>NW_027555625.1:54411279-54821279 GCF_003287225.1 Phascolarctos cinereus | reverse complement strand
ACACTTTTGAGAAGGGACAAGGTGAAAGAAGAGAAAGAATATGATAAACAGTGTGTGGGGGAAGATAGGATGGAGGGAAATACAATTAGCAATGATAATTATGGAAAAAAATTTGAAGCAAGTTTCTCTGATAAAGGCCTCATTTCTCAAATGTATAGAGAAATGAGTCAAACATAAAAATAAAAGCCATTCCCCTATTGATAAATGATCAAAAGATATGAACAGTTTTCAGCTCAAGTAATCAAAGTTATCTATAGCCATGTGAAAAAAAATGCTCTAAATCACAATGGATTGGATAAATGCAAATTAAAACAATTCATACCTATTAGATTAGCTGATAGGACAGAAAAGGAAAATGACAAGTGTTGAAGGGGATGTGAGAGAAATGAGACATTAATGCACCATTGGAGGAGTTGTGAACGGATTCAACCATTCTGTAGAACGATTTGGAGCTATGCCCAAAGGCTTCTAAAACCATGCATGCCCTTTGACCTAGCAATACCACTACTAGGTCTGTGTCCAAACAAAAAGATTAAAAAAAAGGAAAAGGACCTACACATACAAAAATACATATAGCATCATAGCATCTGTTTTCTGGTGACAAAAAATTGGAAATTGAGGGGATGCCCACTAATTAGGGAATGGCTGAACAAATTGTGGTATGTGATTGTGATGGAATACTATTGTGATATAAGAAATGATGAGCAGGATGCTCTCAGAAAAACCTGGAAAGATTTACATGAGCTGATGCAAAATGAAATGTGCTGTGTACAAAGTAATAGCAACATTGTAAGATGATCAGCTGTGAATGACTTAGCTATTCTCAGCAATACAATGATCCAAGATAACACTGAAGAACTTATGAAAAATGCTATCCATCCCCAGTGAAAGAACTGATGGTGTCTGAATGCAGACTGAGCATAATTTTTTTTTATTTTTATTTATCATATCTTATTTTATCTTTTCTTTATTTTTCTGGAGGGTTTCTTTTTGGTTTGTTTTCTTTCATAACATAACTAATATGGAAATATGTTTTGCATGACTACACATGTGTAACCTATATCGAATTGCTTGCCTTCTCAATGAGGGGGGGTGGGGAGGGAGGAAGAGAGAGAATTTGGAACTCAAAGTTTTTAAAATGAGTATTAAAAATTGTTTTTATGTGTAATTATGGGAAAAGAAAATACTAAAGAAAAAAAAGAAAAAAGTAAACTCCTTGTAGCTCTTTTTTGTTTTTAATAGGATGGGAATTCTGCATCCCCCCCAAAAAAAAAATCCATTTGGGAGATTTTGCCAAAAATTTTTTAAAAACAGAAGCTGGAAGAAGGCTGGAGCCAAAAGGCTTCAGCCCACTTTGATTGGCAGGCAAATGAAGTTGAATAAGAGCAAAAGCTAAGTGAGGAGAGTAAGGTTATTTGCCTTCCACCTTCCTTGTCTGAATTCCTGACTTTATTTTGTATATTTGCCAACAATAACAACAACAACCAGAAGGGGGGAAAAGACGAAACACTATTTTGTTTTCTATATTCCGGTCAGCCCAAAGCCTTATTGTCTTGATCCACTGGGTACTAGCATCTCCTATTTGCCTTAGCCCTGTCCTAGATCCTCCCAGTTCTTTCCTACCTTAGTCCTGCCAGGAGGACTATGGACTCCAACAGGAAGGAGACACCTCTTGTTTATTCCTCCTGTACAAGGAAATGTTAACAATGACAGGAAAAGTCATCCAATTTGAAAAGGCCAAGGAGCCCACCCAAGACTGTTGGATGTTCCATTAAAGAGCAGAAAATGCCGGGTGGCCTGAGCTTCAAGGTATGTTAGGGGGTGGTAGTCTGTTACTAATGAAGGGTTGAACCTCACACCAGCAAATTGTTTTGGTCAAAGTTTGGCCCCTTAGAGAGATCTTGGGTTGAATTCATTCTTCCCAACTGATATCATAAAGCACCTCCTGGAGAAGGAAGTCAGTAATTTCACCCAAGAAGGTGTTTGGGGATTATTTACAGGGTGTTTTTGTTGTGACTGCATCGACCACAGGACCTGGGACGAAGGAAGTGTTTGTGTGTATGTGTGTGTGATTCTGTTTGTGCACGTGCATATTTGTACATACATGTGCATGAGTTGGGAGCATTTGGAAATGCTCCTTTGGGAGCACTTCAATTTATCTTTACAAGTAGTCTATTGAGGGACTAAATGCTACGATTCAACAAATATTTATTAGACACCTAGTATTGTGCCAAATGCTAAGTATATCAAGGGCAAAAACACAACAATCCCTGTCTTCTCTGAGTTTTCAGTCCACTGGGGAATACAACCCTCGGACAAATAAGTAATTAATTAGAAAATAGCTAGAGGAAGGAGGGAGCACTGAAGAATGAAGGGACTGGGAAGGTCTGACACAGAGGGCAGCACCTGGCTGAGCCTTGGAGGAAGTTAGAGAACGTAAGAAGCCTCAGTGAGAAGGAATGGCAGCCCATACTCAGCCCAGGGCCAGGCATGGCGGAAGAAGATGGAACACCAAGTTCAGAGAACAGTGGTGAATAAGCCTTTTTGGCTAAAATGTAGAGTGGAGGAAAGTGGGTAATATGAAACATCTAGAAAGGTATGTGGGAGCCAGACTGAGGAAAGATCTGAATACCAAGCTCACCAAGGTTTGGTTTTTATCTAAAGGCAAGTGAAAGTGAAGAGAGACTTATGAGCAATGCCTGTTCCTCAGTAGGAAGATTATTTTGGGGATGCAGAGAATGTATTAGAGATAGGACAGGTTGGAAACAGGAAACCAGTTAGGTGCCCATTGCAATCATCCACGGGGAGGGTGATGAGGGCTAGAATTAGGCTATTGAAAATGTGTGCAGAGAAGGCTATAGCTATATAAACATATATAAAACATGCATAAAGTACTTTGTAAACCCCTAAGTGCTACTAAAATGCTAGTTGTTGTTACCATTTTTACTATTATTATGTGGGAGTCGATGTTCAGTAGTTCTAAAGTCACTTGAGAGAGAACATGGTGTAGAGTACATGATGTGGGACTTGGAGTCAGAAAGACCTGGGTTCAAATCTCACCTCAGATACTTACTAGCTATGTGATCCTGAGCAAGTCACTTAACCTTTGCATTAAATTCCTCATCGGTAAAATGAGGGGTAGGGCAGCTAGGTTGCACAGAAGATACAGTGCTGGGCCTGGAGTCAGGAAGACTCATCTTCATGAGTTCAAACCCAGCCTCAGACACTTACTAGCTATGTGACCCTGGGCAAGTCACTTAATCCTGTTTATCTCCATTTCTTCAACTATAAAATGAGCTGGAGAAGGTAATGGCATACCATTCCAGTATCTCTGTCATGAAGAGTTGAACACAACTGAACATGACTGAACAACATCAAATGAAGGGCTTAGAGCCAATGGCCTCTGAGGTCTCTTCCAGCCCTAAATCTATGATACTATGATGTGAAGATGATCAGCCTCAACGAGATTAAATCAATCAATAAATAAACATTTATTGAATACCTACTATATGCCAGGTACTGTGCTGTCTTCTTTACATTCAAGATATATTTTTCTCATTTACATATCTACACAGGAAATTGAATGTCAGGGTTGAAAGGACCTTAGAACTTAAGATTGTTAGATAATACAACACAGCACTTTAGAACTAAAAGGAATAGAGATACTTGTGCTAGTACTGTCCCCTCAAAAAGTTGTGATAAATCCTCCACTCCACCCCACCCCCAAAATATCCCACTATTTTGGCAAAGACCAAAATACCATCAGAGAACACTCATCAGGCTGGAAACCCATCAGCTGTGCTAATTCTTTTTCTTTTAAATGTCATATTCATGTATCATCCTATAATCTCAAAGAGACTTTGGCCCTCCAAAGCACAGGCCAAGAATAAATCTTTCGTTGTTCATTGCTGTCCATCTCTTTAGGTGGCCCTTTTCTTCAGATCCAGCAGGGAGGGCTGTTCTTCATCCTCTCATCCATACATGGCCATGGAACCAAAAGTCCAGTCTAGTGACCTATGCACTCACTGCTGGAGAGATCTCAATTGGCTCTTGGCCCATCTTGGCCTCAGTTTCCTCATCAGTAAAATAAGGTTATTAGATTTAGTGATCCTAAGGTCATTCTTTATCCCTGTATTGTATGTCCTAATATCCTTGCCAGTGCTAATATTCTACAATTCAAGGTCACTTCCAAGCTCTGAAACTCAATGTAGTCTATGATTTTAAGAGCCTTCCAAATCTTCTTCCAGAAGGGAATATTAAGAGTCTAAGACCCCCATTATCTGAGTGTCAGTCCTGCTCTGGAGCAAGTCATATGAAAGGAAAGGAAATAAGTACCCTGATAGTCCATACAGATAGAAAGTGGGCCTGTGATTTCATTGGTTTAGGGAAGATTGAAGAAACTCCATCTCCTATTGCAGGCTGGTACCTTCTCTGCAACATAGTGTTAAAGAGTTGCCTGGGGCACTGAGAAGTCAAGAGACTTGCCCAGAATCCCCCAGCCTATATAGGTCAGAGGCAGGACCTGAACCCAGGTCTTCCTAGCTTTAAGGCTGGCTCTCTATCCACTATGGCATTGCTGCCTCTCAGCTGCTCTCTGGGTTTTGGAAATTACCATCACAGCTGAACGTATCCCTGAAAGCCAGAGACTCCTGTTCATTTCCTCAGCTGAAAAGAAAAATCCCTAGAAGATTAGAAAAATATACTGAGTCATTTCCTAGCTTCATTTGGCCTCATGCAAAAAACTAGGATTTTTCATTCTTCTGCCAGGATATTTTTTTTAATTAAGAAACATTTTCACTCTTGATACTATGGCACCAACCACCAAAAAAAAAAAAATTCAAAAGCTTTCTAAAAGAGTTTAAAGGGAGAACAAATGTAAGTTTAGCAATCTCACATCCTCTCACTCAAAGTCATGGGTACTGCTTTATCAACAAACTCCTCTTTCTTTCATAGCTAAGAGCTCTGTGTTTAGTTTGGTTTTTAACCTTGTTAAACTACTCAACGAAAGCCTCGCATAAAAGCTCTTTAACTTCATCCTGCACTTTGGCTCCATGATTGAAGGCTGCTGCCATTTAAGCCCCAGATGGCTATTGAAAATCTCCACTGTGTCCAGAGCTTGATTGGCAGGGCCATTGTCTACTTGGAATAGCCTAGAATGGCAAGTTGCAGTGAGCACCTGAACCCACCTGCATGGGGTGCTGAGTGACAGTTCCAGCCCTATGAAGAACGAAGGAATCACTAAAGAAGGGACCTGTTGGCTTGCACCCACCATGACCATGTTGCAAAAGGGTCATCCAACTAGAGAGAATGTGCAAACCGACATTCCAGACATAATGAAGAGGCTCCCACATCTGTTGTTCGGCCAGTACCCAGCATAGCTCAGTAAAAGCATTTTAGCTAATGGAAAATGGAAATCTATTAAGCACACCCACAGAGTCTAATTCTGGCCTTCCCTGTTCCCTTTTGTTTCAGCTAGAGAAACTGGGAGGAAAGGTGACATTCAAGGTTGTATAGTAATTTACCCAAGAATGCCAAGAGCAAACATCTTAAAATGCCAGCCAAGTCCCTCTGGAAACTGATTAGAACCATTTGTGTGGTCAGCAAAGATCAGAGCTGCATAAAATGGAAGCAAGAGACAATATCTGTTCTGTTCTGAGTCATAGAACACATGCCAGGGTGCCTTCTGACTTTACAACTTTTTCTTGGCCTATTGGGGTGAAAGAGACTGATTAAAAATGGAGCTGGGAATGCCTGGTGAAAAGCCGCCCAGATTGTAGTGAATAGAAAAACTGAGTGTTGGAGCAAGTCACTCCTGGCTCAGCGTCCCTGCTTGGTGAATGCAACACGCGAGAAATCCCAGAATTCACGTCTATAGAACAACAGAGCTGTCTGCGCACAATTATTATTCTTTTTCTAAGTGGCCTCTGCATCCTCCATTTGTCCTTAGCTTGGCTTGGACCAGCTATAGGAAAAAAAGGAAAAAAAAATCAAAGACTTAACATCAGCTTTAGGATCAAGGAACACACATTCAAGGGCACACGTGCATGTGCACACACACACACACACCTATCTATGTCTAATGTTCAATAAACTATTTAAAACCCCTCTGAAATGGATGGAAAGAGATTTATCTTTTCCAAAACCATTTTTCCTTCACTGGTGTCTTAGGTAAAAACCGAATAAACCCAGGGCATTGAATTTCACTGGGAGAATCACTGTGTGGTCTGCTGTGCTAGCCAGACTTTCCAACCATACATTTATACAGCGGTTACTCAAGTTTGGGTAAAAAAACACTTACCCAATTTCCGAGCAGTCTGTGAATCGTGAAGTCTGTAACAGATACAGAGGAACAGAAAGAGTATTTACCAGCAAAGTTAATCTCTGGCCACATGGGAGGGAAGAGAGGGTAAGACTGACACACTGATGGTGTCCCGCTGTGAGTTCCCCTCTTGCCCTTTCAATGGGCGATGGATGGCGGATGGGATTCCCCCCCCCCAACCCCGTGCATGACAAGGAATTTCAGAGAGCACCCAGTTATCTGCCAGAGGTCGTGGTTCATGGGAGGAAGTTGGAATGTGAGCTGAAAAAATAAAATGTCCTTTAATGAGGAATCCACAAGTGCACACATTAATATCAGTTAATCCAAAGGCCTCTCTGAAGATGTGCTGTCCTTGGTGATCTTCCGTACTTTCCCAGAACTGTCTATCTACCTGGGGTCAAAAACAACGATATCTCCAGCAGGTCTTTGTAAAGGCAGGAGATAAGTGAAGTTTCTGTAGGGCCATCACTGCTATGACCACTGTGGCAGGAGCCCGAGAGGGAGCCTATTGGATTGGAAACTGCACTAGACTGTACATCACAAGGCCTGGGTGACAAGCCTAACTCTAACAATTCAACTGACAAATTTATTAAGTATCTAAGAGGCGCAAAGCACCATACTCAGTGTTGGGAAAACAAAGAGAAAAACATGTTCTAGCCCCTGGCCTCAAGTAACTTACATTTTACTAGGAAGTAGAGTTATTTAATACATTCTACTAGGTCGCCTCATGGATGGAGTGTTGGGTTTGGAGTTAGGAAGGCCCAAGTTCAAGTCTTGATTCTAATAACTTACTAGCTGTGTGGCCCTGGGCAAGCCTCTCCTAGTCTTTTTCCTCATCTGTAAAATGGGGATGTTAATAATAATATTTACCTCACAGGGTTGGTTTGGGGTTTTTTTGTGGATCAAATTATATATAAATATATGTGTGTGTATGTATATATAATCTTCAAATCTTAAAGTATGATATAAATGCTAGCTATTGTTTTACATAAATAAGTATAATATTATAGGGGCAAAGGATAAGTCCCAATAAACTACTCAAAGAAAACTTAAGTTAGAGTTTGGTGAACAAATCACTAGACGTGTCACCTTGAGCCTGTCTCCAATTGTGTAAAAAGAGGGGGTGAAATGTGGTAATTTCTAGGGCCCATTCCAGCTCTAGCATTCAACAATTGTTTGTCTGACATTTATACGAATTCTGATCACTAGCCAGGCTGTTTTAGGGTAAGCCCAAATGACCTCATCTGTAAAATGTGGCTGCTGAGACCTTCCCTACCTACCTCGAGATGTTTATGGTGAGGGTCAAATGAGACACATGTGAAAGCATTTTGCAAACACAAAATGCCATATAAGGTCAAGTGATATTGTTATTATGATGATCCTCAGAGTGAGCCAAGGACAGAAGACTCCTAGGTTCCTTTCGCCCTATCCTCAGGTCAAGTCAGCACTGGTTAAGTAGAGTGAAAAACTGAGTCAAGAAATCTAAAATCCCCAAATCACTTTAGAATCATGGTATTTAAAACACAGCAATTTTTCAACCAGATAATGGTTGTCTCTCTCTCTCCTCTGAGCCAATTTAACAATTAGTGCAGGGATAAATTTTTAGAATCACAGAATGTTAGATCTGGGAAGGCTCTCAGAACATAAAATGTCTGAGCTGGAGGAGACTTTAAAATACAGAGTGTAAAGCTGGAGAGGAATCCAACAGTTCATTCTGGCCCAGCTTCCTCACTTTATAAATGAGGATTCTTCCACAGTATGGCAGCTCAGGTGAGGGCCACACACTCCAGAGGAAAGGAGGCCCAGCTGATTGGTTTCCTGTCTCTGATGTCACAAGCAGAGAATCAGGCAATCTATAAAGACAGGGCAGGGAGATTTCCAAAAGTCTGCTGAAAAAGTCAAGCATAAGACACAGACAGTCTTCCACAGAAAGTCCTCTGGGTCATAAAAAGGCCCCAAAAACCAGAGGAGTTTTTTGGGGGGTTGGGGTTTTTTTTTTGATTATCACAAGCATCTACAACTGTAGACACTGAGGGAAACATAGGTGACAATGTGGACAGAGTTCTAAACTTGGAGTCAGGAGTAACCAGGTACTGAAATCTGGCCTTTGGCACTTTTGAGCTGGGTGATCTGGACAAGTCACATGACCTGTCTGCCTCAGTTTCCTCATCTGTAAAATGGGGACAATAATAGCCCCTCCCTCTCAGAGCTGTTGCAAGGATCAAATGAGATGATATTTGTGAAGTGCTTTGCAAACCTTAAACTGCTATGTACTTGCTAACTATTATTATTGTTGTTATCACATCACTGAAGTTAGATTCTCTAATTTGATTCACTTCACAATTTAGTAGGGGAGGCAAGTCCTGCACACGAATAACAATGAAATAAAAAATCAGACAGCGGCAAGCCTAAACATCCATTTGATTAGATGACATACTGGGCAGAAGCCTACCGTAATGGAATCCACATTTCCCATGAGGCCCTGGAGCCCAAGAGACAGGCCAGCTTGCAGGTGGACTAACTTCAGCTCCTAGGAAATAGTCATGATAACCTCTGATCACAGCCTTTTAACTAGCTGCTGAGACCAAGGTGAAGATACTTAAGACAGACAGAGGTTCTGTCTCCTTTACTGGAAGAGCAAAGGCAAAGACAGACATTCCAAGCAAAGATCCTGATGGGGAAGAAGTGGCTCTTCACCTCTGCTTTAGGGAAGGAGGTTTCCATATTTCGAGTCCCAAATACTGATGAAACCACAGGTTTGCCCCATCCCCCACATACACATACACACACACACACACACACATATGCATAAATTGTTACTTTAGGCATTTAATAAATACATGTTCGTTTATTGAGAGGTTGATATTGTAGTTCTGGTTCCCTTGTTTGTATATTGAGATATGTACCATAATATATTATCTTTATAATGCAATATACTATACTATACTATAATATGATGTGCTATATGATGATATGATATGATATGATGTGATATGGTATGGTATGGTATGGCATGGTATGATGATATGATATGACATGATATGATATGATATGATATGATACGATATGATATGATAGAAAGAGCACCGGATTTGGAGTAAGAGAACCTCCCCAACCTTTACAATGCTCACGACCCAGAATTCTGAAATTCCCTTCCCCAGGCATAGCCTATACTTCCTTTTCTCCCTTTGCCAAACACCTCCTAGACCTAGTCTTCATTCTCATCAATACCTCCAGTCCCTTTCTCCTTCCTTGCTCTCTTCGTCCATCACTACTGCTCCAGATTAATTTTCCTTTGCAGTGTCAGCTCTATCATTGACCATTTCAACCATACACTGTCACCTGTCATTGAATAACTTGCTCCCTTGTCCAAGGTCCATACTTTGCCAAAAGTACGGGTTAGTTTCACCATCTACCTTCTCTTCTCCTAAGCTTGTACTATCGAGCTAGGGTAAGACCCCTAGTGGGCCAAATGGGTTCACTATATATTTATGTGACTTAATGTAGCCTGTACTCTTGGGTGTTAATCCCAACTCCTGCTCTCACTGACCAGTTGGGTCCCCCAAGCAAGGCTGCTTCATGTCCCTTCGGCGCTCTAGAGGTAGTCCCGAGAGGTTGGGGTGGAGGGGTACCTTTCTACTGCTATAAATCACAGACCTCTCCCTACCAATAGGCTTCCAGATATGATTCATTGATATCACTCAGTCAGCCAGCCAGCTTGCTTATCTTTTAGAAAGGGCTATTTACTAAAGCAGTACAGTAAGAACACTTGCCATAAAACATCGCCCCAAAAGTCTGTGACACTCTTCTAACAAGCACACACAGAGTCTAGAAGAAAGTGAGTTCAAGGGAGGTGAGAAGGAGACAGAAGCTGAGATTTCTACCTCACTACATTTGCTGGCTACTATTGTTACTATTTAGTCATTTCAGTTGTGTCTGACTCTTCAGGACCCCATTTGGGCTTTCTTGGCAAAGATAGTGGAGTGGTTTGTCATTTTATTCTCTAGCTCATTTTACAGATGAAGAAACTGAGTTAAACAGGGTCAAGTGACTTGCCCAGGGTCACACAGCTAGTAAGTGCCTGAGGTCACATTTGAACTCAGGTCTTCTTGACTCCAGGCTCAGTGCTCTATCCACTGTACCACCTAGCTCCCACCACCTGCTCGTTCAACTCCAAATATCTCTCAGGCTTGAGGTGGTTTGAGATTTTATAGTTAATCCCTAGGATGTGACCAAGTTTGCTCAGCAAATCTGAACGCTACCCTCTTCCTTTGCAATGTCACCTCCAGTTCATCCAATGATTCATCAGAGACAAGGATTTTTCACACTTAGTTGGAATTCCTTTGATCTGATTCAATTGAGACAAGTTTCCACCTGATTGAGACAACTGGGCATAGCAAAAGGAGAAGTAGCAACGACACAGTACTGAAGGGAGAGACTGGGTTCTTTGAACCTTTAGCCTAACATGAGCAGGTTTTTCGCCTGCCCACCCCCCATGTGGTAGGATGTGCTACTCTGCACCCCATCTCTATGGGCAGTTCAGCAATGAGGTCAGCAACAATTGCCATAAGGCATCAGGTACAAATCTGGACGCATCAGAGAGCCTCTGTCACAGCAGCCAGGAGCATCTGTGAAGGTTGACAGCCAGCAACTTCCAATCCAAGGCAGGCATTCATCCCATTTTGCTCTCCAATGGAAACAAGGCACCCAAACAAAGAAAGGCTCTAACAGCCGTCTTTCTTTTTTTATAAATTCTTAACTTGATGGAAAATCTTGAAGGCCTTTAATTGAAGAGGAAACCCACGGCTATTAAATATCAAATATCACACAGATTTAAACAATGCCAGTATTATTTTTCTGCCCCGATATTAACCTTGCTATTTTACATGGGAAAGATGAGAGAGTTGAAGCAATTGCTGTGGATGTCTGGTTTATTTGTGCTCTGTCCCACCCCTGACACCAGAAGAAGGGCTTTTTTTATTTGACATTGTGTAGGTAGATACTCCACACATGTTTGATACAATGAGCTCCCAGGGGTCAGGAGTCAGGGCTATTTGGTTTGATACAACATTGAGCATAGCACCAGGTGCCCCATGGAATTCTTCAAATAATCCAATCCAATCCAACCCAACCAATGTTGATTAAGCACATTTACTACATGCAAGGCTCCATGCAGATCACTTGTATTACAAAGACAAAGCCAACAGACAAATCAAAAAACAGTCCCTGCCTCGAAGGAGGTTACATTCCCCCAAGAGGAGATCTCTACACAGACATGATAATTGGGGAAAATAGACAGGGATCAGGAAAGCAATACTAACACCTAAGACAGGTCAAGAAAGGCTTCTAGGAGGAGGTGGCCTCTGAGTTAAGCCTTGAAGGAAGCTCGGGATTCTAATCAATTGCCAAATCTTATTGATTCTACCTCCAAAATATTACTCCTCTCTACTTACACAGTCATCACCCAAGTACAGGCCCTCATCACTCATCTAGTAGAAATAATACCAGGTTTGCCCTCAGAGGGTCTATTAACATAGTGCCTGGGTCACCTAAATGAAGGTTTTTTTCATCTTCTCTGAGCCTCAAGTTTCTCATCTATAAAATGAGGTTGGTCTAGATAATCTCTAAAATCTCCTCTAGTTCTAAATCCAATGAACCTATGATCCTATAAAATCCCCTTAATTCAACAAATACTTTTTGACCATGTAATAATACATTCATTAGAAATGTAAGTTCCTGAGATCAGTAACTGTTTGCCATTTCTCTCTGTATCCCCAACACTTAACACCATACATGGCACATGGTAAGCACTTAATAAATGCTTGTGATTGATTGAATGATTGATAATAACTAGGCAAGGTGCTGAATTAAGTTACTGTAGGAGATATACAAGAGATAAAGGGATTTAGAGACTAGCTGGAGAAAAAGGATGCCTTCTTTCAGGAAGCACAGTAAAAGAGAAAGAACATAAGGTAGAGACCCTAGAGGTCTGGGTTCTGGTCCCAAGTCTGTCACTGAGAAAGTGTTTGACCCTGAGAAAGTCACTTAAGCTCCCTGGGTTTCCTCATCTCTGAGAGCAAAGGCCTGGATGAGCCTTCCAAATATAAATATATGAACCAAGAATGTCAGAGCTGGAAGGGACCTCAGAACATGGAATACTCATGGAAAGGTGGAAGGTAATCAGGGAAAGTCTTTATCTACTTAATAAACTCCTTAAGTAATTTGATGAGACTACAGGGCACAGACCTTTGTCTAAACATACTTGAAGGGGGCCCTCCGTGGCGGTAGGCATGAGCATGGAGCACTTGCTGAGAGGACCTTTCTCTTTGGTTCACTGCCTAGGGTTGCTCCAGGATGACCAGTGACCGAGAGACAAGGAGCAGGACTATTGTCAAAAGGGTAATTCCAACATGGTCTAGAAAAGCAAACTGGTCCTAAATTTCTCTCTCCCTTGAGGTTCTAGACCAAAGCATATTGAGGCAGACCTTCCTTTGTGGGAAGGATTGGGGAGGGGTAAGTAGAGACTTTCCCTCTCCTTCCTCCCCTCCAAAGCTCATCCTGCAGCAGAAAGAGGTGACTTTCTAAGAGAAGCATGTGGTGAATTCTATGGACTTGTCAAGGTGGACTCAACCCAAAACTGCTCTCTCCAAGGTTACCAATGGCCTCTTAGTTGCCAAATCCAAAGGCCTTTTCTCAATCCTCATTCTCCTTGACTTCTCTGCATCCTTTGACACAGCTGACCACCCTCTCTTCCTTGATGCTCTCTTCTCTCTAGGTCTGTGAGACACCACTCTCTCCTAGACCTCCTCCTATCTATCTGAACCTTTCTTCTCAGTCTTCTTCACTGACTCATGATCCAGGTCACTCCCATTAAATGTGGGGGTCCCATGGGGCTCAGTCTTGGGCTTTCTTTTCTTCCTTCCTTATTCTACTCCATTTTAGTGATCTCATCAGCTCCCTTGGGTTGAATTATCATCTCTATGCTGATGATTCTCAGATCTATTTCTTCAGCCCTAACAACTCCACCAACCTCCAGTCACATCTCTAATTTCCTTTCAGGTATCTCAAATTGGATGTCCAGTAGACAATTTAAACTAAATATGTCCAAAGATGAGCTCATTATTTCCCCCTGAAACCCCAAACTCCCCTCTTACTGTTGAGGGTACCACCATCACCCCAGGCTCCCAGGCTCACAACCCAGGAGTCATCCTGTACTCCTCAATATCTCTCATCCTACCACAGAATCCAAGCTGTTGCCAAGGCCTATCAATTTCACCTTTGCAACATCTCTTGAATTGCCCCCTTCTTTACTCTGACATTGACCTCACTCTGGGGTGAGCCTTCATCACTTCACACCTGGACTATTGTCATAGCCGCTGGTGGGTCTGCCTGTCTCAAGTCTCCCCCATTCCAGTCCATCCCCCATTTGTACACCAAAGTGATTTTCCTAAAATATAGGTCTGACTATATTCCTCCCACCCCCACCCCAGCTCAATAAACTCCAGTGGTTCCTATCACCTCCAGGATTAAATACAAAATATTCTGTTTGTCTTCCAAAGCCCTTCATAATCTAGTTTCTCTACCTCCCTCCTCCCCGTGCCTCACTCTCCTATTCTCAGTGACACTGGCCTCTTTGCTGTTCCATCTCTCAACTCCAGGCATTTCCTTTGGCTATTCTCCATGTCTAAAATGCTCTCTTTCCTCATCTCTACCTCATGGTTTCCTTGGGAAGATAGGTGCTATTATATCCTATTTTACAGATGAGGAAACTGAGACAGACAGGGTAAGTGACTTGCCCAGGGTCACACACCTAGTAAGTGTTTGAGGCTGGATTTGAACTCATAAAGATAAGTCTTCCTGACTTCAGGCCCAGCACTCTGTGCACTATGGCGCCACCTAGCTGCCCACAGCAGTTACCTTGTAGGTAATCCCTGAGTTCAAGAGTTTCCATGTTCTAAAGATTACTAGTCTCCAAGAGGTAAGATGTATTCAATAGTGTGCTCCTGGGAAAGGAAGACAATGATTGACTGAGAAGCATCCTATGTGCAAAGCATTCAAACCAAGCCATGGGGAATCAAAGGGGAGCAAGAACTCTCCACTTTGCTGGGGCTACTGCTGTAAGGTCCTCAGATATTATCGATCCATGAGAAGGGGACTGCTTGTCCAGGAGCCATCTGGGAAAATATATTGGTTGACATGTTTCCGGATCTCTCTGTGGGCTTCTGTGAATCCTTTGCAGCATTTTTAAAGGGATGAAATAAAAGCTATTTTATTCCTGACATCCATATTCTACATGGAGTGTTCTCATGGGAGTTGAGGCCACTTTTACCCAAATATGAGGAGACCTAGATACCGTTATACCATCAGTATATTTAGCAGTGGTTCAGATGGGTGCATCTGAAGAGAAACTGACCCTTTGGGGAGTCAGATCCCCTGGTGAAATCAAATCCACCTGGAAGGTCCTAAGCCACAGGTCACACTAGAATTAAAAGGACCTTTAGAATACAAAGTGTTCTCTAGAGGAAACCTAGGAATTCTCTAGTCTAACCTCTTTATTTAGGGTTCTTTTCACCATACTCCATAGTCTTCTATAACATGTCTGTGGACCAAGACAGTAAACAAACAATTGTAGAGACATCTGAAATTGTCCCCAAAGTATCCCATGACGTGTACACATTCATCCAAGGCCTTCTGTCTAGCAAATCGAGAAAGTTTTATGGGTTGGAAGGCAAGTAGATGAGGGTGAAGGAGCACCCCATGTTTGTATGGAAATGCTGTTTTTGCAGGTGGGTAATGACTACATTTTGACCAGGATCAAATTCATGAGTTATTGCCAGGGTTTGCAAGTACTCACACGGTGAAAATCCCCAACTTGGCCAACTCTGCGTTTGGTAACTTCGCCACACGCTTATTGCTGTAAGTCTGAGAAAATTAAAAAAATATAAGATGAACTCAGTTAAAACCCAAATGGATGGATTCTTTCCCACTCTCATGCCATTTGAGGGTGTTTTGCAGCCCATACAATCTATCTTTTACACATCTATTTTTAAATCCTGTGAGCTTAATGATCATGATAAAACACATAAAACCCTTTATGAAATTCCAGTTACAGAAAATTACAGGGAAATCTTGGAGGTAGAATGTGGAGTCGATGTGGTAGGGCCAATGATTGAGAAGTGTTGGGTTGGCTTTAGTCAAGGTTCTTTTGAGTAGAGGCATTGAACCCCAACATGTGTGTTCTCTCTGGTGTGGTCACCTCAATTCTAAACTCTACTTTCTAAGTCAACACAAGATATACAGCACATAAAAAGTCAAATGAATTTTTTTGACAGTGATGGAATATAAAGAACATAGAATTTGAAGTTAGGAGACCTGGGTTCAAATCAGCTAAAGGAGGATAGACAGGTAGATAGAGTGCTGAGCCTGGAGTCAGGAAGACCTGAGTTCAAATCTGACCTCAGACTAACTTTGTAATCCTGGGCAAATCATTTAACTGCCACCTGGCTCAGTTTCTTCAACTGTAAAATAGAGATAGTAATTATAATAAAAAACAACCTCCCAAGGTTGTCGTGAAAATAAAATAGGATAATTTGTAAGAGCATTTAGTAAAGTGCCTGGCACACAGTAGGTGTTTAATAAATGCTTGCTTCCTTCCTTCCTTCTTCCTCAGAGCCTAACACAGCACCCTGTCCTGAAATCCCTCAAAAAATATCAATTGAATCAATAAATGAATGAATGAAGGAATGAATGAAGGAATGAATGAATGAATGAATGAAACCCTAAAGGGCTGCAACAATGTCCGCAGTATGTGGCAAAGCTATCTGGACAATCTGATGAATTGTGGGACTCAAGGACCTATGAAAAGAAGTGACATCAGTAAGAATGTCCACACAATCCCAAATATACTCATACCACTTACTTGTGGAAGGGACTCTAACAAGTCTGTTGTTTATTTTTTAACACATTTTTTAAATGCTTTCTAAAAGCAATGGAACAATTTTCTGAAATATCAGGTTTTTAAAGCAAAAAAAAATTTTCTTTTCTGGGGGGAACCCAAACATTTACAAAAGAGGTTCTGCAAATTCTAATTAAAATGCAGGATCCTGGCAATGCCTTAGGTATGGTTTCATGAGGGGCAAAGCTAGGATAACCTGTTAAAATAGGGATTAGCTCATGTTTCTGGGACCACATTCATGTAGTCACAATTGGACAGACTTTGAAATTCAGTGATAACTGAGCAAAGGCAGCCTAGGACTTAGTGGAAAGAGCCTTAAACTGGGAGACATAGCCCTGAACTCTAGTCTCTGCTCTAGCAATAATCAGCTGCGTGACTTTGGGTATTCACTTTCCCTATTGAAGCTTTGGCTGTATCACCTATATAAAAGTAGTAGGCTGCACTAGATGAATTCCAAGGTTTCTTCCAACTCTGACATTCTGTGTGCTAAGGTCCCTCCCAGATCCAACATTCTGTGTTCTAAGGTCCCTCCCAGATCCAATATTCTGTGTTCTAAGGTCCCTTCCAGCTCTAATGTTCTGTATTCTAAGGTTCCTTCCAGCTCCAGCATTCTGTGTTCTAAATACTTCAAGGCTAATTAGAAGCAGTTGCAGGGGTTTCAATGAATGAAGAAGATAAGTTGTAAAATGCATTTAATTGGCAAAAGCTAAATTACCAAAGGCAGAAATAATGCAGGAAGCACAAGGATATATTCCAAGATATGGAATCATTCCCATGCCCACTTGTCTCTTTCTTTTTAAAGAATGATATTATATATGAGCAGAAAAGAAGGAGGGCCAGGCACAAAATAAGAGAAAGGGATAACAGAAAGATAAGCCTGAGTGTTACACCAGCAACTGGAACTTGTTAAAGGAATTAGAGGAAAAACTCCAGCACATTAGGTGGATCCTCTACAGAAGATTTGCAGAAGGACATAGTTGAGAATCACGGGGGATGAGAAAGGATGGAAAGGCAGTGATCTGCACAAGTGGATGGAGTTTAGAGGCCATTAGGTACAGTGAATAAAGTGCTAGAGTTGAAATGAGAAATGCCTGAGTTTGAATACTGCCTCAAATAATTATTATGTGTTTAGTTAGGATTCTTTTGAATAGGAGCAATGAGCACTAACATGTATGTTCTTCCTGGCATGGTCACCTCAATTCTAAACTCTACTTTCTAGGTTAACCCCAGTGAGATGGCACGCTGGAAATCAAATGCATTTTTTGACAGTGGAGTATAAAGAACATAGAATTTGGATTCAGGAGACCTAGATCCAAATCTTTGTGACCCTTAACTTCTCCCAGCCTCATGTGTTTTCTCATCTATAAAAAAAAAATGGGCATAATAGTAACTCCTGTCTCATAGGGATGTTGTGGGGATAAAATGAGATAACATGTAAAATGTCTTGCAAACCTCAAAACACGATATAAATGTTAGCTATTATTATTGCTGTTGTTATTGTTACTACCTTTATTAATAAGATGATACATTCATTAAAGTGTGAGAGTACCTGATATCTGAGCACTTAGCATAGATTTTTTGACACAACAAAAAGTCTAGTCTCTTTGTTGGGGTATGTGAGAATGTAGTGACCCAAATTTACAGAAGAGGGGAATACAATTTGACTAGATAGTAATTATGATAATAGTTGACATTAATAGTGACATTTCACTATTATACCTCTCTTACCAGCCTACTTTGCTGTTTTACCAGTACAAGAGAGAGAAAGTTCTGAGAGAGGGAGAGAGACAGAGACAGAGAAGGCTGTTTCTCTTATGGTCTACCAAGTCCTCCTGACTCTGGTTAATCATCCTAGAGGTAATCCTCATCAGTGGTGACCAATCAGGAGCTGCTATATCATCTCAAAAGAGACCATGCCCTTTAGCAAGGAACCAGAACTTACGTCCTACAGAAAGGGACCAGGAAGAAAGCCCAGCTCCATGGGAGGTGCCCCTGATCATCCCCATCACATAAATAATAGAAACAACACATATTTCTATAGAACTTGAGAGCATGCAAAGTGTTTTCCCCACAATGACCCTGTGAGATAGATGTCATCCCTCTTTTAAAGACTGAAAATGGAGACTCAAACAGATGAATTGACTCACCTGAGGTCACATAAATAGTGACAATTAGGATTCAAACCCAGGTCCTATGAGTCCAAGTTCAGTGCTTTTGATTGTTAATGCTACTTTCTTTTTAACTATGCTCATGCCATCCACTAATTCATTTTGTGATTGTAGATGTGTTCTCCTGTCTTGAGCCTAAAGGAAAACAGAAATTTAGTAATCACACAGTTAGGTTGCCCAGTATAGACATTTAAAGAGTATAGTTCTGGAAGAAAAAAAATCTATCACATAAGTAAATCTAGTGTAGCAGGTGCTGGTCACTTCAACATCTCCAAATATGCAAACAGCTAAAGAAAACTAGTTAACCAAGATGAAAAAAAATGGTTTTGGTTTTGCTTGATAGAGACCAGAAAGGGGAAATCATAGGGGGGGAAAGTTCATAACACTGGATTTATCATAATATGGAAGACCATGTGAAAGAGGCTCAGAGTAATGCATTATCATCTCC
This sequence comes from Phascolarctos cinereus, assembly GCF_003287225.1. Lineage (NCBI taxonomy): Eukaryota > Metazoa > Chordata > Mammalia > Diprotodontia > Phascolarctidae > Phascolarctos > Phascolarctos cinereus. Next base: position 54,802,389 of record NW_027555625.1, on the reverse strand, counting down.
AGACAAAAACAAGAAACATTAACTTTTAGTATCTCTAATGCATGGCCCTTGGTCTTCAAAGTTCTGCGTTGTACAGATCAGGTTTGATCTTGGGAGCTAAATCTTAAAAATCAAATTCCCCTTGGTCCATCTATGCCACCATCACTACCCCAATCTGGGAAATCTCCAAATATGCTTATGTCTAAGTACCACAAACATGAGTGATAAGGTACTCAGATCCTGTATAGGTACTCAAGGTAACAAGTGTATATTGAGTAGAGGACAGATTTTATCTCACTCCTGGATATGAAGTGGACATGAAGAAGGCACTGAGTAGTTTGAGAAGCCCACAAATAGATACCATGAGACATAAAACTTTCATAGAAATTTACAAGCTCTCTTCTAAAGAATATGGAACTTGGGGTTGTCTGTGGAGCGATACCTTGACATTCTTATGAAATCCCTCTCTCTCACAGGTTTCTACACAGTCCCTACCAGACTCATAGTGCCTTCTAGTGGTTTGGCCTCTCCAAGAAGGTAAGCACAATTTGGATAAGCTAAACAGTAAGTCCCTTGCTATCCAATCTGAGTTGTCCAAGTAATTCCTGGTAATAATCAAGAAAGGAATATTAAACTTCTATTCCTATATCTCATAAATTTAGTCCTCTACTATTCTTCTACTAAGAACACCTTCCCACCAAATCATCTTGGGGACAGACCTAGCCACTGAAAATCAATGGGCATGTCCACACTTTCTTTGGTGAAGTGCTTTCTCCACTTTAGAACAGCTGAACTCAAGAGAGTTCATGAATTTGATTGGGGAATTTTCCCAGTCAACACCTTTAATATGCAAAAGGCCACAAGAATTCATTAAATGCTTACTACGTGCCAGGCACTGTGCTAAGAACAGCATGCTATTCATTTTGACATTTTAGATTTTAACTTTTAGAGGCAAGGAGGGAAGAGCAAATGTAACCCTCGAATACAATCATTTTAATTTAGTCGGTTGGTTTTGTCTCTGAGTGTGCCTGGATGGGTTTATTTCCCAGGCATAAATCCAAATGGGAAGAGCTTTTCTGGCCCTTTTATGATCTAAACAGCAGCTAGGTGGCACAAGAGGTAACCATAAAGACATGAGTTCAAATCTTCCATCAGAAGCTTACTATATTTGACCTGGAGCAAATCATTTAATCTCTCTCTAGCTCAGTTACCTCATCTAATAACACCTACCTGCCAGGGTTGTTCAGAGAATAAGATGAGATAATGTTTGTAAAGTTCATAAAGTGCTTTGCAACCTTAAAATCAAACATAAATACTTGTTGTTATTAAAGTAGATGGGATCTGTGATTCATTTCTGAGGAGATTCTAACACCTCCCAAATATAAAATTAGCCAGACATGGCTTTAAAAGACTCAGAACTCATAGAGTTAGAAGGAACCTTGAAATAGAGAACTCCAGAGCTGGAAGAGACTACAGAACATAGAATGGTAGAGCTGAGAGAGTTCTTAAAGACCATTAATCCAATTTTCTCATTTTAAAAATGAGGAAACTAAGCCCCAGATTTATCCAAGATCACCTAGATAGTCAATGACAGGTCTAGAACCAAAACCCATGTCTTCTAATTCCCATGCCAGGGTTTCTCTGACTCAAAGAGCTGTCAAGATGCCTCTGTGATATTTCTGCCATTTCAGAAGGAGAGGAGCCATATGGCGAGATGCTTTGTGATTTTCAGGTCTTTTGGGCTACCAAATTTACTAACCAGGAAAACACCAAAAACACCCAAATTAAATACTCACAGGTCACAGACTTAGTGATACTTTTCTCCCTTTGGATTTTGCCCAATATTAGAGAGAGGTTTCAAAACAAAACATAAGGCAAGAAAAAGAAATCAAAGAAGCACAGCAGAATCCAAAATAATTCCTTCTAACATAAAATCAAGGTGCAAGTAATTAAAAATAATTCAGGTTTGAAATTGCCCTAAAATAAAGATGTTGCTAAATCCTCTGATATTCAATTCAAGAAACATTTATTTAGCCCTTACTCTATGTGCAAAGATATGTGCTTAGTGCCAAGGATACAAAGATGGAAAATGGCCAAGTCCCTGCCTCCCAGAAGCTTATGGGTGGGATGCAGTAAGTACTCTGATAAATATGATACAAAGTAGAGTATGACAGGGGCAAAGGACTTCCAGGCATAGCACTCTAGGAAAGTTTGAGGAAGAAGGTTCTGTGGGCGTTGGCTGAATCATAACTGCCATTAAGACCAATCTATTAGTCATCTTACTTTGAACTTCAAGAATTCATAATTGTGTTACTGTGGGTCCTCCCTTACTGGCTCAGATTCCGGCCTCTCAGTGATTTAGTAGACCATCTTTGAGGGCTCCTGGGGGAGGGTAGAGGAGGAAGGATGGACAAGAGGATGGGAGGAGGAAGAGAACAAGCATTCATTAAGCAGACTGAAATATATTTTGTTCTCTTTCCGTCTCTAGATCTTTTTTTGGTTTTTTTGAAACATGGCTACTGTAGAAATTTGGTTTGCATGAAGATATGTATTTGTAATAAGTTTGCTTTTGTGGGGTTTTTCGTTTGTTTTTTTGCCTTCTCAATGATGAGAGATGGTTAGGCAGAAAGAGAGAATTTGGAACTGAAAATTAAACTAAATTTTTAAAAAGAAGAAATTATGGAGTGGACTGGTTCAGAGAAACCTGGGAAGAATTGTATGAGCTGATGCAAAATAAAGTGAGTAGAACCAGGAGAGTTATTTATAGGATAACAACTTCGTAAAAATGAACAATTGAACACTTAAAAACTTCAATCAATGTGTTGATTAACCACAAGTCCAGAGGACCAATGATGAATGTGACCCACCTCCTGGCTAAGAGATAAGGGAATGAGACCCACATTTTTGGACATGGTCAATATGAGAATTTGTTCATGCATATTTGTTGCAAGGGTTTCGTTTTTCTTTGCTGTGGTTGCTTTTGTTTGTTAAAGGAAAAAGAAGTCAGAGGGAAATAAAACAAATGTTCCTTAAATTAAAGAATAAAATTCAATTTAAACATCATGAAGACTCCTTGGAGATAGGGGCCATGTTGCTTTTGTATTTACATCCTCAGTATATAGTGTGGTGTTTGGTGCACAGTAAGCACTTAATACATGCTTACTCTTTCATTCATTCAGACCTCAGTCATACACACATATCATTTCTATACTGCAAACCTTTCAAGTCGGGTACAGCCTTCAAGAACACAGGGAAATACTTGAGTCACCATAAAGCCTTGGATTAGGGCCTTAGTGGAGATTTTGGTCATTTTAAATGATGGTGCAACTAGAATCTAGCTGAGACATTATCTATTGAGGATCTTTCTTCCCCGAATTCTAAGGCTAGAACTTGAATGTCCATTTTCTCATCCAACTTCCTCAACAGAACTACAGATAACCTTCTTTCCAAGAAGCTGACACTCCATTTTCTTTGTATGGATCACCAGAGCTGAGCTCTTCATGCCATCAGTCAGGAGAGTCTCCCTTAACTGACCTCATTCTTGTGACCTTTCCAAGGGAGCTTCCACTCACCTCTTTTCAGACTCCAAACTCATTACCCTGATGGATCCAAGAGTTTCTGTCCTTCAATTTTTTTTTGTCATCTTTGTTAACTGAAGGTTAAGATGAGTCATCTTCAAAGAACTGCCACTCTCCTTTTCCTGAAGTTGACCCATATAAGTCAAGGCATCTGTTTTCCTGTTAACAAGCTGAGCTTTCTTTGTGGAGCTGTTTGGCACTTACATGAGATCCACGTATATAACCGGCCTCTCTCAAGGAAATCATCTTGATGTAGGGAGAACTTGATGAATCTCCTCAGAGACTTTCTCCTACTCCCCAAAGCTGTGCATTCTGGAAACTACATCCTACGGATCCCCAGACACTTTACTTTTCATTCGGGGCTCCCTTAAGGGCAAAAAAAAGGGACCTGCAACTTTTGGCTGCCAGGCTCCCTTAGGCCTTCACTCATAGCATAGTGCAGAGAGCTGGCAAAACTCTTAACGCCCACATCTGCTGCACCGGCCACAACTGATTTATGTTTAATATCTCAAAGGCCTGTGGTGCCAGTCCCATGTTGAGCTCTGGATGGTGGTGGTCTGTCTGTGTTTGTTTGAAATTGGGCCCGAGAAGCTGACTTGGAGCAAAGATTCCTTGGAATGTGAGCCAGAGGGTTGTCCAGACAGCTCTGTCAGCAAGCTCAGGAAACTGGCTGAAAAATACTGGGAAGAGGCCCAGTTTCTCAAACAACCTGTGGAGCTCTCATGAGAACATACTGTTTAAAAAGAGAGAACTGAATGATCATCTTAATTATGAGGATTTTTTTAATAAAGAAAAGAACCATTAATGATATTTCTCTCCTCTTATAATTTGAAGCATGCTTCCATAATTGCTTTGACCAATAAACAGGTCTGGAAAATACTAGAAAGTTTTGATTTTCATGTTTGACTCCTAGTTGTTGTTGTTTTTTTTTTTCCTGAGAGAGAGGAGAATCAAGTTCCTTAAAGTGCCAGGTTTCTAGTAAACTTCCAGCACCGGCCCCCTACTCTGCCTAGGCACAGTCTCTGGACTTTAGCTTTCCAAGCAGATAGGTTCTTTACAAGCACAACCTTTAAGTTACTCCCCTCCCCAGCTCTACACAATGGTGAATTGTTTCAGCTCTCAGGACAACATCCCCAAGTGACTCAGCATTGTGTACCTGTGACAATTCCAACATCTCTCCTTTTATGTGGGGTAAGAGAGCTCAGCTTTTCCCTGGGTCACTGGAGGAAGCATATGACTCTCGGTTGTCACAAGAAGTCGATAACCTGATCAAACAGCCAACACACTCTTCACCGAGAGGGGTCACTTTGCAACTTGTCCGAGGGCACAGCCAGAGTCCTGGGTGGATGGCTTCACATGGGAAGGATTTTTTCATCATCCTGTCACTTGACTTTCTCCTCAGGTATATTTAGATGATGTGATGTTTCTCAAGATGGTATTTTTGTTTCCAGATCTCCACCCGACACGTGTGTGGAATAGTCATTAGACATGTTTTCTTACTGATCCATACAGTTAACTTCATTAGCATCCTTAAGGAAATTTAGACACATAACAGGGAGACCTTTATACCCCTTACTTCTATCAGTGTCCATGCTATTGGGAAATCCTCTCACTGTTTCTTCCTAATTTTGTAAAGTTAGGGGGAAAAGAGGTTTTTTTTTTCCTTTACTTGTTCCAAAATCTCCCCTGTGATATTGTTAATTATCAAAGAAAATGCATATTGCTGAAGACAGAGGGTGTGCTAATCCCATCAGAGTACAAAGTATTTTTATTACTACTAGGTAATTATTCCTTAATTATTTCTATTCTTTCCTTATCCCTGAGGATACTGAATATATGCTGTACCAGGCAGAAAAGGGAGAGAGTCGTTCTATATTCCTCAGCATCTCCCTGACCTCCATTTACATCCCACCCTTCCATTATCCTACTCTCCTCACCATCGCCTATGTAATTCTTACCTACTCTTCAAGGTCCCGTACCTATTCCACCTCCGCAGTGTGCCCTCGCTGGACAACATTTCTCTAGGGGTTTCTCTCTCTTAGGCGTCTCTATAAGACTCACCGCTTGGTGAAATGCTAAAAGTGCGGTTGGTGTGTGTAATGGAAAGAGCATCTGAATTGGAGTTGGGCAACCTGGGTTTGAATCCTACTCTGTAATTCACCTGGGTCTAATGACTCTTGTCTGCAAAATGAAGAGGCTGGATTCAATGATCTTTAAAAGTCTCTTCTGTCTATGAATTACCGTCTCATATACTGTCTTATATTTTTAGCCTTTTCTTATGTCTCCCCCAACTAAACAGGTTCCTAGAGGTCTTCATATGACTTTCTATATTCCCTACAGAAATAAAGAAATAGGGGCACCTAGATGGCTCAGTAGACAGAGCATTAGGCCTGCAGTCAGAAAGATCTGAATTCAAATCCAGCCTCAAACACTTACTAGCTATGTGACCCTGGGCAAGTTACTAAACTGTTGCCTGCCTTAGTTCCCTCAATTATTAAAAAGAAGATTTTAATAGCACCTTTCTCATAGGTTTGTTGTGAGAATTAAATGAGATATTTGCAAAGTGCTTAGCATAGTGCCTGGCACATAGTAGGTGTTTAATAAATGGCTATTCCATTCCTACAGCCTCTAGCTGTAGATAATGGGTGCTCGATAAATACCTAATAGATTGACCCCCTTCCAGTCCCTGCAGAGTTATCAGAAAAAGGGAAGAAACAGGGGTATTCTCAAGCTAGCTCGTACTGTCAAACAAGAATAGATTGTTCAGTTTTCAGTGAGAGCATTTACATCTTGGAAATGGACAAACTCAGGGTCTGTTGCTTTATTGATTGTCTAGACTTAAGAAAATAATGCTGAAAATATTAATAGTGTAAATTAAACTTTTAAGTGAATTGTAGTTATATTGGCTCTTTGTTTTATTTATTTTTAATTATGGAATAAAAAAAAAGCATTTCCATAACAGAGTATAATTTTTAAATGATTTTATTTTTCCACAGAACTAGTTATTAAACATTTATCAACACTCTCCTAAGGAAAAGCTATATATACCTTAGTTTCCCTTTCTGTAGGGATACAGGCAAGAAGTCACGAGTGGGCCAGGGCATCTGCTTTGCTCTTCTCTCTCCTGATGGTTCTTGCCCAGTCAGCGTCTAGCTAGACCTAACCTTCAGCCCATGAGTCTCCTCATGTCTATAAATGTCCACACTGGGTAACTTTTCATTCTTTGGAGAGATAAGCAACATCATATGTTGGGGAAAGTGTTGGCTTTGGAGTCAGAAGACCTGAGTTCAAATACTGGTCCTATCATTCACTACCTGTCTGACCGGAGGCAAGCCACATAACCTCTCAGCCTCAGTTTCCTCAACTGTAAAATGAGAATCAAAACGAGATAATATATGTTAAATACTTCACAAACCCTCAAGCACTGTATAAATGCTGCCTATTATTATTGTTGTTGTTGTTGTTGTTAAATTCCTCTCCCCTCACTATCATCACAGAGACCAAGGAATTGTCACATGATCCCAAAGCACCAAGTTTTTCAATGCTACGCCAGAGCAGATATGGCCTACCAGACATGACCCAGGGAGCTCAGTTCAGCTCTTTAAATGCTCTACCTAGCTTGTTCTAACAATCACATTATTAACTGTTTCCTTCCAGCTCCGGAACAGACAAATTCAGTATTCACAGAGGGAGGAAAACATTTTCATTCCCCTCCTGGACCCTCAATAGTACTCAAGCCTCCTTTCCCTACAGTCATTCACCATCACAACTGCCAACAAATACCTTCTCCCAAGTAACTTTAAGAGGCTGGGTATGTGCACTGAGAACCCCTCCACAAACCCCAAAACATGATTAGATAGTCTCCCTAACATTCCACACCTCTACCATTTACAAAATGAAGTAGCAAGTGGAGGATCAACAGCATTTTCCCCTGAGGAATGTAAACTCATAGAAGGCATCCCTCTAGAGAGCTACTATAGGCCACAATTCTACAGGTAGAAACTTGAGCTGATAAGCATAATGGTTTTCCCAATAAAATTTTATATCATACATCAATGAATCAACCAGCCAGCACTCACTGAACATCCTCTAGGTGTCCAGAATTGCCCCTGACTTTTAAGTTGAGATAGCCATGTTCTTTTTCTTAGCTGGCAATGCCAGCAGTGTGCTTATGCCCTGTCTCAGTTGAGTTTTGAATTTTTTGCCCTTTCAAGGAAAGGAAACATGCAGAAAAGGCTAAAGATGAAAGGACCAATTAAAATGATAAAGGACTGAATCAAAAACTCAGCCAGCTGTGGTAGCACACATCACCTATAATCCCAGCTACCAGGTGATTGGAGGCTGGCCAATCAAGCTCAGGAGTTCTCAGCTGTGATGGACTAAGTTTTTACTAAGTTTGGCATCAATATGATGAGCCCTTAGGACTGGGGTTAGGATATGGAGGGAGGAGGTAACCACCAGGTTTTCTAAGGAGGGGTGAACCAACCCAGGTCAGAAATAGTAGCCCCTGTGCTTCCAGCATGAGAGAGAGAAGAGGAGAGGGGAGGGGAGGGGAGGGGAGGATAAAAAGGAAGAGAAAAAGAAAGAGAAAGGAGGGGAGAGCAGGGGAGGGAGAGGAGGGAAAGGGAGAGGAGGGAAGGGGAGAGGAGGGAAGGGGAGAGGAGGAGGGGAGAGGAGGGAAGGGGAGAGGAGGGAAGGGAAGAGGAGGGAAGGGGAGAGGAGGAGGGGAGAGGAGGAGGGGAGAGGAGGGGAGAGGAGGAGGGGAGGGGAGGGGAGAGCAGGAGAGGGGAAGGGAAGGGAGAAAACAGAAGAGGAGGGGAGGGGAGGAAAGAGAGGGAGGAGAGGAGGGAGGGTGGAGGAGAGAAGATAAGAGGAGAGGAGAAGAGAAGAGAGGAGAGGAAAGGAGAGGAGAGGAGAGTTCAGTATTTATCTCTGTGACATGGAAGCAAACAAAACTAATACTATCTTGGGTTGCATTAGGAGAGGCACAGGCCAGTACTGGTCAGGGGATTATCCTTTTGTATTCTAACCAAGTCTACTTCCCCTGGAATATCAGGTTCACCTCTGGGTCCCATGGTTCGGGAGGACTCTGATACACTGGAAAGCATCTAGGACAGATGAAATGGGACTGGGTGTGTGCTAGTACCTGACCAAGATGGTGAAGTTCATGTCATAGAGGGGTCATTAGAAGGTGCCGAGGCTGAAACAAGGCTTAATGGGGCATAATTAAGTCTCTAAGAATTTGGAGGGCTACAAGGCAGAAAAGGCATTAGGCTTATTCTACCTGGCCCCAGAATATTGAATCAGGAGCAAATGGTGGAAGTTGCAAAGAGATGAATTTAAACTGGATGTCAGGGAAAATCTAATAATTAGAGCTGTCCCAGAGTGGAATTAGAGCAACCAGGTGGCTCAGTGGACAGAGTGCTGGGCATCTTCCTGAGTTCAAATCTAGCCTCAGACACTCCCTAGCTGTGAGACCCTGAGCAAGTCACTTCACCCTTTTGCCTCAGTTTCCCCATTTATAAAATGAGCTAGAGAAGGAAACAGCAAACCATTCCAGTATGTTTGCCAAGAAAACCCCAAATGGGGTCATGAAGAGTTGGACACGACTGAAACAACTGAAAAAACAGCCAAAATTTGGCAGATAAGAAAATGGAGGCTATTTGACTTCCTTTACCGGCATCAGTGGTTGAGGACCAGTGCAATAGCATTGACTGCTACCATTAGCAATCTCATTCACCCACTAACTTCTGCTTTCATGCCACTCCCCCAGGAACAGATATAAAGAGAAGGACAATGTCCCCCTCCATTGCCACACACTGCCCCCAGTGACTGGCATGGGGTCAAACCAGGAAGGAAGGATGCTATGGTCTGTGGAGACCAGCAACTTTCCTCAAGCCAAACCCCACATCCAGGTGGCAGCAGAAACGAGGCAGGGGTGAGGACAGAGGGAGGTTAGAAAGAGGGTTACCAGCTGGCAATGATCAGCTCATCCCACTTCCAAGGAAGAGCCTTAAAATAATAGCAAACCTCCTGCTCAGATATTTGTTCTACAAAAACAGATCTAACTCTGAACCCGCCCAACACCTGTTGAGAAACACTGACCCTCTTACAGGGTTTGGATTTACACTGGCTCCGTATAACACCCCATAAAGGAGGCCACTGATGCAAAAGATTAAAGAATGCTATTAAGTAAGTTGTTTTACTTCTTTTGAGACAGAAAGAAATCTGCAAAGTGAGAGAGAACTTTCCCCGGTTATTTACTCTCCATTCCTGAGAATTTACTCCATTACTTGAATAGCTTTATATAAGCCGCCTAAGTCCGGTCATGACAGAGCTTTATAAGGTGCAAATGTTGAGGCAGAGCCAATACTCTACTTGGGGGGAAGGGCAAGAGGGAATGGAACAACCATCCTGGTCTAAATGGAAAGTTAGCACTAATAAAAACGCCTGCTGTTGGCATGATTTCCAGACCCCAGGGGAAAGATGAACAAGGTTTCACACTAGTTCCATGAAGTCCCCAGCAAAGTGCCTGGATGTGATAGACATTAAGACCCAACACAATACAGTTGCAACCTCTCCTGGGCTCTCCCTTCATGAAAGTCTGTAAAGTCCCCTCTGGATCTGAAAACATCTGTTTTGGACTAAGAGAACTCTCTTGCCTTCTTAACTTCCTACAAGTGTGTCCCTGGTGTTGCGGAAGTGTGAAGTGTCACAGAAAAAAAGGAAGGCAAGCTCACACCTTACCAGTCTTCCTTTCCCTTGATCATTTCTTGAGTATGACTTGCCAGCCTACTGAGTTCCTTGGCCAAATTTTCTTTGGGGAGAGACCACAGTGCTTCAGCTTCAGGGAATAATGAGTAGCCCAAAGATAATTTGCCCCCCACACTCTGCCAACCACATAACCTTGAGCTATAGACTGGAGAATGGTAACAATTGTCTATGCAACTGAGTGTCCTCTTCTCTCTTCCCTTCCTCCCAAAGAAATAAACGCTCCTCCCTAAAACATGGTCCTCATTTCTCTTGCTAAAGAGTCACTTGTGTCATCAACTATCTAAGCCTTGAGATATTCCTTCACTTTGCCCATGTAGACCTAGACATGAAATCTAGCTCTTTGTAGGAAAGGTGCTCTAATGAATCCAAATGCAAAATAATAGCATCTCAGAATTGGAAGGAATCTTGGGGGCTACCTACTCCCACCTGTATTTAACCAAGAGTCCCTTCTACAACTAATAAATATAAGAGAAGAATCCCAGAACCAGTGCCAAGCATTCTTTCATACAGAAAACCTTGAGTACTCAACTGAAGTTAATAATTTTCAGCACACCAATAATAACTCAACAATCCTCCCGATAAGAGTGTGGGATAGTTGGCATAAGACAAAGGTTTGGGGGGAAATGGAAGGTTTTGAGGGGTTTTTTGGTCCAGACCTGTGATTTCTTCAGTATGAGGAACTTCTTGGTGCAGAAATTTTCTCCACTAATACAGATCCAAATGTGCAGCTAATATGTAATATAGTTTTAAGAAAGTCACCTGGGGCAATGAGAGGTTAAGTGAATTTCCTAAGGTCACACAGCTAGTATATTTCAAAGGTGAGACTTAATCCAGGTTTTCTTATTCTAAGGCTGGCTCTCCATCCACCATGTCACACATAAAGTATTATTATCCTCATTTTACTTATGTGTGAACTCAGAAGGGAAATGATTTACTCATGAGCACATGAATAGTAAGAAGTAAAGCCCACACTTGAAATCTGGTCTGCTGATTCCAAGCCCAGTGCTTTTCCTGCACAGATAGTACAGCAGGTGCAGCCCAGGGAGTGAGGTTATTTTCCTCTGAAGCCATGAGCCAATTAATGATAACAATATCCCTGTGTTTTATTTTATGCTTTCCAAAGGACCTCTGCCCATATTGTCTCATTTGACCCTCAAATATCCCTGTAATTAGGCAGGGGGGAGTTTTTGTTCCATTTGAGTAGGGAGGAAACTCAGACACTAAGGATTAAGTGACTTATCCTGAGTCATACAGTGAGCCAGGCTACAGTGCATGGTCTAGAACCCAGATTTCCTACTAGTCCAAGACTCACTCCACTCCACCCTGCTACATTCCTTACTTTATAATATGGGGAAAAGTAAGGCAGTAGGGAGTCCTGGTAAGATCCTTAACTCTTCTGTGTGACCCTGGGCACATCACTTAACCCTGATTACCTCACCAAAAAAAAAAAAAGATCCTTAAATCTTGAGGTCAGAAAGATACAAGTTTGATTCTTGGCTTATTGTCTGTGTCCATAGAATATAAGTTCCTTAAAGGCTGGAGTGGTTTCATTTTTTAAATTATATTTGAATTTTTAATTTTGAACTTAACAAACACCATATTTGGTGGCATTTCCATACACACACACACACACACACACACACACACACACACACACACACAGAATAGAAAAAGGAGATTATATATAACTGCAGTTCTCTATTTTGAACAGCTTGCTTTTCCTTTTAGAATTTTTTCTTTTTATATTGAATTTATAAATTCAATAAGTAACTTTCAAAGCTCTTCAGCTCCTCTCTAATTCTTTCTAGTCTTCTGGTTGTTTTCTTCTGTGAATATTTTTTTAAAATATTTCATTCACTCTCTTTTCTTTTTGGGGAGGGTAGGAGGGGTCATAAGGGCATATACCCTTTGCATTGACCAGAATTCTTAAGTTTTAATCGATTTTCTTTATAATGTTGTAGTTTAATTGGTCTCCTGATTCTGTTCACTTCACTTTGCCTCAGTCCATACAGCTGGTCTCAAGTTTCTCTGAAATAATGCCTTCCATCATTTCTTATTCTCACTGCTTAATCATAATCATAATAGCTAGCATTTATATAGTGCTTTAAGATTTGCAAAGTGTTTTAAAAAAAATATTTCATTTAATTCTCACAACTCTTGGAGGTAGGTGCTATTATTATCCCCATTTTTCAGATGATAATAATAGCATATTATATAGCTATGTGCCAAGCACTGTGCTATATATACTATGTGCCAGGCACTATGCTAAGCCCTTTAAAATCATTATCTTATTTGATCCTTGCAACAACCTTGTGAACTAGCTGTTATTGTTATTCCCAATCTACAGATGAGGAAACTAAGGCAAACAAAGGTTAAGTGATTTGCCCAGGATCACACAGCTAGTAAATGTCTGAGGCTGGGTTTGAACTCAGATTATCCTGATGCCAGGCCCAGGGTGTTATCCACTTCACCATGTAGCTGCCTAGACAAGGAAAGTGAAGCAAACAGAAAGTAAGTGACTTGCCCAAGGTCCCATAGCTAGAAAGTGTCTTAGATTGGATTTGAACTTGGGTCTTCTTGACACCAGATCTAGAACTCTATCCACCTGCCTATCTTCCATTACATTCGTATATCATAATTTGTTCAACCATTCTCCAACTGATGGGTACCCCCTTAGTGTCTAACATCAAAAAAGGTACTATAAATAGACACATGAGGAACTTTCCCCGTTCTTTGATGTCTTCAGAATATAGACCTAGTAGTAGTATTGCATGGCCAAAGAGTATGGACACTTTAGTAACTTTGGGGGCTGAGTTCAAATTGTTTTCTAGATTGGCTGCACCAGTTGGCAGCTCCACCAACAGGATATCAATGCGCCTGTTTTCCCTTAGCCCCTCCAACATCTGACATTTTCCTTTTATGATAACTTCACCAATCGATGTGATTGTGGATGTGAGGTACACGCTCAGAGTTGCTTTGATTTGTAAGTCTCTCACTATTAATGATCAGGCACTTTTTTTTTCATTTTGCTATTAAAAATTCAAATTTCTTCCCTTGGGAACTGCTTGTCCATATACTTGGACCATATATTAGTTGGAGAATGACTCCTACTCTTATCAATTTTAATCAGTTCTTTATGTATCTCGGGAAAGAAACTTTTATCTTATTACAAAGTCTCTTCTTTCTAATTTTAATGGCATTTAATGTAAAATTTTATGCAATAAAGATTATATGTTTCTTATTCTATGATCTTCTCTACCCCTTGTCTAGTAATGAGCTCTTCCCTCATCCATAGATCTAAAAGGTAATTTCTTCCACAGTCCTCGAATTTATTTATGATGTGACCTTAATATAAATAAGTCGTTTATCCATTTGGAGCTTACACTGGTATGTAGTATGAAGTACTTGTCTACACCTAATTTCTGCCAAGATGCTTTCTAGTTTTCCTAGGAGTTTTTAATGTATATAGTGGTTCTTTACCCCATTAACTGGGGTATTTGAGGTTATTGAACACTCTGCCACTGTGGTCATTTGCTTCTGCACTTTGTATACTTAATCTGTTCTACAGGTTGTCGTCTATGTTCTGCCCAGTACCAAATAATATTGCTGCTTACTCCTCTGTAGTTTGAGATCTGGTACTGTACTCTGTAGGGCAGCTAGGTGGTGCCATAGTGCATAGAGCACTGGGCCTGGAGTCAGGAAGATTTATCTTTCTGAGTTCAAATCTGGCTTCAGACACTTACTAGCTGCATAACCCTGGGTAAGTCACTTAATCCTGTTTGCTTCAGTTTCCTCATCCATCAAATGAGTTAGAGAAGAAAATAGCAAACCACTCCATATCTTTGTCAAGAAAACCCCAAATGGACTCATGAAGAGTCAGACACAACTGGATACTGTACCCTTTCCTACTTTTAAAAACTATTTCTCTTGAGATTTTTTACCTGTTGCTCCTCCTGGAGAATTTTGTTATTTCTAAGTAACACTTTGTTGGTTTGATTAATAAAACACTAAATAAGTAAATTCATTTGGGTAGTATTGTCATATTAGCATATTAGCAAGCCTAAGCAGGAGCAATTGACATTTCTCCAATTATTTAGGTCTGTCTTTATTTCTATAAAGAGTGTTTTATAGTTGCATTCAAGTGATTCCTTTGTGTGTGTTGGTACATAGAATCTTGAACATTTGTTGTATCCTGTTGTAATTTTTAATGCAATTTCTCCTCTTTCTATTTCTTTTTGCTGGGATTGTTGCTAACAACCAGAAATGCTGACAATCTGTGTGGATTTATTTAATATACTGTCATTTTGCTGAAGCTATTACTTTGATTAATTTTTAGTTGACTCTTTTGAATTCTCTAAATAGAAAAAATTATCTGCAAGAATTGATTTTGTTTCCCCTTTGCCTATGCTTATTCTCTGAATCTATTTTTCTTGTTTTATTGTTATAGCCAGGATTGCTAGCACTAGTTTCAATAATAACGGTAATTAGGCTGCTAGGTGGTGCAGTGGATAGAGCACCGGCCCTGGAGGCAGGAGGACCTGAGTTCAAATCCAGCCTCAGACACCTGACACCAGCTGTGTGACCCTGGGCAAGTCACTTAACCCTAATTGCCTCACAAAAATAATAATAATAATAATAATAGTGGTAATAACAGACCTCAGAACCATTTCACTTTAGGCTTAGCAGAGTGCCTGGCAAATAATAGATCAATAAATGCTTGTTGATTGCTTCTACACAATCACTTAACTTCCCCAGGCCTCAGTTTTCTTATCTGCACAAGCATTTACTATGTGCTAAGCACTATACTAATGCTGCAAAGAGAAAAGAAGATTGTCCCAGCTCTCAAAGATCTCATATTGTAATGGGAGGAAACTATGAATAAGAGAGGGTCCAGCTACATGGTAGATGGAAAGGCCTTAAAGGTAAGAGGCATAATGAATGTCAAAGGTGAGTCTCAGGATGGGAGTGGACCAAGGATCCCATTACACTATTCAGTGATCAGTGTCCAGGCAAGAGGGAAAAAGGGGAAGAAGATACTGGAAGAAAGATTGGGAGTGGATTCTATGGCAGCCTGAGGCAGATAAGAGGAGGAGTGATCCCAATTAGAGCCAGCTCTGATTAGGGACTTACCAGGTGCCACAGGGGCGGCCTGTAGCCTGAGAGGGGCAAAAGGATGCCCACTTGGTGCTAGCTTCAGCTGTCAACCCTGGATCTGTGATAGGCAAAGGGCGAAAGAGTGCCAGCTACATCTGGGCCCTCCAGGCACCCTTTAAAATATCTGGGATGGCCCACAGTGAGGAAGAAGAAATGGTTCCCTTTGACCCAAGCTCTGGCTAGGACTTTCCAAGGGTCCCAACGGGTCCCTTGTAGCTGAGATTAAATGGGGTTGCTAACACTTGTACTACCAGTCTCCCAAGGTTGTAAATATTTAAGTGCTATAGAGATGGGATTGATATTTGTTAGGCGACATACCTATAGGTAGGATTTTTTTCATTCAAAAGCAAAGAAAAATTTGGCAAAATAATATCCTTCTTCATCTACTCATGCATTAGAGTCTTTAAGTGATGTATGTATAGATTTAGATACAGGTTAGATACAGTGCCTGGCACATAGTAGGTGCTTAATAAATATTTCTTGATTGACTGATCTAGATAAAGGTATAGATACAGATATAGATAATAGAGACAGACGGAGATAGAAATAGATATAAAGACAGTGATAGCGTATGGACTGATCTCTCCAAATAACTAGATGCAAAAATGGTTTCTTTTGTCGGAGATACTGGGCCTTATAAACAAAAGGATCAAAATATCCTGGAAGAATCCTGAATATGAAGCTAACAGGATTTTTACATGTATATAAATGCACACTTATCTACATACTCGTTATATAAGTGTATATATGCATATATATGTGTGTATATGTGTATATATGTACATACATAAAAGTGTATATAAATGCAAGACAGAAATACGAAGATATAGTGAATGTAAAATAGTGAAAAAGCACTAGGATTCAAATCAGAGAATATGGGTTCACATCCTGACTACTTTCTCCACAAGTGGCCTTAGTAAGTCACATCAACTTTCTGAGCCTCAGTTTCCTATATGCAAAATGGGGATAACACTTATGCTTTTCTCATAAGGTTGGGGTATGAATTAAATGATACAAAATACATGAAGTCCTTTGTTACTAAAAAAATGATACAAATATATGAGCTACCCCCACTGAAAACTTCTTCTCCACCTGAGACTATAAGTAGAAAAAGTCCACCAAAGCACTGATTGAGTAATATTAACTGTGTAAAGAACCTGGTTTCTATGCGACGTGCCAAAAATTCTAAACATGAGGTTTAGCATCAGGAAGTTTACAATCTAACTAGAGAGACAAGACATAGAGTGATAGTATCTACTGCCTTATATTAATGGAAAGTCAGTCTCAAAACTTCTGCTAAATGGCTACACGACCTTGCACAAATCATTTCACTTCTCCAGCTCTCAGTTTCCCCATCTGTCAAATAAAGGGGTTGGACTAGATAGTGTCTGCAATCCCTTCCAGCTCGAAATCCTAGGAAAACTGTGAATGGCATCTTTCAGAGTAATGAGTGACAGCTTCCCCTCCCCATTCCAAACACACTAGCATGTAGTGTTGTCTATTCCCAACTGTTTTACCCCTGACTTTGTCAATTAAACATCTGAATAAGAGCTACCACATTAGAGATGGGATAGATTTGATTAAAAAGATTAACTAAAAGCACTTTTAAAAGACAGGATTTTTTTCCGACTTACCATAACATTCAACAAATCACGTAGACCGAAGACTTCCCATTACTAATTGTTCTAAGTATTTACAACAATTCTATAAAGTTTGATTTTTTTTTTCAGTTTGGACATTCCTTCTCCTGATGCAAATGGTAAGCCCTCTATTCTTTATTATATGATCTTCCAGAGCTGTCATGGCTGAAAAATTCATTCTCCTATGGCCAATCTGTTGGCCTCAGATGCTGGACATATAACCCATCATTGGCCCAGCTGAAGAGGATCTGTCAAAGCTTGTTTTCTGTAGAGAAGCAGGGCAGCAAAGTGGATTGAGAACTGGGCTTTGGGTCAGCAAGGCCTGGGTTCAGATCCTGTCTGACACTTTCCAGCAAAATGAACTTCATCTTGCATTGAGGGTCTGCGAACTTGATTTTTCTTCTAACATATCCATAAGTGTATTTCAATGGTGCTGGTTTGCTTTGTAATCTGATGCGTTTTATTTTATGCATTTGAAATTCTGAGGAGGACTCCATAGACTTCATTAGACTGCCAAAGGCTCCGTGATACAAAAATGGCCAAGGAATCCACCCAGACCGATCTTCCAAACAAATCTGCATACTCCCATCTCTACCTTTGTACTTTCATTATCCTTTCTTGTGATGTGTTCCCCTTTCCTCTCTGTCAGGCTTCAAGGACCTAAGGTCCTAGACGCGGAGCTGGAAGTGCCCTTAGAAGTCATCTCTTTCCATCCCTTGGTTTTACAGATGAAATTGAGTGAAGCTTGGTGAAGCCCACAGGGTCCTTCAAGTGAAGTAAGTCACTTCATCTTGCCAAGACTAGGTTTCCCCATCCACAAAATGGGGGCAATAATAATTGTTGTAGTATTCTTAGACAGGCAGTATAATATAGTAGATTGTGGAGCCAGATAGACATGGGTTCAAATCACTCCTCAGATACAAACTATGCAAGCCCAGGTACGATTACCTAATCTCTCTGAGCCTCAGTTTTCTTGTCTATAAAATGGGGATAATAGCACTTGTTTCACAGGATCATTGTGAAAATATATGAAATAGCCTCTTAAGTCTTTCACAAAAGCATGAAGTGTTCAATAAATGCTACAATAAGTGTTAAGTAAGTGTTGCATGTGAGAGTTGTCAAACACAGGTAAGTGTGGCTAGAACTAGATTAAAATATAATTGGGAAATATTTGACAAAATGCAATAGAACCTAGGTAATATCGTCATCTGATTTTCTAAATTATTATGCAGCCCTGGGATTCTTTTCTATGGTTTAATGGTCCCCATTTCTATTTGAGTTTGACACACCATCATAGGGTATGAGCAGCACTTCAGCGGTGGCTGTTAATTGCATCTTTAACAGACCAAGATTTTGGTGAGTGAGCTCAAAGTGAATGCTCTAATTGGTCAGAGTCAGTAAGTGAAGGCTTTGGCATTGGGTTTAAGAATGCAAAAGATAAAGAAGAAATTAGAAAGTCCCAAACATGAAGCCAAGGATTCATCTGAAAGCTCACTGGACTGAAGTCCTGCAGAGATAGTTTTACCATGTGTGCCAGAGAGAGTATTGTGTTTGTCAGAGCTGAAAGTCTTTAGAATATAGAGTGTCAGACCTTGAAGGAGCCTCAGAACAGAGAATGTCACAACTAGCGGGGACCCTAAATAGCATCGAGGCCAGCCCCCTCATTTTGCAGATGAAGAAATAGTCATAAAAACAAACAAAAAGAAATCCCACTTCTAACGTTTTTGAAGACCTCAGTCTGCAAATGAAGTCAATTAAAATGTGCTGAGCTTGTTCTGGGGGAAACAATGCTCAAGATAGTCTCTACCTTCAAGGATTTTATGGTGTCATTGAAAAGACCAAATGGATGCAGGTGAAAAGATAATTTACAAAACAAAGTCGTTTTGACCGCTGCCAAAGGAGCAGTGTGAATCCTGCAAATGGCAGTCAGAGGAGAGAGATGCTTGTGGACTGGGCTACAGGGAAGACATCATAGAAAAGGTTGGACTCAGAGAAGTCTCTTAGTACTTGTAATAACATTGGGCAAGTCATTTAACTTCTTAGCCTCAGTTTCTTCACCTGTAAAATCAAGGAACTGAAACAGATAACTTACAAGTTCACTTCTAGTTCTATATCTAGGACTTCAGGTCCTTGAAACAGGAATGGAAATGAAAGGAAAAATGAATGTACAAAGGTACAGAGATGGAGATATGAGCATTTGTTTGGAAGACTAGTCTGGGTGGATTTCTTGGTCTTTGTTGTATCATAGATCCTTTAGCAGTCTGGCAAAGCCTATGGAGGCCTCAGAGTCATGCTTTCAAACGCGTAAAATAAAATATATGAGATTACAAAGGAAACCAGCAATATTGAAATGCACTTAATGATATATTTTTAAAAATCAAGCTCATGGACCCTCTAGACTGGGTGGAGTTCGCATGGGGGGGGGGTAATGGGCAACTAAACTGGGATCAGATTGGAAAAGACCTAAAATACCAAGCTCAGGAGTTTGGGATTTATCCTAAGCAATATGATAAAAGTCGTGAGTTAAAAAAATTAATCTGAAATTATGGACTTCTCTATCTGCTTGCCTAGTTTCCCTTAGTACTGAAACAGCTATGGTCCTTCTATCTGAACACAAGCAGTACGTGTAGATCTGAACATAGAATGTCACCAGGCAAAGAATTAGGAGCTATGTAATATCTCTACTCCCAGGTGAATGAAGGAGGGGAAGAGGAATCCAGGATATCCAGGGAGTCAGGTCTGACTATTTTATTAGTGAGCATGTTAGGAAGCAGGAGCCGGAAAGGAGAAATGTGATTTGGAAATAGTTTGGGAGTCAATTGGGCATGGAGAGACATGGAGGCTGTTCCAGATGTGGTAGGATAGAGTTGGGGGAGGGAGCAAAGTGGGAGAAGGAAGGGAAATTTGGGGAAGCGTCAACTATCTGCTCCATAGAAACCAGCCCAGAAGAGAGAAAATGAAAGCCTCAGATGGGAGGGCACAATGCGCCTTGCAAGAAAGAGCTGCCAGGCATGTGGATGCAGCAGTAAGAACTTGAAAGCTAAAGGAGAAGAAAAATACAGAAAAGAACAAGCAAGTTATAGGAGGGATTTTTTTCTTTTTTAATATAAAGTTGTTTTTCTCGAATCTCAACAATGACATGTCTTTTTAAAGAATAATCAGATAAGGGAGCAAAGGAAAACTTGTTTTCATCTTCACAGAACCTATGGTAGGGCAATATTTACCTAAAATTTAAAAGCAAATGAAATAACAGGTCAGTGAACATTGGAGCAGTTTCCCCAGCTAACATGCATTTATTGCTGACAGATAACCAACAGGCTGGGTTTTGAATAACAAAAATAAAACAGTAATAGGAATGGGGGGAAGATAAGCCTGAGCAGGCAGTCTTAGGAGCTTTCACAAAGAAATCATTTCTTCAACTATCTTTCTAGTGCTAAAAGTACCTTAATGAGGAGGAAGAAGAAAGAATTTAAATGTTTCTTGTTTTTTTATCCCCTTTGGAAGTGGAACATACTCAGATTTTAGATGATGATTATGAGTGAGAGAGATTTTGTACTCTTACAAAAATAGAAAATTTGACCATGCAACGAAGCAGAAAAATCTAAACTCATTAAGCTCATTGATTGGAATAGTTATGTCAAGACATTTTTAATTTTGTTGGGAATAAACTGTCTCTTTTTTTATTTGCAGCTGTTTGTTAAAATAGAGCCCTTAAATTCACAGTAAAAGCTTGGAAGGACCTTAGAGATTACCTAGTCCTGGGATTCTTAACCTGAGGGTCTATGAATTTTTCACTGTATTGATAACTGGTTTTCAATATAACTGGTTTCCTTTGTAATCTGATGTATTTTATTTTATGCATTTAAATACATGATCCTGAGAAAGACTCCATAGGCTTCACCAAACTGCCAAAGGGTCCATGATACAAAAAAAAAAAAAGGCCAAGAAATCTTGGTCAAGTACAACATCCCCACTTTTTACAGAGAGGGAAACTGAGTACCAGAGAGAGGAAAGGAGCTTGCCCAAGATAGTGCTAGAGGTGGGATCTGAACTCAAATCCTCTAACTTCAGTTCTACTGCCCTTCCCACTGTGCCATGTGTTGACCTCTGAAGACAACCTATGCCTCACTTAAATCTAATTCACACTCAAGTCAAGACATCACCCTCTTCAAGAAGGACCAACACAACAATAGAATGTTAGGATGTGAGAACCAGAAAAGAGCATGGAAAATGGTAGTTCTTTGTCACTCAATTAATCAAGTGGAATACCTACTATATACCAGGCATTGTGCTAGGTCCCCAAGACACAGCATTCTCTCAACTAGACCACATTTCCTCTGGAGTTGACTTCTAAAATACCACATGCCTGAAATCTTGGCAATCTTCTTCCCTTTCCCCCATCTGGATTTTAAGGAAGGTAGTAGCCACAAAGCAGAATATTTAGGAGGTGTAAAATGCACAAATACTTTCCCTCTCTGAGCCTCAGTTTCCCCATCTCTAAAAATAGACAGTTAGACTGTCCCTTCTAGCTTCAAATCCTAGTGCCTTATAAATAGGAGTGACAGAGAATGGAAAAGAATTTGTCTGGTTATTTCACCCATTTTGTAAATTAGTTGTTGTCAGAGAAGCAGTAGTAGGTCAGAGTAATTGGATCCAAGCCATGACTTTATCAGCAGTAGATGAAGTACTTCAGTGTACCAAGCTATCCCTTGCTGAGTGACACCCTCCAGGGCACCTAACGGTCTTAGGATGCCCCGAAGGGGTTAGAACATGGGCTTCGGTTACTGAAAACTTTGAGCAAGTCATACCTGGTGCGGCTCGCCTTCTGCTCGTTTTAAAACGTCTCAGTTTCACCATGCGGGAGAGTTCCCCCAGAGCTGTTTTATTACAAAATAAAATGCCTATTAAGAAGTCAAACTCCTGCCCAGTCCGACAGAGTGGCCATTGTAAGGTATGCAAAGGGTGACTCTCAGCTGGGACGCCCTGAGCACAGCCCTTACTCGTTTTGCCCAGTGCAGCCACCAGGGGGTGGGGGTTGGGGGGAACCAATTAATTCATTGAATCGGGCCGGGTGTCCAGCATTTCTTTCCCTCCTGGCAGAAGCAGTATCTATGCAAATAGAATTTTCCATTATTTTTTTTTTCAGGAAGAGGCTGGAGGGGAAAAGTAAGAGTAAGAATAAGGGGCGATAGAGAAAACAACTGAATGGGAAAGCAGAGTCAGGTTCAATGATTTTATTGAGGTCGAGGCAATCCCAGAGGGCCTTTCCCAGGTAAATGCTCCCCAGTTTCCATGGGCATTCTGCCTGCATTAGGATCAGGAGGAGTCGGGCCCGGTGTCTGGTGATTTGAACATGAAGAAGTCCCCAACTGGCAATATTGGGGTGTGTAAATTATTCTTCTGCGTCAAGATTTGGCATGACCAGGGTCAGCACTGCAGAGGGAACAGAAAAACCTTTCATTAGCCTCTCAGGAGATATTAAAAAAAGAAAATAAAAAGTAAAGCCTTTCAAAGAAGAAATTTCAGCCCTCAGCAAAACTGGTGAAAAATCAAGTTTTTGTGGTTTCAATAAAAGCAAAGGATTCTGTGGTTTTCCCTCAAATTTTTCACCGTTTTCCATAAAAACAAAAGCCAATATTTGAAACCGTTTTTCCTATGAAAGTGGCAACATTTTGCCTGGGGACAAATGTTTGAGAGAGAGAGAGAAAAAAAAACTCTCCACCTCATTCCAGGCCTGTGAAATTTCCCTTTTTGTTCCTTCAGAAACCACTGACTTGCCTGGCAGTCGTCAAATTTCACCTGTAGCCAAATTTATATACCCTGGATCACATAAATGTGCTTCGGTAGGAGAAACTCCACACCATGAAGAAAAGATTCATTCCTTGGAGTTATAGGTCTAAAAATAAGGGAAAGCATTTTACCTTCTGGAGAGTGGCTCAGGAAGGTGGGGGCGTGACTCATTACCATCACTGAGGTGACTTCTGACGCAGTATGTTGGGATTTGATTAAGGCCCAGCTCCACGGGGTCCAAAAATTGCTCCTGTCTAAAGCCCATTTCGGTTGTGCTTTTTGGAATTGGAAGGGACCTTAAAGGTCTTCTCATCAGAATCCCCTGCTGAGGTAACTAAAGCTTTGATGAGGAAAGCAACTTGTCCAGGGTTATAGGAGTTAGTGGTAAAATTGAGACTAGAATGCAAGTCTTGCCCATTCAATGCCCTTTTCACAATAGCATGCCGCTCCTCTGATAGTTGCATGATTTAAACTGATGTATTTCATAACTCCTAGAGCAAAGGACATTAAGACTATTGGCAGTGACTCACAGACATCCTTATTCTGAAGCAACGAACAGAGTGAGAGAAGAGGGCAAAACGTTTCTCTAACTTCTAGAGGTAAGGTTTTTTGATTTTGTTTGTTGTTGGGGAGGGGTTTCCCCCAAGACCAGCCTCAAGCCTTCTGGAGAATATATAACATGCCTATCAGGCTTTGGTAGGGGAAATTAGAAATGTCCCCAGTGCTCTGGCTGTCTTAGTATACGGAGCCTCAGGTGTTCAGACCACTAAACCCTGAGATCACCATAGCTTAGAGCTGCAAGGGAATTTTGAAAATCTCCAGTTTAGTGACCTGACCCCAAAAGAATTCCCCTTTCCATGGTCTCTAAAAGAAAGTCAGTTAGCCTCTACATGAATCTTTTGAGGGATGGGGAACTCATTTACTTGAGAGGTGGGGTAGCATTGAAAAGTTGGCATTCTAGACATGGAACTGGGAAGATTTTGGTGTAAATTGTGGGCAATCCTTCTGTAAAGCACTTTGCAGTTCCTAAAGTATCTATGTCTTCTGCCATTGGCCCTTCAGCTTCATGAGGTATCCTGTTCTGTTCACAGACAGATCCAACTATTAGAAAACTGGCCCTTATGACTTCAGAAAAACCTGGAAAGACTTGTATGAACTGATACAAAGTGAAATGAGCAGAACCAGGAGAACACTGTACACAGTAACAGCAGCATTGTATGATGAACAACTGTGAATGACTTAGCTATTCTTAGCAATACAATGATCCAAAGCAATCCCAAAGGAGTCAGGAGGAAAAATGCTATCCACCTGCAGAGAAAGAACTGATGTCAAATGAATACAGACCGAAGCATATTTCTCACTTTCTTGCTTCCTTTTTTTGTTTTTGTCTGAGTTTTCTTGTACAAAATGACTAATATAGAAATGTTTTGCATGATTGCACACATATAACCTATATCAGATTGCTTACTGCCTCAGGGTGAGGGGGGGGAGAAGAGAGGGAAGAAGGGATAGAATTTGGAAGTCAAAACTTTATTTTAAGTGTTAAAAACTGTTTTTAAGTTTTAAAAACAAAATGTTAAAAATTGTTTTCAGGGGGCAGCTAGGTGGTGCAGTGGATAGAGCACCAGCCCTGAAGTCAGGAGGACATGAGTTCAAATCTGACCTCAGACGTATGATATTCACTAGCTGTGTGACCCTGGGCAAGTTATTTAACCCCAATTGCCTCGCCAAAAAAAAGGAAAAAATTGTTTTCACATGTAACTGGGGAAAAATAAAATACTAAATAAACAAAAATTTGTCTTTACATGTAATTGGGGGAAAATAAAATATAAAAGAAAAAAAGAAAAAGAAAACTATCCTTTATGTTGAGCTTATTCTTCTCCCTGTAGCCACAGAGAATAAATCTACCCCCTCTCACTCAAGACTTTCAAATATTTGAAGACAGTTAAAAAAATTACAGCCAACATTTGCATAGCCTTTTAAGGCTGGCAAAGAGCTTTACAAATATAATCTCATTCAATCTTCACAACAACCTTGGGAGGTAGGTGCTATTATGTTTCCCCATTTTATAGATGAGGAATCTGAGGCAGGCTAAATGACTTACCTATGGTCATATGGTTGGTACAGTATCTGAGTTCAAATCTGAACTCAGGTCTTCCCGATTCCAAGTCTAACTCTATCCACTGAGCCATCTAGCTGCCTCTATCATGTTGTACCTAAGTCTTCCCTGGGCTTGATAGTCCCTATTCCTTCAATTGGTCCTCATAGGATATGGCTTCAAATCTCTTCCTCATCCTTGTCCGAATAAGGTCCAGTTCATCAGTGTCTTTCATTTACTTATTCTTTAACTATGGTCTCTCTTCTCTGAGTATGGCCCAGTCAATCAATGTCTCTCTTTCACATAATCGTTCACTGGACAAATACTTATTAAGCACTTCCTGCGTACAAAGCTATGTGCTAACAAAAGTCAATTTCCCCAAAGTGTTCTAACCAGACATGATCCTGTGGTTCTTCCTCAAATTTTTTTACTGTTTTCCATAAAAACAAAAGCCAATATTTGAAACTGTTTTTCCTCTGAAAATTGAAACATTTTTCCTGGAGACAAACATCTGAGGTAAAAAACAATCAGATATGTTTTGATCAATGTAGAGCAGCATTTCTCAAAATGGGATCCAGAAAGGTCCCTGATCCCCTTTCAAGGGATCAATGAAGTCAAAATTATTTTCAAAATAATACTAAGACCTCTTGATTTATAAATAGTTCAATATCAATAGATTTAGCCCACATAACAAAAAGCTCTTTGGAGGGTCCTCCATAGTTTTTAAGAATATAAAGGGGTGAAAAAACCAGAAAGTTTGAGAATTACTGGTGTAGAGTACAATGCCAGTGTAGACTACAATACCAGTGTAGGTTCTGTACCAACGTACAGAACAATACAGGTATAGACTACAGTGTTGGTGTAGACTACAATGCAATGCTCAGTTTCCTTCACTAGGCCCCCATTCAATTAAAAAAATCCACAGCCCCAATACCCTCTTGAAAAAGAGCAGAAAGTAAGAAATAAATATGCCATCAGAGATAATTTTCTAAACCTTGCAAAGTTTCATTATTACCTGAAGTCATGAGACAGTGCTTTTATAAACATCATTTCTTAATACCAACAGCAGCTCTCTACCAGACATTCAGCATAGAGAAGGCTGGGCTATGTTTGGTTCATTAGCAGACATAAAGATTAGAATTATTGAATTGTAAGATGAGAGAAAGAATGAGAAAGACATAAAGAGATAGAAGAAAGAATGATAGACAAAAGAGACAGAAAGACAGAGACAGAGAAAAATAGACAGATACAGTACGAGACAAAGGGGAAAAGGAAAGAGAAAGAAAGAGAATGAGAAATAGGAAGCGAGAGAGAATGTGAGAGAGAAAGAAAGAGGGGAGAGAGAGAGAGAGAGAGAGAGAGAGAGAGAGAGAGAGAGAGAGAATAAAAGAAAAAGAGCACAGTACCTGAAATCATGAGACCATGGATTATAGACCTAGCTCTGCAGCCAACCTGCTGTATTACCTTAGACAAATCACTTTCCTTCTGGTCCTCACCAGTGAAATGAAGAGGCTGGACCGACTGGTGTCTAAGGTCCCTTGCAACTCGTTCTACATCCTAAAGCTTTCTAACATGCCAGAATCTCTCATTCTAAGAATTTAATGATCACACCTTCTGATATGACAGCTACTCCCACCTGAGTAGGCTTAAGAGAGAAAGACCCTATACAACTAAATAAGATACTGAATGGAAGCATTTGATATTAGAGATACATGAAAATTTAAAAAAAAAAACTACAAAAGAATCAAATTTATAAATATATTTTAAATTACCTATAAATATATCTAAGAGTAAGTTGAATGTACTCTATCTAGTCATGTGAGTTTGAATGAGCCACTTCCTTTCTATGAACCTCAAGTTTCATCTGTAAAATGAGAGCATTAGACTAGGTACCATCTGAGGTACCTGACAGCCTCCAAATGTTAGGATCTTGAATTTCTTATTTCTTATTTCCCCACAGATATTTTAAGATAGGGAGTCCTCCATCAAGCAGAGCATCTCCAATTTATCCTGAATAGATCTTGTTTGTACACAATTAATTTACATTTTGTCTCCTCCTTTAGATTGTGAGCTCCCTTAAGGGCAGGAATCTTTTGTCTTTCTTTGTATCCCCCAGTACTTAGCACAATGCCTGAAACATAGTCATAGCTTAATAAATGCTTGTTGACTGAATTAAGTTAATTGCAAACTAAATGACATAGATTCATTAAATTTCCAATTATGCATTCTCATTGAATCTTTGCTTTTATTTCTGGCTGAAAAGTGAATGTCAATTAAAATGGTTTCTCTTTACATTGGCCCCTCCAAAGAGAGGTTTGGGAATCTGGATGTTAGTTTTGTGTGTGTTAGTGGAGAGAGACTGACTTAAATATGTTGGGAATTTCCTAGTGGTAAAAGTGAGTGGATTTTTTTTAAGGAAAATTTTATTGGGAATAATTTTTTTCCTTAGGTGTGAAATTTGGCAGGTAACTGCATTCTCTGACAGACTGCTGAAGACTAGGTTAATTAGAAATAAGGTCTGATTCCAAGACAAACATATTGAGCCTGCTAAGTCTTCTTAGGATGTTTGTCTGAAATGCTTCTGAAAATAGTATAGCTTTCTATAAAGAAATATTAGCCCATGTTCATAAATGGAATTGAATATATGCACTAACCAAACCTACGCTAAATCCAAATGAGATGAGGGATTAGTCTCTGATTTTATTTAAACAACCACATAGGGTTTTTTTTATCCTTTTTAATAAATTGAGCTGAGAAAGTGAATATAGACTCCATAATTTCTCCTCTAATCAGAATATGGGCAGATTTTTTAATCTGGTTCCCCATTGTTTTGGTTCAAGAAATATGATCTAATTAGTTGTACAACATTTGTTGATACAATTGAGCAATCAGGATGATAGGGTTTATATAGCAGAAAGAGATCTTCAAGGTCATTTTACAGTTGAAACTGAGGTGCAAGGCCAACATTTCACACTATATACAAAGGTGAACTCAAAATAGGTACATGATTTAGACATAAAGGTGACAAGAAAGACAAATTAGGGGAGCACAGAAAACATTACCTGTCAGCTCTCTAGAGGAGGGAAGAGGTCATGACCAAACAAGAGACAGAAAGGATCATGGAAAGTAAACGAGATAATCTTGATTGTATTAAATTTTAAAAGTTTTGTGCAAACCAAACCAAGGTAGCCAAAATTAGAAGTTTTTCATCAGGTCTTATTTCTCAAATACATAGAGAATGGTGTCAAATTTATAAAAATAAGAGCCATTCCTCTATTGATAAATAGGGATTTGAATAGGCAGTTTTCAGAAGAGGAAATCGAAGCTATCAGTAGTCATATTTTTAAAAATACTCTGAATCACTAATAATTAGAGAAATGCAAACTAAAGTAACTCTGAGGTACCACCTCCCACCCATCAGATTGGCTAAGATGACAGAAAAGGAAAATGATAAATGCTTAAAGGCATGTGGAAAAATAGGGACACTAACGCATTGTTGGTGAAGTTGTGAACTGATCCAAACATTCTAGAGGACAATTTGGAGCTATGCCCAAAGGACTATGCGTAACCTTTGACTTAGCAATACCACTACTAGGTCTGCATCCCAAAGAGATCAGAGGAGAAGAACTTACTTGTACAAAAATATTTATAACTGCTCTTTCTGTAGTGGCAAAGAACTGGAAATTTAGGGGGGATGCCCATCAATGGGGGAATAGTTGAACAAAGATTATGATGGAATACTATTGCGCTATAAGAAACCATGAGGTTGATTTTAGATGGTTGAGAAGACTTATATGAACTGATGCAAAGTGAAATGAGCAGAACCAAGAGAACATTGTACACAGTAACAGTGATATTGCACAATGACTAACTGTGAATGACTTAGCTATTCTCAGCAATACAATGATCCAAGACAATTCTGAAGGACTTATGATGAAAGAATCTATCCACCTCCAGAGAAAGAACTGATGAATTCTGAGTACAGATTGAAGCATGTTTTTATCTTTATTTTTCTTGCCACTTTTTTATAACATGGCTAATATAACATATTTTGCATGATTTCATGTGTATGATGGGTATCATATATTTTGCCTTCTCAATGGGTGGAGGAGGGGTAGAGAGAGGGAGAAATTTTGAAACTGAAAACAAAAACAAATTTTTAAAAAAGAAACTAAGATGCAGATAATGAAGGGAAATACCTTCCACAAGATCACATAGACAGCAGAGTAGAGCTGAGTTTCAATTCCAGATCATCTGATTTCAAATCAAGTGATCCTTCTATTATAACATAATTATAATTTATGATATTATATATATGATAAATTATAATACAATGACATATGAAAATGGATCACTTTATTTGACATTTTATGGTCTGCAAAGTAATTTACAAGCATTCTCATTTGATCCTTACAAAAATTCTATGAGGCAGGTGTCATTATTATGCCCATTTTACAGATGTGGAAAACTAAGGCTTGAAAACTCTAAGTAATGTCTTTGGTCATGGAGCTAGTGACATCTGAGACAGAATTTGAACCTAGATCTTCCAGACTCTAAATCTTGCACTCTACCTACCTTTCCCATGACATTTACCTTAAGTCTATGTGTAAAGGGAGAATAAATGACATATACATAAGATTTTACTTCTGGAGCTCTTTGGATGCTTTGTTCATTATTGAAGTTACACAATAAGAGAGCCAGGTCTTAATTTAAGTTTTCAATGGCATTTCTTAAGATTGTTAAGAGGCACAATAGATAAGAGCCCTGGACCTGGAATAAGGAACACCTGAGTTTATACCTAGTCTCAGATACTTACCAGCTGAGTGACCCTGGCAAGTCCCTTAACTTTTGTCTGCCTCTGTTTTCTCAACTGTAAAATGGGGATCAGAATAGTACCTCCCTTGAAGGGTTGTTGTGAGAATGAAGTGAGATGATATTTGCAATGCACTACAATGCTTTGTTGTTATTGGGTCATTTTCAGTCATGTCCGATTTTTCATTGTCTTGGCAGAGATACTGGAGTGGTTTTTTTTTCCATTTCCTTCTCCAGCTCATTTTATAGATGAGGATACCAAAGCAAATAGGATTAAGTGACTTGCCCAAGGTCACACAGCTAGGACATGTCTGAGGCTGGATTTGATCTC
This sequence comes from Phascolarctos cinereus, assembly GCF_003287225.1. Lineage (NCBI taxonomy): Eukaryota > Metazoa > Chordata > Mammalia > Diprotodontia > Phascolarctidae > Phascolarctos > Phascolarctos cinereus. The sequence continues at coordinate 54,772,233 of NW_027555625.1, read as the reverse complement.
AGGAAGATGAGTCTTCCTGACTCTAAGCCCAGCGCTCTATCCATTGCACCACCAATCTGCACTATAAACGCCTTGGAAATGGGAACCATTCCACTTGGGGAATCCCTTTGTCTTCATCACTCCTACTTTCACTTATGTGATGTTCACAGTGAAGATTCTTATAAGTAATGTTGAAGAGGAGGAGCTCAAAATCTCCCTAAAAACTTGGTACACGGACATATAGAAAAGGACTTCAAACCCTCTCCCTGAAGGCCCCCTCCCTGGCCACCACTTTCTCATGCCTGTTGTTTCCTTCCATTAGAATGTAAGCCCCTTAAGGTCAGGAATTAGCTGGCTTTTAAATTTATGACCCCAGTATATAATACAGTCCTTGGCATATGTTAAGTACTTTTTTGTTTATTCGTCGAAGACAATACTCCAAAAAAAAAAACATATAAATCTGGAATTTGAATACACGTGATATACACAGTATTGAGTTACATTGTATAAAGCAAGAAAGGTCTATGATGGCAGACACTGTTGCCATTGAAAGAAAAAAAGGGGGGCAGCTAGGTGGCACTAGTGGATAGAGCACTGGCCCTGAAGTCAAGAGGACCGGAGTTCAAATCCTGCCTCAGACCAAACACTTGACACTTACTAGCTGTGTGACCCTGGCCAAGTCACTTAACCCCAATTGCCTTTAAAAAAAAAAAAGGGAAGAGATATTTGCTCAATGAGTATTTATTGAACACTGAAAGGGTGAGTGGCTCCCTCCTCAGCACTGTGGCATATACAAAAAAATTTAAATGTTTCATGCTCATGTATGTAGCACCCCTTCTCAACAACCAGAGCTCATCTCTTTCAGAGATGTCTCTTCGCTAGAATCACTATTTAGAGTGTGTATATTGACTTTTAAAGCCCCTCCTGGATCACTGCCTTGTCATGGCGGAGGGACTTGCATAGCTCCATGAAACTATGAGCAACACCAGGCAAGATTGCCCAAGATGGACAAGTCACAGTGGAGAGTTGTGACAAAAGATAATCCACTGCAGGGGCAAACCACTCCAATGCTTTGCCAAGAAAATCCAGGGGACAGTATTATGGAGGACAGAAGGGCCTGACATGATATGCTCCACGGGGGGTCACAAACAGCTGAACGTTATAAACAAAAAAGAGGCATGACCCACCTTTCAGTAAGCCAATGAGTAGCAGTCCCTCAACTCCATCAAGCTTGACAAAACAAAATCTAAACGTTTCTTTGAACTTTGTTTAAGACCTTAACACCTCCTTGTTTCTGTTACATTCTATAACTTTATCAGTGAACAAGCATTGGTGACAAAGTGACTCAGGGGGTAGAGCCTGGATCTGGAGTCAAGAAGACCTGAGTTCAAATCCCAGCCTCCAATATTTAATAGCTGCGCAACCCCTGTCTGTCTCAGTTTCCTCATCTGTAAATTCATCATAGAACCCACCTCACAGAGTTGTCATGAGGATCAAATGAGATAATTTTTAAACACACTTTACAAATTTTAAAATACATCATAAATGCTAGCTATTGTTATGAAGTGCTTCCCGTGTGCCGGGCATTGCACTAGGTAACCACTGGGCACACAAAGAATGGCAAGAACAGTCCCTTTCCTCAAGAATCTTACATGCTAATGTGGGAAACAAGACGGGAACACTTAGGTATATACTAGGTCTACACACGGGAGATGGAAGGCGTTCTGAACGGCAAGCATTAGCAGACAGGGGGATTGGAAAAAGGCCTTCTGAAGAAGGCGGGATTTAGGATGAGTCTTGAAGGAAGTCATTCCTAAAATCCTGTGAGCTTACAATAACGTTAGCCAGATTCTCTAGAAAATCATGTCACTCCCCGCTAGACTTTGCCTGTGTCGACCAGTATTTTAAAACATATCCCACCAACCTCTGCTTTCAAATTCTTCTCACCCCAGGAGCTAACGCTGGTGCTGTTCCAAGAGTTAAAGAAAGAAAGAAAAGAGACCCGTCCCTCACTGGGCTGGCTGGTGGCTAGCTTGCAGTACACTCTGTTCTGTGTTCGGCTGAAACTTTAGTTATGAAAACCCAAAGGCATCCAGCTGATCTTAGAAAAGGGAAAAAAACATCTCAGTGGGATGTTCCCCCCATCCTGTGTTTACATGAAGAAAACACTGTAATAGAACAAGGACAGAGAAGTACTTCCAGCCCTAGGGTGAGAGTGAGAATGAATTGCAAAAGGAAACCCAGGCCCCACTGGCCAAACAGCCTGCATGGATGAGTTACAGGAAAGGGTTTAGCAACAATCAAAATGGAGGAGTGCAGAAGAATAACTTAGTCACATCTCACCCTGAGGGCTGAAGGCTCTTCATCTCCTCCCTCCCTCCCTCCTGTAGATTGGCAGAGACCCTAAATAAGAAAAAGTTATGGAGGCCCACAGTAAGAAAAGGAATCTACTCAAGGGCACACACGTGGCTAACAGCGAAATTGGGACATGAATCTCTTAATTCCCACTTTCTACTACACCAAGTTAGCCCTGAGCTGAGGAACCAAGATGGCCCCACGCCATCTCACTCTGTGGCCAATATTCTCTCCTGGGATACTCTAGGACAAAATGGAGGGAGGAATTCTCAGGCTTTTCATGGCTCCCTAAGAGGAGTGGGCCATAGGGTAATAGCTCAATGTAATGGAGTGCCATTCTCCTGGTCAAGACTCTATCTATTCCACAGGTCAGCTTGGTGTTTAATAAACTGGAGGAGATAAATAAATCACTTCATTAGCTCTTTTCTCTCTCATTTCCCAAATATATTCATTTGAGTAGAGCTGAAAGGTCTTGGAATTAAATTACCTAAGTCAGAAATGTCCTAGATGTATGGCCTTAGACAATTCCCTTGCTCACTGTGTACCTGAGCCTTCCCATCTATAAAACACAGAGAATAATACTGATACTACATCCTGTAAAGGGCCATTGTGAGGAAGGCACTTAATAAACATGTCCTTATTTAACAGCATCATTTGGAGGCAACAAGGAACATCGTAATGGGTGCTTGAAGCCATCCATCTCTGAATGCTTTGAGTTTTTCAATGGTTCCCTGAAAAGAAAACTCATTTCTACCAGTGCCCTACTATATGCAAGGCCCTGTGATACTTGTAGGGCATATAAAAACAGAAAGACGGTAGTGCCTGCCTCTAAGAAGCTTGTGTTCTCCTAGGAGAATACAACATGTGCCCAGAGAAGCAAATGCAAGCTCAAAGCCCTAGCGACTGGGGTTGGGGAAAGGGGTCAGGAAAGGCTCTGCTGAGGGATGATACTTCACTTCTGAGCCTTGAGTAAACAAAGAAAGGCAGAGATGAAGCAGAGATGAGGAAGGCGTGTATTGAAGCACTCAGGAGAGATTCAAGGCAGAGCTTGTACATGGATTCTGGTGATTTTCCCCCAGTTTTAGGTTCAATAGATTCAATGAAAAGGGGAGAAAGGGAAGTGCTGCCATTGGATGGAGCCTATGTGTGATACTTTCTGCTCGCTAGACTTCCCCCCTAATGGAAGAAAGGCCATAGTGGGCTCAGAAGTCTCATTCTTCTGGGAAGTTGACCAAGAGAGGAAGAAACATGGCCTAATGAAAAAACAAAGGATCCCTTGGGCATTTTTAATGGGATTTTTAATGCAAGGGCAAGGTCTCCTATGCAAACCTGAGTGCCTCACTTCTCTCTGGGCCTCAATTCCCTTATCTGTAGAATAAGGGATATAGAATAGATAGATTTTAAGGACCCTTCCAGTTTCAAATCCTTTGAATTTAAGCCATTTTCAAGATGTATTTCTATATTCAAGATTGATCTGTCTGTTGGAGATTCCTATTCAGTGTCAGAAATGCACCAATGAAAATAATCCTTCATCAACTAGGGATAGACCCTTTCCTGACTTGATTCATAGGATTCAATCAATATCCTGATTTTGAATGGTGAGATTTCAAGATGTACCTGAGTTCGTAATCAGATGACCGTCACACATATGTAACAATACTCTGAGGACTAATCAGCCTCGTAATAAGCAGGGACCAGAATGATGCCTGCCTGTATCTTAGATAGACAGATGTCCAAAACATCTTGGAATTCCTAAATCCAAACATATGAGTATCAGGAGCAGAATCATTAATGATTTGGGATGCAATTCTTTAAATCATATTTGCTTGGAGGTCTCAGCCAACCAAAAAGTGAGGGCATGCTAACAAAATGTAATAAGAAAAGCTCTAGTTTCTTTGAAATTGACTTTTAAATAGCAAGAAACTCAACTAATTTGTGGTACCATCACAACTTCTAAAGTCCAACATCCTATTCCCATCTCAGAGCTCCAGGGAAATAGGCTCATGGTCCCCAGTGGAGTTTCCAAATTAGCCATCCTCAAAGCTGGTTGAATTTGCCTATTTTAATGTTTCTTCCTTTCTTCATTCCACACATTTATAGATTCCCCTATCTTTATACAGCTGAGCCATTCTTATTTCTGACTCTTTTCGTCTGTGAAATGTTTTCATCAAAGAAAAATTATACAAAGTAAATATTTATTCCAAAAAATTATTTGCAGTATTACCTCCCTGGAGTGCTTGGCCACTCATGAAAGCCAGGAATGTATTCATTCTTGGGGAGTTCAGGAAATGGGATCTTTTGCTCAATATATTTCTAGCTTTTATGAGACAGGTTTAGTGGAAAAGGTGTCAACATTTCACCTGAAAAATAAACTGAAAAAGGCAATATGTAGAAGATGCCAACTGAATGGTCAGAGACGCAGAATGGGGCTCAGTGGATTGACTTAGTGTCTAATCAAAGTCACAGTTTCATGAACTTCAACTTGAAATATTGAAAGCATAGGTAACTAAAGTGAGATTCCATACTCCCACCATCCCCCGAATCAGCTTCAGGACCTGTCAAGACTGCTAAACTAGTTCTACTATTTTACTTTTATTTCTATTTTCAGACTCTTGTAGGCTCAGAATTGTCAATCAATAAATATTTGTTAAGTGCCTGCTATGCGCCAGGCACTGTGCTAAGCATAAAAATATAAGTACAAATAAATATATAATATAAATAAATGTAAGTATAAATAAAAATATAAGTATTAAAAAAGATAGTCCCTGCCCTCAAGGAGCTTACATTTGAATGGAGAAAGACAATACTCAAGAGGAAGTTAAAAAGGGAAGAGGAGGCACAGTGGAAAATCAGAGAACTCCCATTGTGATTGTGCCAAGTCTGATCTGTCCAATCAGATATTAACCTAGTGGGTACTAGGTGGTCATTGACTTCAACCCATGGAAACTGAACAACCCAGGCCCTAGATTCATTCTTGCTAGCTGGAGCCCAGCTGACATCACCTGTTTCCACAAACAATCTTAATTCTTAATCATTCCCTACACTCCATAAAAGGGGGTCCACTCCATGGGCACCCAAAAACATCTACAATTCATCACAAATACCTTGGGGACAATATCCAGTCATTCCTATTGCTAGTGTCAGAAGAATGCAGATATTCCCTTGTGTAACTGGGCCACTGCAGTCAATAAATAATCAATAAGCATTTATTTGTTGGGCAGCTAGGTGGCACAGTGGATAGAATGCTAGGCTGGAGTCAGGAAGATTTGAGTTCAAATCTGACAGACGTTTGCTAGTTATATGACCCTGGGCAAGTCACTTAACCCCTTTTGCTTCAGTTTCCTTATCTGTTAAATGAACTGGAGAAGGAAATGGCAAATCAGTCTAGTATCTTTGCCAACAGAACCTTAAGTAAAGTCTAATTCAACTGAACACAGCAACATTTAAGTACCTACTATGTGCCAGGCAACTAGGGAAAGAAGAAGAAGAAGAAGAAGAAGAAGAAGAAGAAGAAGAAGAAGAAGAAGGGGGAGGAGGAGGAGGAGGAGGAGGAGGAGGAGGGGGAGGAGGAGGGGAGGAGGAGGAGGAGGAGGAGGAGGAGGAGGAGGAGGAGAAGAAGGAGGAGGAGGAGAAGAAGAAGAAGAGAGAAGAAGAAGAAGAGAAGAAGAAGAAGAAGAAGAAGAAGAAGAAGAAGAAGAAGAAGAAGAAGAAGGGGGAGGAGGAGGAGGAGGAGGAGGAGGAGGAGAAGAAGAAGAAGAAGAAGAAGAGAGCCTCTGGCCTCAAAGAGCTCACAATCTAATGGGTGAGGCATCAAGCAAACAGATACGTACAAGCAAGCTATAGATTGAATAGATAGGAAATATATGAGAGAAGGAAGGCATTAGAATTTAGAGGGGTTCTGATAGACTTTCTGTAAAAGATGGGCTTTTAGTTGGGCTTTAAAGGATGCCAGGGAAGCCAGTAAGTAGAATTGAGAAGGGAGTGTGCTCCAGGCATGGTGGACAGCCAGAGAAAATGGCTGGAGGTTCTGTCCTTCTCATACTCAAACTCCATCACAAGATACTACAGTATGCAACTTCCAAGGGCCAGCTTCCAATTACAACTACTCCACCAATTCCCAGCCTCAGGAAAAGTCAGAAGCTCTCTTATTGAGGGGAAGGGAATGTTTTCACTACCAAGGGAAGTTTTGGACCCTCTTTGCCTCCGTTAGCAACTGCTACTTCCTCAAAGTCCATCAAATTTTAAAGGTAATAATCCTAAAAATTAGGGGTGTTCAAAAATGTAATGAGCTGCCATGTTTATTAAGGAGTTCCCATCCCTGGAGGTCTCCATGAAGGTGCTGGATGACCACTTGTCAGGAAGGTCATAGGAGGGATTCTTGCTAAGGCAGGGGCTGTTCTAGATGACTCCAAGTCTGAACTTTCTCCTCTGAGACTCTGTGATCTTATGATTTATCTTCAAGCTATGTTGTGGTCTGCTTGGAGAGCTCTCCAGAAGAATAAATATCATTTAGGAAGGACAAAAAGTTAAAAGGCCTGGACCAATAAGGAAACAGTCCATTCGTAAACCAATGACAGCTTTGACTCATAGGCCTGAACTGGACAGACAGTCTGCTCTGCACAGCTACATCACATTGGTCAATTCTGGCCTGGCACAGAGCCTGCCCCAATAGATCAGCACTTCCCCCATGACTTTGCCTTCATAAGGAGTGAGAGCAAAGCAACCAGCAGGGAGAATGGGGAAATCACAGTTTGACAACATCAAAGAATTTGTTATGTTGGTTCTCACTGAGCAAAGGACATCACCAGGACCCCTGAGCTTGCCAACCTGGGGGCAGTTGGGGAGCAGCCACTGAATATGATCTCAGTCAGTAGAGTCAATACAAAAACTCCCAGTGGGAGGAAAGAATGTAGCTTGGGAAAGAGGGAGAGAGGCCTACAAAGCCCAGTTCAACATTTCAACTCTTCCATGGAGTTTTCTCTGATTTATTTTTTGTCTTTTAAAAATAAACTACAAACACAGGAAAAATGCATATTCAGAGGGAAAGAATGCATGCATGTGCATGCGCATGCGCATGTGAATGCACACACACACACACACACACACACACACACACACACACACACACACACACAAGGAATCACAGCATAATAAGTTTAGAGCTGGAAGGAGCCACAGAGGGCAACCAGTGCAACCCTCTCATTTTACAGATAAGGATACTGAGGCTTAGAGAGAGTTAGTGACATGCCCATAGTCATACAGTTATCAGAGGCAGGATTGGAACCTGGGTCTTTGGATTCTAGATGGTGTTATTTTCATCCTGCCACATTGACTAAGAGCAAAACACTGACATCCCCCCCTATCATCACAGCCTTTGGCTTTGAAATGATCTTGGTCAAGATCATTTGATTGCTATTCAGTAGCTATTTTAAGACCTAGCCTTTTTTTAATCCACAAAGATTCTTTAGCCTGAACATAAATCAGTATTTTAATTTGCTGAGTCAAACATTTAAGTATAAACATTGAGATGAAAAAGTTGGGAGAGGAAGATGGGAATCGTATCCAGACTTTGGGTTTCATTAGTTTAGGGAACTCCTTCTACCCATACAGGTGAACAACTTCTCCAGAACATATAATCTCAGAGAGGTCCTTTGGGCACTGAGAGGTTAAGAGGTTAACCCTTGATCACACAGCCAGCATGTGGCACCATTCTTCCAGCCATCTGAGGTTCACAACCTTGGAGTTATCCTCAACTCTGAGACAGAGACAGACAGAAATAGAGACAGAGAACAGAAAGAGAGAGGAGGAGGAAGGGAAGGAGAGACAGAGACAGAGAGAGGCAGACAGAGACAGAGAGGAGGGAGGAAAGGAGAGAGAGGTAGAGAGACAGAGAGAGAAAGATCAGATGACAAACCTTGCCATTTCTACCTCTTGCCATCCCTGTCTTGCCATTCATCTCTTTCTCTAGACATAGGGAGCCACCTTCCTAGTTCAAGCTCTTAGCTGAGCTATTATAAGAACTGCATTGGGCTGACTCAAATCTCTCCCTCTCTCTTACTAATCCCTTGTTTCCTTCCAAATTCAGCATCACCTTCTGAATGAAGCCCATCCTGATATGCTAGATTCAAATGCCTTCCCCATCAAAATTACCTTTATTTATTTATATTTACATAATATATTTTATTATTTATTATTTATTATTAAATATTATATTATATAATATTGTTATAGTTATTGTGCCTATTTTTCACATATTTATATACATATATTATCTCCCAGTATACAATATGAGCTCCCTGAGGTCAGGAAACATAATATTTTTGTCTTTGTATCATCAAAGCCTGATACATAGTAAATGCTTAACAAATACTGATTGATCAATTGTCAGAAACAGGATTAGAACCTGAGTTTTCCTGACTCAAACACCAGTTGTTGTTGTTTTTTTATAAACTACACCATACTGGAGTAAATTAAAGTGTTATGTGAATATACAGAAAATGTATGTATAAATACATATCTACATATAATGTAAACAGAGAGAGAACATGTATGAGAGACAGAAAAGAGGGGAGAAAGAAGAAGGTAAGGAAAGAGAGAAGGGGGAGGGATAGGTGGAGGAAATGAAGAATGAAGGGAGAGAGGAAGACAGAGAGGGAGAGGGAAACAGAGAAAGGGGGAAAGGAGGGAGGAAGAAAGAGAGAGGAGAGGAGGGAAGAGGGGAGAGGGAGAGGGAGAGAGAGAGAGAGAGAGAGAGAGAGAGAGAGAGAGAGAGAGAGAGAGAGAGAGAGACTTTACAAGTGACCACTCTCTGGCAATTCCTCTACCCTATATGCAAAAAAAAAAAATTATTTATTCAGCTCTTTCAATAGTAAAGAGAAAAATCTGAGTAATTAAATTCCTTCCCCAAAGCATTTTTTCACATAAAGAGACTCATTTATTTTTAAGTGATTAAAGAGAAATATACAACATCATAGACTGAGGCCCAGTCTAACAACTTTAGCCCAAGACCATAAACCCCAAAGTTACAAGCTCTCACCTTGGCTCAGACTTCGACTCCTTCTGTGGTCTTGGACAAGTTTCTCCGGGCCTCAGTTTCCATGTCTCTACACTGAGGATTCAGAACCCCTCAGGGCTTTGTAATTCAATTCCATTCATTCTCACAAGTGTTTATTGAGTGTCTAACTTGTGCAAGGCTAGGAATACCAAGATGAAAATTCAACTGGCGCTGCTTTAAGAGCAGATTACAAACTTTAAAATGCAATATTAACATCCATTATCATTGTTATTATACTGGAGTATAGAAGATGTATATAAATAAATAGAATACAAGATAAGGGTAATCACAGGGAGTTTATATAGATGATCCTTGAGCCAAGGAAAGCTTTGCCCCGAGGGCAGAGCTCTCCTGGCCACGGTCAGGGCCACTTTCTAAGGAAACAATGGTCAGGGTCTGTTACCCAGTCAATTAATGGAATCATAGAATTTTTAAGGTGATTGGGACCTTTGAAGTCCACGATGTACTATCTCCTCATTTCATAGATAAAGAAGCTAGGGACCACAAAGAAGAAGGGGTTTGCCCAAGTTGTCATGGCTCATTATATAGCAAGAGTATATCTTGAGCCCAAGTCTCCTGACTGCATCTTTGTCCAAGCCTCTTTCTACTACAGCACAGTGATCAAATGCAGTCATTGGAGTTGGAGCCAAAAGGGACAGTAGAGATCACATAGCCCCAATCCCGAAATAACAGATAAAGAAACTGGGACTCAGAGACGGAAAGGCACTTGCCTAAGTTTACATAAGTGACACAAGACCAGAGCTAGTACTTAAAGTATTTGGGAAAGAGACCTGTCTAAAATGTGCTGCCCTCTTCCTTGTCTTCTTAAATAGGTATATTTAATAATATATCTATTATAAATATAATATAATAAGCAATAAAATATAAGTAATAAAAAAGTGCTATTATAGCTAGCATTTGCACAATGCTAGAAAGTTTACAAAGCACCTTACCAAATATTATTTTATCCTGACAACCCTGAGAAATAGGTGCTACTATGATCCCTACTTATTAATGAGAAAACTGAAGCAGACAGAAGTTTGGTGATTTTTCCCAGGGTCACAGAGCTGAATGTCTGAGGCCAAATCTGAACATAAATGTTCCTGATCTCAAGTCCAGTGCTTCATCCACTATGCCACCTAGCTGCCTCTAAATAGATAATTTAGTGTTTTCTTGATGTGTCAGTCATTACTGAAAATCAATGATAATAACATTCTATTGTGCCCTGATGTCCTCAGGGACCATTAGGCTGTGTGGAGCTGTTAATCATAGACTCTAAATGGCTAAATGTTAGTGATGATAATGATGATAATGATGTCAGAAGATCCTCCAAGTCCACTATTTAGTCAAACCCATACATGAACAAGAAGACTCTCCAAAACATAGCCCAAAGTAATTATCCAGCTCTGGTTGAAGACCTCCAATGAGGGGAAAACTGCTACCTCCCAAAATGACTCATTTGACTGGAGGGCTGAGCTAATTGTTGGGGAAATGTAAACAGAGAGAATAAGCATTTATATATGTCCCAGACACTGTGCTAAATACTATACAAATATTATATCATTTCATCCTCACAACAGTCCTGAGAGGTAGTTGCTATTATTATGTCCCTTTTACAGTTGAGGAAACTGAGACAAACAGAGGTTAAGTGACATGTCCAGGGTCATGTGGCTAGCAAAAGTCTAAGGCCAGATTTGAACTCAAGTCTTCCTGACTCTATTTATTGTGTCACTATTAGTTAGCTTACTTTAAGCCTACATTTTCCTCTTTTCACTTTCCATCTATGGCTTCTAGTTTTGCCTCAAGCAAAGGAGAACAAATCTAATCCCTCTTTCATAGGACCGTCCATGTAGACTTAGAAGAACTCCTAATCAATTCTCTTCATTAATCGTCACCAGTTCCTTCCTCTGGTCTGCTTTTGGCATGAACCCATGGCCCTTCACCATCCTGGCTACCTTCCTCTGGACTCTGCCCAGCTTATTTATCATTGTCCTTCCTAAAATTTAGTGTAAAGAACTGAACACAATATTTCGTACTTAGTCATATCAGGATGAAGTATAGCAAAGCCTATCACCTGCCTATTTCTGGTTGGACACTATGCATGTCTTAATGCACCCTAAGATTGCATTAGTTTTTGTTTGTTTTTATTTTTTTTAAGCTATCATATAATATTGTTGACTCATACTGAGTTTGCTGTAATCCACCAAGACTCATGTAACTTTTTTAGAGGAACTAATTTCTAACCATATCTATTCCATCTTTTACTTGCAAAGTTTGTTTTTTGAACCCAAGTATAAGGTTTTATAGGCTTATGCCTATTAAATTTCAACTCTTTAGATTCTGTAGGTCACTGATGCAAGATATTAGAGTCAGAGATAAAAGGGAACCAGGCTTCTAACATAGCCCCCACACATACAGACACACACAAGCGTAAGAAAAATGGCTAGAAAAAAAAAGAAAATGAAAATCAAATTTAAAAAAATAAGAAGAACACTGATACAACTCTAAAATACTACCAAACAACTAAATCATCTAAAGTACCAGAAACTTGGGAGAGAGCAAAAGAAACCGTGTAAGATATACTGAGAAATGTCTAATGATGCATGAGCACCACATTCAAAGAAATTAAACAGGAATTGGAAGTGTTAAGAAAATCTCAAGACTAAATTTTTTTTAAATTTAAAGAAAATTTTGAAAGTCCCACTTGGAAATGAAGTGAAAATTAAAACTGCACCACCGCTACTACCCCCAAAATGAGAGGAAACAAAAAAAAAAGTTACCAATATGAACATTACAATTTTTTTTAAACCTCAGTAAACACACAGAAACAACCTACAGCAGACTCATTAATAACAGAAAGTGGAATCTGCTCAATGTAGAGCTGCTGGCTATATACCATCTCAAAAAAAATCACTAAATTTTCCAGACAATTGGGAAAGTGACCAACTGGCAGGTAGATCACAACATAGTCATCTGAGGATTGTTGACATCACAGACAAGTTAGAAAAACAAATGAATTTTAACACTATATTTAAGGAAATTTTCAAAGAAAACCATAACTAGCAAAAATAAACAATGAAAGAAAAACCAAAAGAATCCATAGCATGCCAACATGGAAAAACTCAAGATCTGACATGCTTACAGACATCATAGTTAAACCCTAGAGCTATGACAATAAGCAAAACAAAACTACAAACTACCAGAACTACAGAAATCACTTTCAAAGGACAATAGGTATTGAAGAAATTGGAGTATATTGCTTAAATAATTAAAGTGCATGGACCATGAAGTCAAAACTACTACCTAGATAGGTGATGCAGTGGATAGAGCGCTGAGCCTAGAATCAGGAAGACTTGAGTTCAAATGCAGCCTTGGACACTTACTAGCTGTGTGACCCTGGGCAAGTCACTTGACCTCTATTTGCCTCAGTTTCCTTGATGGTAAAATGGGAATAATAATAGTACTGACCATGCAGGGCTGTTGTGAGGATCAAACGAGATAATATTTTTAAAGAGCTTGGCACATAGTAGGCACTTTATAAATATTTCAGAGAAGTGATTTAACAACCAAAGAAGCCTCCACAATGAAAAGATAAGCATTTAAAAGAATCAAGATAAAAGAGTCACTAACAAATTTTGAGAACCCTCATAGCATTGTATTGGCTAAATAACTTAAGAGTTTTAGAAAGGTGTTTCAGGAAAACAGAAAAAAAATAAAGGAAAAACTCAAAGAAGAGCAAATAAGGGGGTAGGGTGCTACCAAAGAGATGCTCATACCTTTAATAAAGGGGAAATACAGTTAAAGTAACCTAAATACTTATTAAAATATGATAGAACTTTGTTTAGAGTGATTCTGCTCATTTGCGATGAATACTAGAAATAAGAAGAACCCATGTCTTATTTCCAGTAGAATGACTATAGAAAATATTAACCTAACAACTGTAAGGCTAAAAGCAAATGGATTAATTCCCCAACAAGACAAAAAAGAAAAAGAAACACGGACTCTAACAAATTGCTCCTCACAGGAACCACATTTAATCTAGAAAGATCTAAACAGATCCAAAATAGAACGGTCTAAAATGTACCCTGAGTATATAATAAGGGAGAATTAAAAGAAGCAATGAGGTACAATACATTATGCTAAAAGAGGCTATCAAAATGAAATCATAACAATTCTATCAAACGAAAACTTTTGTGGCAAAATTTATAGAGGAAAACCTTACAGCCTTACAAGAAGAGATCATTTTTGAACCCACAAAAATAACAACAGATTTTATCAGCCTTTTTCAAAGTTTGATAAATCCTACAAAAATATAAATTGAAAAATTACAGATTTTATCGCCCCATTTTCAAGATTTGGTAAATCCAACAAAAATATAAATTGGAAAAAATTAGGTATATAGATATAGATATACACATATGCCTACACATATATATGCAGAGAAAGAGAGAATTTAATCAAAACAAACAAAGCAAAACTCTTCACCCGCATTCCTAGTCTTCACGGAAAAACTGATCACATTCTAGGCCACAAAGGCATGAAAAAACAGAGAAGCCGGGATTCTATGCACTGCATTTAAAGCAACAAAAACCAAAGGTCAATAGTGATTCAATAAATCAGTCAATCCATCAAAAAAACAGCATCTATCAAACATCTAATGTTTTCCAGACCCTGCTCACCAATGGGGATGCAAAGACAAAAATAAAAGTGATAACATTTGCAAAGCACTCAGCATGGTGCCTGGCATATAGTGGGTGCTTAATAAATGCATATTCTCTTTCTATCGCCCCTAAAACAGTATCTGTCATCAAATGACTTCCATGCTCCCTCTCAGTCTCACCCTTAGGCAATTATTAGATTCCAATCAAGTGACTTGCCCAAGGTCACTAAGGGAGTACTGAGAAGAACCAGGAGCCACATTTACTACTCTGACCTTCATTCAACTCCACCAGGCTGACTCCTTTCATCACAGCAGGGTGTTAAGGATCAGGTACCATTCATGATTCTACGTCTCTGAGCTCCTGCCTTCCTCCTAAACTCCCTTTCATAGAACAACCAGATATTGGAGGCAGGGTCCAGGTGTGAGATCAAGAAATACCCAGGAAGCAGAGACCGGAGAAGGGTAGAGACCAAGCCTTCATTTCTCCCAAACAGCAAAAGTGACTTGTCCCAATAGTAAACATGTAAAAACAACTGATGTAACAACAAAAATAAGTAATAATGATAAATTGCATTTTTAAAGCTTTTTACAAACTTTATCTAATTAGATTCTCACAGTGACCCTGCAAGGTAGGAGTTATTATCATCCCCATTTTACAGAGAAAGAAACTGAGGCTAAGATAGCTCAGATGACTTACCCAGGATCACCCAGCTAGTAAGTGTCTGGGGCAAGATTTGAACTCAGGTCTTCCTGATGCCAAATCCAGCCTTTTAGTCATTGTGTTGCAGAGTTGGAACTCAAACCCAGATCTCCTAACTCTAAATCCAGTGTCCCTTTGTTTGTTTGGTTTTGTTTTGGGGGCAATCAGGGTTGAGTTACTTGTCCAAGGTCACACAGCAAATAAGTGTCTGAAGCTGGATTTGAACTCAGGTTTTCCTGACTCCAAGGCCAGTGCTCCAGGGCACTGCCCCACTAGCTGTCCTAGCCCAATGTCTTTTTGACTATACTATGCTATCTTCCCGCTTCCTGAGTTGCAGTGGTTAAAAACAATTCACTACCTGAGGGCCAACCTCGTGGTGCAGATTCCCTCCACCTTCATACACTTATTTGATCCATACTCAGAGCCTGTCTCATTTAACAGGCCCTATCAGTGCTTGTCTCCACTGGCATGGCTTCCAAGAACTCCAGTATGAGTCCTCAAAGGAGGACAATAACAGAGGAACTTGACTCCATTATATCTTTCACAAAGTAATTTCTTATTCCTTATTCCCATTGTCTAAACTTTCACACTTAGAATCAAATACCCTCTATGCTTCAATTTCAATTGACAGACTCAATTCCCCTCAATAATAAACAAAAGTAAACATTTCTAAGCACATCCGCTGTTCAGAGAACTGTGTACATGGCAGATGCCACAGATACCAGACTTCATCTTTTTTTGGTTCTGTGTTGGGAAGGAGTCGCTAGGTTTTTACAAGGATGAACAAAAAAGCATTTATTACATACTGTGTGACAAGCTTGGTGCTAGGCACTGAGGATACAAATACAAGCAAGCAAGATAGTTCCTGTCCTCCAGAAGCTTACATTCTAATAGGCAAAGATAACACATAGCTGGTAAATAGGGGGAAGAAGTGGGACAGGGAAGTGCAAGCACAGGAACATGACAGGACATAGCGCAGTTGGCCTGGGTCCAAGCCAGATTAGGTGAACGCTCACCAGTGAGAGTCCAGTGTCCCACCGTTGACCCTTCAGTAGGAAAGAGAGGCTGGAATACAGACCTAATGGTGGGCAGATGACTGGATGTGGTAGGTCTGGGTCAAGACAAGAAAAGGTGTAAGTTCACCAATCAGAGCCCAGGATCCCAGGACTCTCAATTCTGGAAGGATATAGAGACTAGAGTGCAAGCCATTCTAAAAAGGAATAACTACTTCCCATGTCTCTCTTAGGGCAGTTAGGAGCACTGGGTTTAGAATCAGGAAGACTCATCTTCATGAGTTCAAATCTGGCCTCAGACACTTACTAGCTGTGTGACCCTGGGCAAGTCACTTAACCCTGGCTGCCTCAGTTTCCTCATATGCAAAACGAGCTGGAGAAGGACATGGCAAACCACTCCAGTACACTTGCCAAGAAAACCCCAAGTGGGGTCATGAAGAGGCAGTCACTAGAGAAGAACTACAACAAATGTCTTCCTTGTAACCTGTCCTCAAATGTTAGTAACCATACACCTTAGATTTTTGGGAAATTTTCTGCTAGGACTCAAAATGCTTCATTTGTTTGTTCATGTAGTTCCCTAGTCCTTAACCTGCTACTAACTACCTTTGTGACCCTGGACAGATCGTTTAACCTTTATGAGTCCAAATTTCCTCCACTATAAAATACAAAATAGATCCTTAATAAATATGTGTTAAATTGAATCATGTGTCAAGTTAGAATCCTTATCTTCCTTCCAAGTTCAAGGTGCCACTTTCTCTATGAAGCCTTCCCTGACCTGCCTCAATTGGTATTCTCTCCCTCCCCAAATCACTGAGCATCCACTTCCCTTGGTACATTTCATGTCCCCCAGTGGAAAGGAAGCTGTTCCGCGGTTTTGGCCTTAGTTCCCAGGTGCACTACTCATAGTGTGTATTTGCTTAATCAATTTGAATTGAGTTAAGTTGAATTGAATTAGTGGTAGAACTAAAAATATTTCAAAAACCAGTTCCCATTTTACAGATAAGAAAATTAAGACTCAGAAAGAGGAAATGCTGTACTCGCAATCACATCTAACCATTCTCAGTGCCATTAATCAAACTTGGCTTCCTGTTCAGGATCCTTTCCACTATAGCATGTAAAAAAAATGTCCAGATAAGTGACTAAGCGCACTAAGTGTAAATATTCGTGTTCAAAAAGGAAAAAAATGAAATGGAGATTTTGATGATTGGCGGTTGGGTCTGATGGGTGAACATGGCCAGTGTGGTGATTTTTTTTCCTCCTAAACAGGCAAGATCTTCTTGCCTAAACCTTCTGCCTCAATTCTCTGCTTCCCTTGAGCTGTGACAAGCCCTCAAGGATTAAATACACTACATTTAGTGACAGGTAAATTGCCACAAAGATGCCCGACTAGAAAAAGAAAACAAACAGGGCATTTCTCTCTGTGATAATTTGGGGGGAGGAAGGGGAAGGAAGAGTGGCCCAGATTAAATCCTGAAAATTGAGAGGTGGAGAAATAAGTGCTCAAGAATCCAGTCCAAGTGGCAGACTGGGGAGATGAAAGAAATAAGATGTGAAAAGCTATGGAGTAAGAAAATTCAAGGGAAAAGGAAAGGAGAAATGAGAGAGGGGAAGGAGCTGAAATGAGTGAGGGAGTGCCCTGTGATTTGAAAGCTAAGTTCGTTTTGTTTTGGTTTTTTGCAGAAATAGGCAGATGGGGAGGTCAAGAGGAAGAGGTGGGGGCAGCAGAAAAAAAAGAGGGGAAAAATGGAAACGTTTGGAAGTAATTATTCCAACATCTTGCACCTTTTGACACAGTTGACGGGAATTTGAAATGCCAGATTTCTTTGCATCTCCTAGCTGCTGATTTCTTTGGATTCTGGATCTGTCTGAGGAAGCCCTGAGCATTCACAGAACTGGGAAAACACATTGCATCCTGGGTCTAAAGAGAGGAACTAGGGTTCAGCTGCTTTGTGGTCATGGGTCGCTGGCCTCTCAGTCTGAGTATGAGCAGCAGAAGACACAGGATGTCGCACCCTCCAGAGAGAGTGAGGGGGAACCAAATGGAGCCACAGCACAGTGGTCTCCAGCTGGTAGAGGAAGAGGGTCAAGAGATGCCTTTGAACTGTGTCTCTGAGCACCTGAACTGCTTCTTCGGGGGATGGTAATAAACCAGAATAACTGTCTTAGAGGCCTCTTGTGGGACCCCTGATTTAGAGCTGGAAGGACTTCAGGAGCCATCCAGGTCAATCTCTCCATTTTGTTGTTCTCCACTCATGGCAGAGATACTGGAGAGGTTGGCCATTTCCTTCTCCAGTTCATTTTACAGATGAGGAAACTGAGGCAAACAGGGTGATGTGACTCGCCCAGAGTCACATGGCTAGTAAGTGTCTGAAGCTGAATTTGAACTCAGGTCTTCCTGACTCCAGACCTAGCACTCTAGCCACTGCACCACCTAGATGTGCTACAGACAATGTCAGACTTTTCTTTTTAAAAAAATAGATTTTTTATCAATACTATTTTTATAATTCACCTAGATTCCCCTCCTGTATCCCTTTTGCTCTCCTTTAACAAAGAATCTTTTAAAAAGAAAAATAAAAAAAATTCGGCAAAACCCAACAATACCTTGAAAAAATCTGAATGTCAGATTTTTTTAGATGTGTTGGTTGGCTTTGCTGGACTATTTTTTTTTGTCATTCTTTTTCTTTTTTACAGGATATGGCTCTCTGTGAGGAAGAGGAGGAAGGGATACTTTGGGAAATACAGGTGATGCACAAACAAAAGAAATCCATCTTTGTTTAGGGGAGACCAAAAGTTAAAGGACCAGCCTTGGGAAAGGGATGACTTATGGTGTCCGCTTAGCCACCCAGCTCCCAAGCTCTCCTGGGAAAAATATCCTAAAAGATTAGACTATATAGAGCTGACTGCTGGGAGCACAACGCAAGGGAGGGACCTATGTCACCTCTGCGTTAACTAGAAGTTCCTGGCCCTTTCATGTAGGTGGTCCTGACCAGGTTCGCTAACAAAATGCGGGTGGGGTAAGGCGAGTGGTTTTCCCTTTATAGGGAGGGATTACAGCCTGAAAGCCTTTTTTTATCCTCAGATTAAGAAAGAAAAAGAAAACTCTGCAAACTCCCCAGGTTGTATTTAATTTTTCTTTTTAAACAGCAGAGCAATGAGCCGAATGTTCATTCATGTTCTTTATTTTTGAAAAATGTCAGTCTTCTAGAAAAATAATATGAAACAAGTGACATGTGCTTGACAGTCTAATTCAAGGGATAAATTTTTTTTTCCCTGCTATTGAATGTTCTCACATCTACATACAGTATTATGGATTTGGGGGAAAGTTTATGACTGACATTTGGAAATTGTTTACAGTAGGGAATAACTTGCCAAGGTATTTGCAGCCTGACACTGTGGGCAGGCATCCAGGCTGTTGGAAGCTGTTGTCGTTGTATTCAAAAAATCAATAATCAAAGAAAAAATAAGGGGAAAAAAGCTTCCCAAGTGTGATAATAATGGGGCCTCATCTTTTTGTTTGTTTCTCAAAATGTAATGTAAACAATGCCCGGGTGGAATGAAGAGATTCAACCCTGGAATGAGGTTAATAGCCTCAACAACTAGCCAAGAAATGATCCCATTTCTTCCCATGGATGAATCACTTGTTCTTGGTAAGGTTAAGCCTTAGACAATGAAATTCCCTTTTTTTTCTGAATAGTTTCACTCTAGATCAGAGCTGTAACCAGACATTCTGGTGCTTGGGGCAAATTCATGAAAGGGAAAAAGACAAGCAATGACAAACGTTCTATCACAGTTGTGTGCAGCCACCCCAATCCCCAACTCTTGAGACTAGACAGCAGGAAAAGGTGGCAGCCCCAGAGAGCAAGCTGGGATATCAATGGACCCAGGGCCATGTGAATCTAATGGGGGACATTGCACTAAAGATATGAAGTGCTACAGCTCAGGACCCACAGCTAGAAGATCATCGCTAGTGGACTCCCCTGGAGAGCAGCACCAAAGCCTCTGCTTCCCCCCCCCCCCGGTTGCAGTTCTGCTCTATATTACTGCTCATTTAAGATAATAACAGTAAAAAGTAAGATTTCTATAACACTCTAAGGTTTGTAAAAGCGCTTTACACTCTCCGCTGGTCCAACCTCTATACACTCTTTCTTCGTAACCTCATCAGCTCCCATGGTTTTAATTATTATCTCTATGCAGGTGAATCAAAGGTTTATATATCCAGTCCAAGTGTTTCTCCTGACCTTCAATCAATCAATAAATACTGAAGTGCCTACTATGTGCCAGACGGTATGCTAAGCTTCAATCACACATCACCAATTGTCTTTTAGACATTTCAAACTATGTGTCCCAAAGACATCTTAAGTTCAGTATGTTTTAAACTGAACTACTTTTTTTTTTTGGAGTCAATTAGGGCTAAGTGACTTGCCCATACAGGTCACACAGCTAGTAAGTGTATGAAGCCAGATTTGAAGTCAGGTCCTCCTGACTCCAGGCTTGGTATTCTACCCACTGCAACACCTAGCTGAGACATACAGATACAGAAATGGATACAGCTACACACACACACACACACACACACACACACACACACACACATATATACATATATACACATACGTGTGTATAATATATATTTACACATACGTATATAATGTGATTTTCTCACCCATTAGAATGAAAACTTCTTGAGAATAGAGATTTTCCATTCTTTGCACTTACATCTCCAGCGCTAGCACCATAGGTACTTAATAAGTATTTTCTGATTGATTAATTTGCATATATCTTTACATCTCTCCATCTTCACAACAACCCAATGGTCAAACTGGATAGAACCTCAGAAATCATTCTAGCACAACTACCTCATTGTACTTACAAGGGAAGTGAGGCCCAGAGAGGGGATGCTTTGCCTGTGATTACACAGGGAGTTTATTAGACTTAATTTTAGATCAGAAAGACTGGAAGATTCTCTGAATTCATGGGCTGCCTCAACTTATGAGTTAGATCATATGTATCTGGACAGCATTAGGAATATAACCACTAAAGATCCAGGATTTGAAACCAAAATAAGCAAAGCCTGTGAAGATAGGAGAGCTGCATTTATCTAGCCAACACTCAGTTGCCTAGGGTGGCTGTTGTCCTTCATAATCAAAGAGGACCAAAACGACATCACTATGTGGGACCAATGGAGTATTATGAGTAATTCTAAGGGCTCAGAAAATTTCCTAAATGCAAATTCCACAAACTAATAATGATGATGGTGGTGGTGGTGATGATGATGATGAAGACTAGCAAAGATGGTAACTAGCAAACATATGGTTGGCAAAGCACTTTTCAATAGTTAAGTTATTTGGTATTAAGTACCCATATGGGGCACAGCCCTGAAGTCAGCATCAGGGACACAAAGATAAAAATCAAAGCAGTCCCTAATCTATAATTAGAGGAATGCAACGTGTCCATAAATACATATGCTACAAGGAAGAATGTGATAGAATCAAAGGAGAGATGCTGACAAATGTTGGTGAATGAAATATAAAAGAAGAAAAAATGTCGAGGTTAAGAAATGAAAATGCTTTAGGGAAATTTGAAGACAGAACACTTTGAGTTCTCAATTCTTCCTCTCCTCTCACTCCCACGTCCTCCAAAACCCATATACACACACATTGTACATGTGCAAGGAAAGTTTCATCTCTAGGAACTCTGGAAAACCAGAAGCAGCCAAGTGATTTTTCCCTTCATTCAGTGTTAACCTAGATGCAGGAGAAAGGGCAGAAGATGAAAAAAGATACTTCCTTCCCTGTACTCTCCCAGGAAGTAATTGTCTACTGGCTGGAGAACCAAGTTGAATAACAGATATCGTAAAAGATAAGATATTCTTCCTAGAGGGCTAAAACAAAGAGACAGAGAGAGAGAGAGAGAGAAAGGCAGAGACAGAGAGAGTGAGACAGAGGAGCATACACAAAAACATTTGGAGAGAGACAAAGAGAAAGAGTGGAGAGAAAGAGATAAGAGAGAGATGAGAGAGATAAAGACAGAGAAAAGAGAGACAGAGACAAAGACAGAGATAATGAGAGAGAGTCAGAGACAAAGAGGGAGAAATGAGAAAGGGAGATGGGAAAGGTGGAAGAGAAGAGAAGAGAAGAGAAGAGAAGAGAAGGGGAGAGGAGAGAAGGGGGGAGGAGAAGAGAGGAGAGAGGGAGAAAGGCAGAGAAAGGAGACACAGAGAGACAGAGAGCTAATGAGAGTAAGAGACAAAGACAACAAGGGAGAAATAATGAGAGAGGGAAGAGGAGAGGAGAGGAGAGGAGGAGGAGGAGGAGGAGGAGGAGAGAGAGAGAGAGAGAGAGAGAGAGAGAGAGAGAGAGAGAGAGAGAGAGAGAGAGAGAGAGAGAGAGAGAGAGAGAGAGAGAGAGAGAGAGATTAGTGTTGCATCTGACAGTTAACAGCAGCTGCGGAACTTCCAACACAAATTAATCACAAAATTAAGGGTTAGGAAGAAATCCTCCCTCAGGACACTAATCTCGTTTGAAGTGGGATTTCTTTTTGTTTGTTTTTATGACTGTTTCTTCATCTGTAAAATGAGGGGGCTGGCCTAGATGCTATCTGGGGTCCCCCCTAGCTCTGACATTCTCTGTTCTGAGGCTCCTTCAAGGTCTGATATTCTATGTTCTAAAGACTCTCGGCTCTGACAAACACAATACTCTCTCTGGCACACATGGTAAAATTGTCTTGGGGGGGGTCACATAGTGTGCATTGAACATGATTAGAAATCAAAATGTGAAGCTATGGCTATGAGAGGATCAAACTCTAAGGTCGTTATTTATTGAGTTGGTCAACAAGCATTTATTAAGCACTTACTATGTTCCAGGCACAGTGTTAAGCACTGGGGATACAAAGAAAGGCAAATGCAATCCCTGCCCTCAAGAAGCTTACATTCTGAGGGGGGGAAACAACACGCAGACAATTAACATGGAAAAGATATAGAAAGTAGATGGGAGACAATCAGAGACGTAGAGGCTTCCATACCTGAGAAGACTGGCGAAGACCTGTTACAGAAGATATTCTTTGAGCTGGGTCTTAAAGGAAGCCATAGAAGCTGAGAGCTAGCTTAGCTAACTTAGGGTAGGTGAGGAGGTAGAGAATTCAAAGTACGAGGGACACAGCCAATGCAAAGGCAAGGAGGTGGGAAAGGGAGCATCCTGTTCAAGTTGCTACAAGATGGCCAGGATAGCTAGATCATAGAGTGCATGAAGGGTAATAAAGTACGAGAAGATTGGAAAGATGTTCAAAAGATGGCTAGGGGAGAAAGAGCTTTAAAGGCCAAACTGGAGGAATTCACGATCTTTCTAGATAAACATAGTAAGGTATACATGTAATTAATTTGATTATATAGGCTTGCCAAATTCTACTGTCAACAGAGTGTATTGGGGCAGCTAGGGGGTGCAGTGAGTAGAGCACTGGCCCTGAAGTCAGGAGGACCTGAGTTCAAATCCAGCCTCAAACCAAACACTTGACCCTTACTAGCTGTGTGACCCTGGGTAAGTCACTTAACCCCAATTGCCTAAAAAAAAAAGAGTGTATTGAATTATCAAGATTCTGTTTTTACATAACTTCAAATCATCAACTCAACTTTAAAAAAAAATTCTTACTTTCCAAATACATGCAATGCAGAGTGATTGGATCTAGAGACAAAAAAGATGAAACAAAACAGTTTCAGCCCTCAAGGAGCTTTCATTCTAGTAAGGATAGAAGATAATTACATAAATAACTAATATAAGTCATGCTAAGTGCATATAAGTAGGATTGCTTGCAAGCCTCAAGAGGTAAAGATCTCTTAACAACTGGAAGATACAAGTCAGGATTGAAGGTCAACTTTCTCATGTTACAGGAAACTGAGGCCCAGATTGGGGGAAGTGATTTGCCCAAGGTCATAGAAATAACAACAAGCCCAGTCCCCCAACCCTAAATCCAGCCCCGCCTCCCACAATTCCATGCTTCCTTTCTCTATTATCTTCATAATTGATATGCCCATATTTGGGACCAGGTAAGCAAATACGAGGCAGCTAGGCAGCACAGTGGATAGAACCCTAATCAACACAAAGACAAACCATGATTCCAGAGGACTCATGATGAAACATGTGGCCCTTCTCCTAAATAGAGAAGTAATGGAGTAAAGGTGCAGATTTAGACTCTTTTGGGGGTGATGAGGGGAATATGGCCAAGTGGAGATTTTGTTTTGCTTAACGATACAATTTTGCAAAAGGGTCTTTGTTTTTCTTGCTCTCTCAATAGGACAGAGCAAAGTAGGGAGGGAGCGACAGGAGGCAAATCTTCACAAAAATAAAATAAAAGGCATTAAAACACACACACACACACACACACACACACACACACACATACACACACACATGCATACTTTGGTACAATAGGCCATGAATGTAAGCTTGTTCTGTAGCATGAGGAACCTGAAGCAGGTTTAGTGACTTGTCTTGCCCAGGATCACAAAACGAGTAAATGATTAAGGCTCTACTAGTGAGGAGGCAGCTAGGTGGCACAGTGGATAGAGCTACAGCCCTGGAATCAGGAATACTCATTTTCCTGAGTTCAAATCTGACATCAGACACTTACTGGCTACGTGACCCTGGGCAAGTCACTTTATCCTGTTTACCTCAGTTTCCTCATCTATAAAATGAGCCAGAGAAGGAAATGGGAAACCACTCCAATGACCCCAAATGGGGTTGGACATAACTAAAAAGACTGAACAACAACAACAAAAATATTAGTCAGGTCTTCCTGACTATAGGCACAGTGTACTATTCACTGCATCACCTGGCTGCCCTGTATCATAGGGATTATTATGCCCATTTTATGGATGAGAAAACTGAGACCCTGAGAGATACAGTGATTTGCCTATGGTCACCCAGCCAGAAACCATCAGAAGCTGGATTTGAATTTAGGTCCTTCTAAACTCAAATCCAGCCCTTTCTCACCTATAACACACTACCTCACATTAATCAGCTCACAAATGATCACATAAAATAATGCTTTTCTTTTTTTTTATCTTAATGTACGAAGCAATAAACATTTATTAAATACCTACTGTGTATCAGACACTACACTAAGCTCTGGGGAGCTTATTGAGGAGCTTATAAGAAGCTCAAAGAACCTCCAATCTAATAAGAGAAGATCATAAACAAAAGGAAGCTGAAAAGCAGTGGGGGGGGGAAGGATACCTCCTGTGATGATGGTGATGATGAAGCAGAGGAGTTGGGAACAAATGTGTTCTGGATAATTATTCAGGTCCCCATTTCATTTGCCCTGTGCAGACCTAGGTTTTTACAGCCATAAGGGCCCTTGGAGATGATAGACTCCAACCCTATTACGGGTTCAGTGGAAGGAAAGAGACTCATTCAAAGTCATGCCTCCAGTTTATGGCCAAACCAGGACCTGAACTCAGGTGTCCTGATTCCCAGACCTGTCCCACCTCGCAAACTTAAATGACCCCTCTTGGACCCATTTGGTTGTCGTGTGCCGGCATGAAGATGGAGCGTTCTGGACGGCCACCAGCTGGAGCTCACTCAATAGCTGTGCTCTGGGACTTCTTTTAATAAGTCTCTTCCGATCGCTTTCATCCCGAGCCCTGCCGCCCCACTACATTTCTCCAGGTGCCGGATCTCTATCTCGAAATCTCTGAAATCAAGCCCGTGTGTCTTTCACAATGCTGATGAATTCTGCCAACTGCTCCATGCCTCCTTGGGCATAGTCAGGTATTAAAAA
This sequence comes from Phascolarctos cinereus, assembly GCF_003287225.1. NCBI lineage: Eukaryota > Metazoa > Chordata > Mammalia > Diprotodontia > Phascolarctidae > Phascolarctos > Phascolarctos cinereus. The sequence continues at coordinate 54,746,701 of NW_027555625.1, read as the reverse complement.
TAACACATTTAAAGCTGGCCCAGGGCTTCACATACGTTCATCTTATGTGATCTTCCCAATGACCTGCATTTTACAGATGTGGAAACCGAAGCTTAGAAGGGTCCAGTGGCAGTGTCAGAGGAGGGATTGGAGCCCAGGTTCTCCAGACTCCAACCCGAGCATTGTGGAAAATGTACAGAAGTAAAAGAAGGAAGGACAAGCTTGGAGAGCAATTTCACCTACTATATTCAAGTCAGACTGGCCTGTCTGCTGTTTCCCGAACTCAGTACTGTACCTCCTAATTCAGTGCCTATAGACGGGCTCTCCTTGCTGCCTACAATGGTTAAGAATCCCTAGTGTCTTCCAGGCTCAGTTCACATGGCATCTCCTACAGAAAGCCTTTCCTAATCCCTTTAGCTGTTCAAGCTTTCTTCCTCCTAAAAGTATCAAGCATGTGCTTCGCTGTTTACATTTATCCCTCCACCACCACCACCATGCCCAGTAGAATGCAGGCTACTGAGGGAAGGAGCTGTATATCTGATTTTTCGTTCTGTCTTTGCATTCTCAGCACCTAGACTAGTACCTTGAGCTTAACAAATGCTTATCAGGTTGGACCCAACCAAATCCCTTCATTTTACAGAGGAGGAAACTGAGGCCCAAAAGAAGTAAAGTGACTTTTCCAAGATTACACAGAGCAAATTAATAACATGACTAGAACAAGACTCTTCTTGTTCAGTTATTTCAGACTCTTTATGACCCCATTTGGAGTTTTTTTGGCAACAATACAGGAATGGCTTACCATTTTCTTCTCCAACTTATATTTGACAGATGAGGAAACTGAGGCAAACAAGGTTAAGTGATCTGCCCGGGGTCACACAGCTAATAAGTGTCTGAGGTCATATTTTAACTCAGCTCTTTCTGACTCCAGGTCTGGTGCTCTATCCACTGCATCACTGATCTGCGGGATCTAGACCCTCGATCCCTCTATAATTCTATTAATTCCATTCCAGTATTCATTCCATTGTATCATGATGCCAGTGAGGAACCCCAGGCCCTCAGTGGGAATTGTCTTGCCTCCTTTAAAGTTTTTAATCTTAAAAATTCAGAAATTGACATATCTGCTCCTCAACCTCCTCCGAATTTTCTTTTCTTAGTTTGAAAAGGTCAAAAGAGCAATAGTCAGAGAATGTTAGAGCCCACTTAGTCCTATCCCAATATTTTACAGGTGAAAGAAGTAGGACCCAGAAGGAGAGAATCCCTTCCCCAATAACGACAGAAACAGAAACAACAACAACTCCTATAGGCTTTTAAGGGGTGGCATAACATAGTAGGCAGAGGACCAGCCTTGGAATCAGGAAGGAAGAAAATAAACATGCATCAAGTGCCTATTATGTGCCAGGCACTGTTAAGTGCTTTACAAGTATTATCTCATTTGATCCTCAAAACTACCCTGGGAGGTAGACACTCTTATTATCCCCATTTTTTTTTTTTTGGTGAGGCAATCGGAGCTAAGTGACTTGCCCAGGGTCACTTAGAGCTAGTAAGTATCATGTGTCTGAAGTTGGATTTGAATTCAGGACCTCCTCACTCCAAGGCTGGAGCTCTATCTACTGTGCCACCTAGTGCCCCTTATTATCGCCATTTTACAGATGAGGAAACTGGGTCAGAGGTTAAATGACTTGCCCAAGGTCACACAGCTAGTAAGTGCCTGAGGCCAGATTTGAACTCAGGCTTTCATGACTTCAGTGCTCTATGCACTATGGCACCACCAAAATGTCTCTAAGCTACCTTTAGGAAGGCCTAAATTAAAGTACTATGTGTGACTTGTATATGACTGTGGTCCAGCCACTTAACCTCTTAGTACTCCCAGACATTTCTCAACGATTGTAAGTATTTACTACTTATGTGACCCTGGGTAAAAAAACTTAATCATTGTGGGCCTCAGTTTCCTCAGATGTCCTCTAAGATTCCTTCCAGCTCTAAAGCTATAATTTTAAGATAGCTACTACATTATAAATGAATTGCCAATCTGTATTAATGCAGGCAATTTCTGCACCAGGAATTCCATACACTGATGAAATCACAGGTCCAGACCATCTCCACCCCACCCCCAAAGATTATCCTTTACATACATATTTGATTTACATATAGAACATATTTGATCATCACAGTAACCTTGGTAAAGACAGGTAGGGCAAGTATTATTGTTCTCATTTTACAGATGAGGAAACTGAGGCTCAGAGAGGTTAAGGAATATAGGATTTAGGTTGAAAAACACTTTAGAGTTTGTCCAATCCTTTTATATCACAGGGGCAGCTCATCAACTCAATGGATAGTAGGACTTGAGGGAAAGTTTATTTGAGAAATGCACAACCTAAGCTCTAACTGAAGAAACACCAGAGAAGTTTTGGTCTCTATACTGAGACAGAGAATTACACTTCAAACACAAAAAGCCAAACACCAGACCTTCCAACTTGGGCTGGGTTGTGCAGTAGAAACCACCTTACCACAATCCCATGGTAGCACCAAGTTTGATTTGTCACAGCCTCTTCCCCTTGGCCTTTCTGCATGAGTATAACAGAACCAGGGAAACTTCATTTGGGAGATTATGAAAAATGAACAGATCTGCTATCCCTCCAATCTGGCTGTTTTTCCAGGAATAGACACAAGCTCAGAGATTAGACACTTCCCAAAATAGGATGCTGATACCGAAATAACTTTTTTTTATTTTTTTATTAATTTATTTTGATTTATCAATAATCACTTCCATAAGCTTTTGAGTTTGAAATTTTTCTCCCCCGTCCTCCCCACCAATCTCCCCAAGACGGCACACAATCTGATATAGGCTATACGTTTACGTTCCTGTTAAACATATTTTCACATTAGTGATGTTGTAAGTGAAAATTAAAACCAATAGAAGGAACCATCAGAAAGAGGAAACAAAACTCAACACAAGAGAAAAAAAATAGCAATTCCACTTCCATAGTTCTTTCTTTGGATGTGGATAGCATTTTCCATCACGAGGCCTCTGGAGATGTCTTAGATCCTTATATTTCTGGGAAGGGTTAAGTTTATCAATATTAGTCATCGCACAACGTGGCTGTTATTGTGTACAACGTTCTCTTGGTTCTACTCACTTCACTCAGCATCAGACCATACAAGTCTTTCCAGGTTTTTCTGAAGTCAGCCTGTTCACCATTTCTTATAGCATAATAGTATTACATTGCATTCATATACCACAACTTGTTCAGCCTTTCCCCAATTGATGGGCATCCTCTCAATTTCTAATTCTTTGCCACCACAAAAAGAGCTGCTATAAATATTTTTGTACATGTAGGGCCTTTTCCCATTTGTATGATCTCTTCAGGATACAGCCCTAGAAGTGCTATTGCTGGGTCAAAGCGTATGCACATTTTTATAGCCCTTTGGGCATAGTTCCAAATTGTTCTCCAAAATGGTTGGATCATTTCACAACTCCACCAACAATGCATTAGTGTTCCAATTTTCCCACATCTTCTCCAACATTTATCATTTCCCAGTTTTGTCATGTTGGCCAATCTGATAGGTGTGATGTGGCACCTCAGAGTTGTTTTGATTTGCATTTCTCCAATCAATAACAATTTAGAGCATTTTTTCATATGACTATAGATGCAAAATGACTTTTTAAAAAACAAACAAAAAAATACTTCATTAGCCAAGTGCCCCCATGAAAGCAGTCACCTGTTATAGGCAGTTAGTTGGACCCCAGGGTTCCCGACTTCCAGAAAATTATTCTTTCCCCTAAGTTCTCTACCAGACTCTATTTTACTCACCCATTTGCTAATGCCTTTCCCTTTCAGATTGCCTTCATATACTCTGTATATATTCTGCCTGCACCTGGATATTTACATATTGTCTCCCCCATTAGAATGTATGTATCTTAAGAACAGGGTGTTTCGGGGCAGCTAGGTGGTACAGTGGGTAGAGCACTAGCTCTGGAGTAAGGAGGATCTGAGTTCAAATCTGACCTCAGACACTTGACACTTACTAGCTGTGTGACCCTGGACAAGTCACTTAACCCTATTGCCTAGCCCAAAAGAAAAAAAAAAGCAGTGTATTTGGTTTGTTTGTTTTTGTCTTTTTCTGTATCTCCAGTGCTTACCAGAGTATATGGCATATAGTAAGTACTAAATAAATGCTTGTTTACAGATGACATCTAAACCAGAGGATCTTAATTTTTGTGTATCTTAGAACCCTTTAGCAACAGCTTGGTGAAGCCTATGAACCACTTATCAGAATAATGCTTTTAAATGCACAAAATATATAGGAGTACAAAAAGAAACCAAGTCTACTGAAGCACAGTTGTAGATATATAGATTTCAATTTGCAGTCCTCAAGTTAAGAACCCCTGATCTAGAGTATTGTTCTTAGGTTCAGGTGCCACATTTTAGTAATAATGTTGATAAAATGAAGGGAGTTCATGGGAGGGCACCGAGGATGGGGAAGGGCCTCAAGCTCATGCCATATGAGGACTCCTTATACGAGCTAGGAACGTTTGACCTAAAGAAGAGAAAACTTCTTACAAGTGTTTGAAAACCCGTCATCTAAGAAAAGGGATTAGAGTCACTTTGCATAATTCAAAAGTTCAGGATAAGAAGCAATGGGTAGAAATTGTGGAGAGACAAATTTAGGTTTGATATGAGGAAACATGTTCCAAACAGGAGAGCAGCCATTGCTGTGGTTGTTGTTTTCCTTCATTTCTAAAGAGGACCAATGACATCACAGGGTGATGTCTTAGATTTTAGTGAGGCAGAGCTGCACAAAGTCATCAGCCTCACTGTCTCTTCCTGAGTCATCAAAGTCCAGAAGTCAAGATAACTGGAGACAGCCCAGGATGAAGAGGATGACCTTGACATCTTTGATGTCTGACCAAGCTCTAGCACTCCACGGCACCTGCTTTAGCCACCTTCATGGCAGTTGGAACAAATTGTTCTCATCTGCCCATTCCACCATGGGAAGTCTTCACATGCTTGGGGTAGACCCCTAACTCACTGATGGGTTGGAGACCTGTTGGTTGTCCTAAACCTGGTTTAGATATTATGAACTTCCGGGGGGGAAGGGAGGTAAAATCTATGTTGGGCTTAGTAGATTGCCAGCCCACAAAAACAACTGTTTTGGGTATCTTAGGTTGTTGTGGGCAATAGCAATGACCCACATTAATAGTTCTTCAAGTCTCACAAAGTGCATTTCTCACAACAATCCCGTGAAGTAAGTAATGTAAATATGAATATACCCATTTTACAGATGAGGAAACAGAAGTTGGCAGTAGCTCTCTGACTCCAAATCCAGTTTTCTTACCAACCATGCTGCCTCTCAAAACCTGTAATTCATATACAGAGAGCTTTACTATAGACAAAGGATTTTGCCCTATAATAGCCCTGTTCCGTAGGCATCATAAAGATTCTTACCCCCATTTTACAAATGAGTAAGTGAAGGCTTAAGAGGAAGGATGGCATAGTGCAGGGTTGGGGAACATGTAGCCTTGAGGTTATGTGTGGCCTTCTAGGTCCTTGGGTTTGACCTTTTGATTGAGTCCAAGTTTTAGAGAACAAATCATTTTATTATAGGCATTTGTGCTGTGAAGTTTGGATTCAGTCAAAGGGCTGAACTTGAGGACCTAGAGAGCCACATGTGGTGTTGAGGCTGCAGGTTCCCCACCCCTGGCAGAGTGGATGGAGGGGCTGTCATTGGAGGCAGAAAGGCCTGTGTTCAAGTCCCAACTCTGTTACACACTGGCTGTATGAGCCTGGACAAATCATTTAACCTCTCAGGGGTTCCCACAACCCTCTAAGACTATAAATTACAGATGAGTTGTTCATCTGTACCAGAGAAGGCACTTCAACACTGGGAGTTCCCAATCATGATAAAATCACTCTCTGCTCCAAACACTTTTCTGTGTGTATGTGATTTACCTATCATCGCAAAGCTCATGTCACAACCAGGGCACAAATCTGAGCTCCTCGCTCAGAACTCTTTCTGCCATAGTAACACGTCAACACACACACGCTTCCCTATCACCTGTATGAAGTACTATGAGGCTATTTTAGTTTCTCTTATCTAAACCAAGCACATGATATATATCATATATACCATATACACAGTGGTACAAGGATATCTCACAGTATTTTGTTCACACCCACACTCTTTGGCACTCCCATTTCAGAGAATAATGGGATTCCTGAAGGGTGATAGCAAGATATGAATCAGTCAGCAAACATTTGTTAAGTACTCACTGGGCGAAATGCCCTATACTAGGCCATAAGGCAGCAGGATAAATTGGAAAAAATATGGAATTTAGGTTTTGGGGAGACCTATGGGCCTGTCGTTTATAGCTTTCTCAGATCGTGGAATGAGAGCCGGAAGGGACCTTAAAGGTCACCAAGTCCAATCCCCTCCTTTTACAAATGAGGAAACAGGCAGAGGAGTGAGGACACTTTCACAGCTAGATGGCACAATGAAAAAATAATAGCTGATATTTATATTGGCTATTTATTGTTGTATGTATTATAATGTATATTTATCATATAGATTCATTATATATGTATATGTTTATTATTATTATATTTATATTAGTAAATAAAGCACTGGGTTCAAAGGCCTGAGTTCAATTTTGGCCAAAGATACTTACTAGGAACTGTGCCAAATACTTTACAAATATTGTCTCATTTAATCCTCCCAACAATAATAGCACATTATTGTCTCTATTTTGTAGTTGAGGAAACTGAGGCAGACAGAGGTTAAGTGACTTACCCAGGGTCACAGAGCCAGCAAGTGTCTGAGGCTGGATTCGAATTCTGTTCTTCTTGACTCCAGGCCCAGCACTCTATCCATTTCACCACCTCGCTCCCTCAGAAGTCAGGTCATTTGGCAAAAGTGAGGGATGACCAGTAGAGTCAGAACATCACTTTGGCATTGTCCAGTACTTTAGGGTAGAGTCTTGTGATGAACTTTTGTGAAAATGTGGACAGTGGGCAACGCTGCCTGGCTGGAGGGAACTCCCAGACCAACAAGATCATGGATCCATTTGGGTATCAAGACATCAGAAAAGCTTTAGTTTAGAAACTTAAGTGCCCACAATTCCTCTCATGGATATCAAATACCATCCTAACAAATACCTCTACCAGTCAATCCCACAAGCATTTATCAAGCACCTACGGTGTTCCAGACACTGTGCTAGTCACTTGGCATACAGAGACAAAAGTGGAAGTAATCTCTCCCTTAAGGAGCTTGTATTGGGAGCCGGTAGGGAGAGGTACAATATTCACCCAGATAAATATATTCACAATAAAAACAAGCTAATATACAGGGCAAGGAGCAAGTATAAGCAGTTAGAGAAATTAGAATAAGCTTCAAATAGGAGGTGGCATTAGATCTCAGCTTCTAAAAGGCTGAGGTGACAAAGGTGGGCATTCCAGACATGAGGAACAGCCTTTGCAAAGGATCTTACTTGAAGTCTTTCCAGCTAAGTAGAAACTGCCCAAGCTCACACTCTGTTGATCACCTTCCATTCTTTTTTCAATTTTTTTTTACTTTATTTTTGGTTTATGGGATAAAACAAGCATTTCCATAACATAGTATGATTTTTTAAAAAAAGATTGCACATGAAACTGAAAATCTATTATGTACAACTTGCTATTCCTTTTAAATATATAATAAAGTTATCATGTAAATTTTCTTCTTTTTTTTCTTTCCTCCCCCCCACCCTAGAGATGGATACCATTAGACACAAATACACACACACACACGCACACACACACACACACACACACACACACACACACACGTAAAATCATTCTATATATACTTCTATTTCTCAGTTCTTTCCAGAGGAAGTCTTCCATTCTTATAATTGTTAAAGCAGCATGGCAACATTAAAGCATAATGGAAAGAATGTTGGACTTGCACCTCGGAGATCTGGGTTCTTGCTATGGGAACTTGAGCAAGTCACTTAACCTTTTGGAGCCTCCATTTGACCATCTGTAAAATGGGGATAATGATGCTTTCATTACCTCTCTCACAGGGTGATAGGCTGCCTAAAGCTAGAAGGGGCATTAGCAGTCAGTTAGGTCAACTGCCTCATTTTTCAGATGAGGAAACCAAAGTTGAGAGCCCTAAGCAAGTCCTCTGTAAATCACAAGGTGCAACAGACATCTTGGTTATCGCGTTTACGCTAGGCAAAAAAGAAGAGCGCACATTTATATTTTGCTAGAAATTTGGGAAGGACAAGAAAATCTTCTGATAGACAGGGGGTGGGGTTAGAAAGTAGACCTGGGGATCTCATTCAGATAAGGAAAAGCCCAGGATTGGCCCTTTTTCTGTAATTTATAGTCCTACAGAGTCACCTACAACCTTGTTAAACTACTTAACCAGTGTCACTAGATAAGTCCTGTCTACATGTATCAAAGGCAGGACTTGAACCCGGGACTTCCTGGTTCAATCTAGGCACTACATCGGGTTGTTTCTCACATAGTTTTATTATATTATATATTTGATAGTGTTATTATTTCTAAAATACAACAAAGATGTAAAAAGTGGAGGGAAAGGGCAGGATAGTCCATAATCCCAATAGTCCAAATGACAGCCCAGAAATAGAAATCAGGATGAGAGGTATCTCATAACTGGAAAAAAAAAATTTAAATAGCTTTCAATATAATGAAACGTAAATAAACATTTGTATGCCTCTCTTTTCTTTGCAGAGTTACGGGATATTACATACGTGTGCAGTCACTTGGCTTTGTTGAATTGCTTTCCCCCTCCCATTCTTTTTTTTTTTAAACTCATCTGGTCGAAGTATCCTAGATTTAAAGGTTGAAAGGACTTTAGAAGACACCTAGTCCGACTTCCTCTTTTTACTGCTGTGGAAACTGAGGCTCCAAGACAAAGTGATCTGTCTAACATCCCAAAAGTGTGAAATGGAGGAGTCAGGATTCAAACCCAAACGCTTGAATTCGAAAGCACGTTGGACTTCTCACTTTAACAAACCCAGAGGCTCTCCCCTTTACCTCTAGCATCAAAACTTCACGTTCCAAATCTTGCCTCTGACATTTAGTACTCACATTATGGAGGTTAGGCAAATCCCTTCACTTCCCTGGGCCTCAGTTTCCACAGCTGTAAAATAGGGGGAGTTGACTTCCATAGACTCTAGGGCCCTTTACAGCCCTTTGGTCCCTTGAGAACCTTCCCACGGCACCACCACCCTCACTATGCTTTGTTCCCTGGGCCGGATCATGAGATAGAGGAGGAGGGAAGAGATACATATACAAATGAAGGTGATATTAAAACAAAATTTTCCTTTCAAGAAAGAATGTAAGCATTTGTGATTCATTGTCGTTATTGGAGGCAGATACGCAGCTGAGGAAGCCCAGGAAATCCAAGATGGGCACCTTCACAATCTGCCAGTCTAATTTTACACTCCGGGCTGAAACAAAAGCCTCACTGTGTGAGCGTGTGAGTAGTGTGCGTTGGAAGGCAGGCAGCAGGCCCAGCAACACGAAGCCAGGAGAGAAGAGTCGGGTTTTACCTTCAGTTTAATGATTTTCAGCCCTGAGCGTTAAAACCCGAAATGTTATTCCTCAAACCCGGAGCCGGGGTCCTGCCTTCTTCCAGCACAAAGCATCATTAAGCTGCCCGTGGGTTTGCCGGGAGGAGGCACGCCACATATTGAGCCCCAGGGCTCCTTCCCAAGCCCGGGTTTTTAATGGCTCTCCGACTTTATCTCAAATAGCCAAAGCCTCCACCCCATAAATGTGTGCTTTCGGTGGTGGCTGGCCAGTTCCAGTAACTGCTTGCACCCTGGGTCTTGGGTTCAAGCCTCCATCTCAATCACCAGCTGGCAAACTATTATCTGGTCCTTGATCCAGACCCAACCCGTCTGGGCACTGCTGAGACGCCTACGCTCCGGATTCCAAAGGGAACGGATAAACTTCGGGGGTTTCAGGGTTTGGGGCCTTCCCTCTCCCCGCCCCCCCACCCCCGGACCCAACCCCAACTCCCTTCATAAAAGAGCTAGAGTCAAAGAAACATTCAGAACGGAGACCACTGTGAGCCTGGCTAGTATATACAATCCCGCATAGAAGTGACAGAGGGACCATAATTCATTGACCACTGAGCTCCCTGTATTTATTTACCAAGTTCAGCCAACAGCCTTCTAAATGATTTAGATGGCCCTCAAGATAAAAATCATCGAAGATTCAAAAGGCTCTTTACAAACTTCATCTTGCTCCAGCGGCAGACCGAGACTGGGTGGTAGAAAGAGCCGTCTGGGGGATAGAGGTGGGGGTCAGGGAGAAGACGGACTGCCCTGCTCCTGGTCCTGTAGCTGACTGGCACCCCACTGAAATCTCGACTGGCATTCAGGCGATGTTTCAGGGAGCTCTAGGCTGGGCACATAGTAGGTACAAACGGTTACAAAAGTCTTTAGGAAATAGTGTCCCGGCCAACTGCAGTAGAGACACCGAAAAGAAATCATGAGCTTTTACCCAGGCGAATACATACTTGAAGAAAGCCTACTTCAAAAAATAAACACGGAGGCTTTGGGAGTGGTGGGGAGAAAACGGTGGAAGAGGGGGGGGATACAAATAGGGAATTTAGTGACCCAGGAAAAAGCCTTCCCCTTTTTTCCCTCTTAAAATAAAATTTAACTTTGACGTGTCAGTGATAAATTCTCTGATCTTCTCCCCCCCCCCCAAACCCTCTAAGATAAAAGCCACTCACTCACAGGCAATACTGAGAAACAAAAATTTTCATCATAGATCATCATTAGGGTTATTTTGAGCTGAGCAAATCCTATTGTTAAATTTATTTTTATTGACATCTTTGGTTTTTACATCTTCTAAATGTTATATATGTGTATGCATGCATAAATATCTATAGATGATAGATAGATAGATAGATAGATAGATAGATAGATAGATAGATAGATAGATAGATTAATTCCTCCTCCCTCTCCCAAAGATCCACCCCTTTTAACAAAGAATTTTAAATGGAATGGAATTTTAAAGGGAAATTCAGTAAAACTAAGTAACACTGGGCCTCAGTCTCCTTATCTGTAAAATTAAGGATTGGATGAGATGGCCTCCGAAATTCCTTCCAGCTCTAAATTTATAATCCAGTGACCTAAATCTGATATTATAGCTTGTTTTCCATTTCCCTAATCAGCCTCCCCTACAAAGAAAAAAAAGGTGGTGCCTTCTCTTATCTCTTCTCTGGGGCCATGCTTGTCCGTCTTTATTTCACAGCATTTGAGCTGAGCAAACCTTGAAGAGATAACTTCAGTTCAATACCCAGGCAAGCAGAATATGCTGATAATCAGTAGTGCTCTGATTTAAAAAAATAATAATTTTTGAAACTTGAAAAAAATTAATTTTTTCATTCAATTTTATTTATATTTCCAAATTCTCTTCCTCCCCCATGTTTTATGAGCAGTATCCACAACAGACTTTTCAGTTTCATCGGCATTATTCATGTTTTCTCCTCCACTTTCTTAAGTCTAGACAAACAACAAAACAATAAATCAATGCCTGATTTGTAGCATTTGCATAATGCTAGAGCTGACTCCAGCTTACCCCCCTGCTTATAATTCACATTTATGGCATTCTTTAAGATTTCCAAAGTGTTTTCCTCTGGTAAGGGGATAGCTCAAGTTTTATTATTATCTCCATTTTATGGAGGAAAATTACTTGGCCAAGATCACACAGCTAGTGGTAGATTAAGGATTAGAATTCAGATCTTCTTTTTCCCAGTCCTTTGTTCTTACCACTACTCCTTGCTGTCCCTCTCTGGACTTCCCTCTCTATAAAATGAGAAGATTGGGCTAGTTCAGGGTTATATTTCAAGAGGTCCAGGAACTTGGATGAGAAAAAAAAACTACATCTATATATTTCACTAATCTCTAACTGGATTTTTGCATTTTCTTCAAGTATAAATGAAGGCAATTAATAAGATTCTGAGAACGGTCCACAGGCTTCCTCAGACTGTTACCAAAAGGGTCCGTGGTACAAAAAGGTTAAAAATCTCCGGATTCAATGGCTTCTGAGGCCCCTTTCAGCTCTAACATTGTAGTATTCCACAGAATGGGGCTTTAAATGTCCAGTAAGATTTTTCACTTGATTAACATACATGAGACAATGAAGAAGTAAAGGATTTGTACAGAGAAGTTTGTCCTATTTTATACTAAATTATTCAATCATATCTTTATAGCGTTTTAAGATCCCCAGAGCATTTCCTTCACAATTCTTCAAAACAGGAACTCCAAACATAATTATCCCTACTTCACAAAGGAGGAAACAGCCTCACATGGGTGCAATTTTAGATAGGGAGAGATACAAAGAGACAATTTGGAGTAGTGACCAGAGAGCTGGCCTTCGAGTCAGAAAGACCTGCATTCAGGCCCTGCTTCTGAGATATACTGGCTGTGTGACCCTAAGCAAGTCACTTTCCTACCTATCTGCCACTCCTCTGAAATTCTTTAAGAATACGAGTTCCAGAAGTTACCCTTCTTCATCAGTGGGAGTTTCCTCATTGGAATTTGCTGTACCAGTGAAATCATAGGTCTGATCTAAAAATAATTTTCAAAATTTTTAAAAATATATTTAGCTAAGAAGTGTCAAAGGCAAGATTAGAACCAAGGTTTCTCATCATTCCAGTGCTAGTACAATTTCTACTACAACAAATCACCCTGCCATTTAAACATCACCTTGAAACAGAAGGCATATTACTGGACTAGCTACTAGCCACCATAGTCTCAAACAAAAAAAGATACACTCCCACCCAGTGATGGCATCACTGCGATAGTGGCTGCCTGGCTGAAAAATTTCTTCTCTCCCTGCCTAGTATTTCAGGAGCCCCAGAGTTATAGAATTTTGTAGAGGATTACCTGAACCAGACCTACTACTACTTCATTCATAATTTCTTAGGCTCTAGCAATTTTTACATTGTTGATACCATCATACCATATAGTGCTTTGAGCTTTGAAAAGCATTTTACATGGAGCATTTCATTTGATCCCCACGATAACCCTATGAGGCAGTTTCTAATATTCTTCTTATTGTATAAATGGGGAAACTGAGGCTGACAGAGGTTGTCACTTCCCCAGGGTCCCGCGGCTAGTAAATATCTGAGATAGGACTTGAACCTAAGAATTCTCACCTTCAAAACCAGTACCCTGTACATCATACCTCATCATATCATCCCCAATAAACTAACTTCCCAAATCCCACAGCAGGCCCTATAATAGTGTATGTGTATGTGTATATGTATATGTATATGTATATGTATATGTATATGTATATGTATATGTATATGTATATGTATATGTATATGTATGTGTATGTGTATGTGTATGTGTGTGTATGTGTATGTGTATGTGCATGTGTATGTGTATGTGTATGTGTATATGTATATATGTATGTGTATGTGTATGTGTATATATGTATGTGTATGTGTATGTATATGTATATGTATATGTGTGTGTATGTGTATGTGTATATGTATACGTATATGTATGTGTATATGTATATGTATATGTATGTGTATATGTATGTGTATATGTATGTGTGTATGTATGTGTGTATGTATATGTATATGTACGTGTATGTGTATGTGTATGTGTATGTATATGTATACATATACGCATATGTACACATGCATATATACCTATATGTATAGATGCATATATGCACAAGCATATACATATTGTGTACATGTATGTGTGTATATACCTATGTGTGTGTATACACATGTGTGTGTGCATGTCTACATGTGCATTGTGCATGTGCCCGCATGTGTGTGCATGCATATATGTGTATGTGTATGTATATATAAACTTTAAGGTTTACAAAGTCCTTTCCACATATTTTCACTTGACCTGACTCACAACAACCCCGTGAGGTAAATGCTGTTATTATTGCAATTTTTGGGAAACTGAGGCACAGAAACATTAAGTGATTACACATCTGGTAAGTGTCTGAGGCAGAATTTGTACTCAGATCTTCCTAACTCCAATGTCAGTCCTCTACCCATTACACCGCCTAATCACCCTCTTCGTTATAAGGAGGGAGAACTCTTTTCTTTTTTATGCTACTTTCAAAGAATTCACTCGCATCTTTGTCATTTTTCCTAGAGCCTCGCATAGCATCTCGTAAGAGAACTGGACATTTTATTTATAAGCCTTCCTTGGGTTTTCCAGCCCCATTTACCTGTTCAGTTACTCCAAAAAATATAGAACAGCACCACCTTCTGGTGCTCTGTGGTCATGGCAGGAGGGCTCCTTGGTTTGTGGGTCTCCCGGCTTCTGTGAGTGTGTACCTTGAGATCTGGAGAACTGTTTAGCCTTTTCAGTTCCAATTAGGCTAGAAAATAAATGGCGGACACAAGATGATGGTGTTGAAAGGGGTTTGGTTTTTGCCTTCAGCTGGTCCTATTAGCTGTTGCCCAGCACTCAGATAACACGGGAGACCACCAGTGTGGGAGGAAGGGACATCTATTTAAAAGTCCAGGTATTGAAATGGCTCTTGTGAAAGAGGGTTAAACCCAGCCTGTCTGCTGGGACGGAGCCAAGAGCCAAATATAGGAAGCACAGAGCGAGAGGCCCCTGGGCCCTGCCAGCCTTTGACAACCATAAATAGGCCCCCTGCGGGAGGCAAATAGAGACACACCTTGAACTGGATGGAAAGGCATTTCAGTGGGTGAGGTTTTTGGTGGGGCACGGTGGAAAAAATGATAGCTGTCCTACTTTAAAAAAAAATAGATCTGCTCCTTCCTAAGCAAGAAGGGCAGGGTAGATGGGTGCTTTCATCTGACTGATGTATGAGGCAATAGGAGCCTGAGGACAGTATCTTCTATACTTTGTCATAAGGCAGGAGCTGAGACTGGGGAGTCAGATGCAGGATGGTGTGGTGGAAGGGCTGCTGAGGCGGGAGTCCAATCCAATTCAAGAAAAAGTGGAATATGTCTGCTCTCTGAGAGGTACACTGCCGAGCATTGGATATACAAAGGCAGAGATAAAAATAGTCCCTATCCTCAAGGGATATACACTCTGTTAGGGGGAGGACGGGTGACAACTACAGGTTATTCAGTCATCTTAGTTGTATCTGACTCTCCGTGACTCCATTTGGGATTTTCTTGGCATAGTTTACCATTTCCTTCTCCAGCTCATTTTACAGATAAGGAAACTGAGGCAAACAGGGTGAAGTGACTCACCCAGGGTCACATAGCTAATAAGTGTCTGAGGGCAGATTTGAAGTCTTGTCTTCCTGACTCTAGGCCCAGTTCTGTACCACTTAGCTGCCCCAACACCTATATAGATATGGTAAATAGAAACTCTTGGCCTTGGAATTGAGAAGGTCCGGGTTCAAGTTCTGCCTGACACATACTGATCTTGTTACTCTGGGTAAGTGGCTTAATTTCCCCTTGGCCCGAGACACCTCGCTATGATTCTAAGCTACAAAATATTGTAAACCTACTTTAATAGAGCAAGTTGGGTCACCAGAGTATTTCCTACATCAATGAAATAATAGGTCAGAACCACACTAAAGACACAAAGTACTATTGGGCGAGGGGAGGGAACTGATAATTGATGATCAGGAAAGGCCTCATGAAGGAGAAAGCACCCAAACTAAGAGAATCCAAGACGTGGAGATGAGGAAGGAAGGCCTTCCGGTGTTGGGGGACGTCTTACGAAGGCATCAAGACTGCAGCTCGGGTTCAGGGAGCATTCCAAGCCAGTCCACTCTAGCTGGTGCAAACACACAGATGAGAAATGGGGTGTGGAGTGTAAGAGACAGCAAGAAGGCTGATGTGCCTGGGCTGAAGAGTGTGGCAAAGAGAATTGTGTATAATAAGGCAGGCTGTGAAGACCTTTGAAAATCAGCTGCAAAAGGGCACACCGGAGTTTGCTGAGTCCATTGAGGAAGGACAATGGCGGCCTATATTAATGCACAAAGGATATGTAGGGATGGGACATTATTTCTATTTGCAGCCCGAGGATCAAACCCAAGATCAGTCATTCTAGAGCATCTGTGTTCTAGATCGTTCTCCCAGGCTCCATCCGGCCCTCAGAGTTCTAAAGCAGAGATGTCAAACTCAAATAGAATTTGGGCTCCCAGAAATAAATAAGGATCCCTATCAGGACATATTGACTTAGAAAACCACATGTTAACATTATCTATGTCTTATTGCATTTTTATTTATTTTGCTAAATATTTTCCAATTACATTTTAATCTGGCTCTGGCTGCACTGGGTAGTATTATTGCTTGTGGGATGTGGCCTCCATGACACCTCTGTTCTAGGGTACCCTGGGAAGCCTAAGAGATATCTCCTCTCTATTGCCAGTGCTAGAAGCTATGCTTCTTCCATTATTAGGTAAATATTACTGGTCCCCAGTTCCATTTAACCAATTAATGGGAATTAGCTTTTAGGCAGCTAGGTGGCCCAACAGATAGAGCATTGGCTGTGGAGTCAGGAAGACCTGAGTTCAAATCCAACCTCAGATGCTGAATAGCAAGATGACCCTTAGCAAGTCATTTAACCTCAGTTTCCCAACTATAAAATGGGAATAATAATAGCACCCACCTCCTTATGTGACCCTGGACAAGTCATTTAACCTCAGTTTCCCAACTATAAAATGGGGATGATAATAATAGTACCTACCTCCCGCAATCATTATGAGAATCATATGTGATAATAATTGTAAAGCACTTAGCACAGTGCCTGGCACTATGTAAATATTACCTATTATTTTACAAAGGAATATTTACTTTGAAGATATAGCAACAACAAACATACAAACATTTCCCCTCGATGCCTCAAGGCACAGTTTCCCCTATGCCACCTTGTCTTTGGCAGGGGGAATAAGCTTGAAACCTTGCTCTGTCCATCATAGTGCTGGTTCCATCAAGCTCAGGATGAGATGTAGGCATGAGTGCCTCTGTGAGATGCGGCTGGCATTGATGCTGTGCTGGCTACAAATCCAGACTCAGGAACACCTGGAAGCCAAGGCATCCCCCAGACCTGGAGGTTCCTCAATGGACTCAGCAAACTCCGGTGCACCCTTTTGCAGCTGATTTTCAAAGGTCTTCACAGCCTTATTATACACAATTCTCTTTGCCACACTCTTCAGCCCAGGCACATCAGTCTTCTTGCTGTCTCTTACACTCCACACCCCATTTCTCATCTGTATGTTTGCACCAGCTAGAGTGGACTGGCTTGGAATGCTCCCTGAACCCGAGCTGCAGTCTCGATGCCTTCAGAAAAGAACCAATATGGCGTCCACCAACAGACCACAGGGCCACTCCGTGGAGAAAGCTCAAGGCTTCTCCCCTTTCTACGTGGTCTCTTGTGGGACACCCACCAAGTGGCATGGCAGAAGGGCAGGCAAAGCTGACTCATGCCTTTTTGAGGAAACCCTCAGTCCTAGGTAAGCAGCCAATCAAAACAGGCTCATCCCAGCCAGGGTTAACAGACAGGAACCAGTCACAGAATGTCTAGGCACATTCCGCTATCTCTCCAAGACACTTCCCTTAAAGCTCACCATGGCTTCCCAAGAATCAGGCTTCCCATGTGGGGAAGTGGAACCTGTCCCACTAATCAAACTCTCTCTCTAGCCATCCAGAGCATGGAATAGCCCCAGCTGCCTCCTGTTCTACCACAGGAAGAACAATGGTAGGGTGACTTCCCATTCTTTTTTAGAAAAGAACATTCCGTGTTCCAGGGCATTCGCTTGCTCCCAACAGAGCACGTCCCTGACTTTTCCCTCCCTAAATATCAACCCCTCCTTGTGCAGAGCTATGGAAAGCTAGAGGAAGAGCAGGAAATCCCAGTGTTGCTGCCATTTTTCTTCTCTGGATCTCAGTTTCTTCATCTATGAAATGGATATACTAATAAGACCTACCTGAGTTGTTAGGTGGATTAAATGAGGTGACACAGGCTGTCCTAAAAGTCCTAGCACATTTTTAAGCATTAATAGCTATTTAAAAGATTATCTATCAGGTAGCTATTACAGATTAAAACGAAGGCTTTTGTAACAACCTGAATGTGTCAAGTGCTTTGCAAACCTTTTGGTGGTGTGTGAATATTAGCTACCAAATTGGGGATGGTTTCATTCTTTGTATTTTATTCTCAATGCTTAGCTCAGTGCCTGCCTAACGCATTGTCAGCTCCTAAGATATACTTGCTGATCAACTGGATGTTTTTTTCAATGTATTTATTGGAGGCTTGTCACCGTCCACTACTGACAGTTCAAATTTCTATACAACTGTAAGGCTCACAAAAGCACTTTCCCAACAACGGCCTTTGGAGAGAAATATTGTATGCATTATTCTTCCCATTCTAGAGATGATAAAACTGAGGTCCAGAGAGGTATGTGCCTAGAAATTTAAAACAGTATTAGTTCCAGAGTCAGAATTCAGACCCAGGGCTCCTGACTATAATTTCAGTACCTTTAAGTTCTATTTTCCCCTAAAACCATTTTGAGGAGCCTTTAGAGAGGGCGTAGGCCTCTCTCTACCTGTTGGGTGATGTATGACTGTTGACAGACAAATTCAGGCTAACAAGACCTGCGGTATCCTAATGTCTTGTGGGATTTATTCCCACACCTGTTGGCCCCGTCATCCCCAGAAAGGGATAGTCATTTGCAGAGCGAATCAATCCGACCCATCGTGTTTCTTCTGAAGGCGTCCAGATTGCTTTTTGCTTGGATGTCTGCTAATGAGAAAGGAGACTAAGCCCACGCTGGACGTGCTGACCAGTCAGATGACTTTATTGCTTAGGACTGCTCTGGTGAGTGTCTTGGTGAGATCAAAAGAAATGCTAAATAATAGCTAGTATAATACTAAGGGCCACTAGGTGGCGCCACAGTGCATAGAGCGCCAGGCCTGGAGTCAGGCAGACTCCTCTTTTTGAATTCAAATCTGGCCTCAGACACTTGGTAGCTATGTGACCCTGGGCAAGTCACTTCACTCTGTTTGCCTCCGTTTCCTCATATGTAAAATGAATTGGAGAAGGATATGGCAAACCATTCCCATGTTTTTGCCAAGAAAACTCCAAATGGGGTCACAAAGAGTCAGACGTGACTAAAAAACAATAAAACAACAGCATAGTAGTAAATCTGGAGATTAAAATTATCCTTGCTATGCATAAAATCACAGCTGCAAGTGACTTGACCATTGTCACACGAGGAGCACGTGGCAGAACCAGGATTTGAACTCAGGTCTTCTTATTCCACATCCAGCATTCATCACCCCCACCATAAAGCCCTTCCTCGGTCCTCATTCATTCCTTTCTGCTCTCAGAAGCATCCAACCTTTTTTTTTATTCATGTGGAAAGACCTTACGTTTGTCTTTTCTTTAATAAGGAGCCTCAAAAGGTCTCCTTCAAGTCTTTTAACTCCAGTTAGGAAAGAATTAGTTGAAAGCTACTTTTAAGGTGGCTCCCAATCTTCTTTTATAGAATTGCAGAATCTCTGAATGAATGAATGAATGAAGTGAGTGAGTGAATGAATGAATGAATAGAAAAACAATTATTAATCACTTATATTCCAAAAGCACTGGGGTACAAATTGATATATATATATATACACACACACACACATATATATATATATACACATATATATACACACATATACAGATATATACATATATGTGTGTGTATATATTATGTTGTATTATATTATATTGTATTATATTATGTTGTATTGTATTGTATTATAGTATAGTATAGTATAGCGTAGTATAGTATATTGTATTGCATTATATTATATTGTATCATATCATATTATATTATATCATATCATATCATATCATATTATATTATATTATGTGACGTTACGTTACGTTACGTTACGTTACGTTACATTACGTTATGTTACGTTATGTTACGTCACGTTACGTTACGTTATGTTATGTTATGTTATATATATTATGTTATATATATACACACATATACATATATACATATATATGTGTGCATACATTATGTTGTATTATATTATATTGTATTATATTATGTTGTATTGTATTGTATTATAGTATAGCATAGTATAGCATAGTATAGTATATTGTATTGTATTATATTATATTGTATCGTATCATATTATATTATATCATATCATATTGTATCATATTATATCATATCATATATTATGTTATGTTATGTTATGTTATGTTATGTTATGTTATGTTATGTTATGTTATGTTATGTTATGTTATGTTATGTTATATTGTGTTATATCGTATTATATCGTATCATATCGTATCATATTGTATCATGTTGTATCGTATTATATTGTATGTGTTGTATTATATTGTATTATATTGTATCATATTATATTAATTATATTGCATTGTATTATGTTGTATTATATTATACTGTATTATATTGTATTATATTATGTTATGTTATATTATATTATGTTATGTTATGTTATGTTATGTTATGTTATGTTATGTTATGTTATGTTATGTTATGTTATATTATGTTATATTATATTATGTTATATTATATTATGTTATATTATGTTATATTATGTTATATTATGTTATATTATGTTATATTATATTATGTTATATTATATTATATTATGTTATATTATATTATATTATATTATATTATATTATATTATATTATATTATATTATATTATATTATATTATATTATATTATACTATACTTATATTATATTATATTATATTATATTTATATTATATTATATTATATTATACTATACTATACTATACTATACTATACTATACTATACTATACTTATATTATATTATATTATATAATATTATATTATATTATATTATATTATATTATATTGTGTTGTGTTGTGTTGTGTTGTGTTATGTTATGTTATGTTATGTTATGTTATGTTATGTTATGTTATGTTATGTTATGTTATGTTATGTTATATTACATCATATCATATCATATCATATTGTATCATATTATATTGCATTATATTATACTAATTATATTGTGTTGCATTATATTGTACTATATCATATTGTATTGTATTGTATCATATCATGTCGTATCATTATTATATTATATTATATTATATTATATTATATTATATTATATTAGCGCTAGAGTTAGAAGGAGGGTCATCAAGGGTTGGAGTGGGCCATGGCATGATTTGGAACTGGACAGGAAGTGGAGTAATGGCCTGGTTCCGGGCACTAAAAGATGAAAGATCATCTATCAAAGCTGAGAACCGCTACAGTCTGAGTGCTGGAGGGAGTGTAGAAAAGGAGGAAGCCCATAAGCTCACAAGTGGAAGGGACCTTCGAAGACATTCAACCTGGCCCATATCTGACCAAGAACGTACTCCAAAATATATGTGTCAAGTGGTCAACATCCTTCCTTTGCTTGAAAGGCACCAGTAAGGAAGAACACAGCACCTGGGCTCTCAGACTGCCCTAACTTACTCAAAGTCACTGCTTATGGACAGTCAATTGGTCATTACTCCAACCTACAGTAGCATCGCCACCTTGCAGGGCAGGGGCATGGATAGGAAATCCATCAAAGAACAGATCTAAAAAATAGGAATGTATAGTTCACAAGCCTAGCTAGTAAGAAACTTGCCTGGGAAAATAGTCTATGGATTCTTTCCTAACCTTGCTGGTAGAATACTCTATAACCAATCCTATCTCCTAGAGACCCCACAGCTCATCACTCATGAGTCAAGTCGGATGTCTGTTACTAATGGCAGTCAAGAAAAATAAATATTCGGCAAGAAGGACTGAGAATATCCACAAACAATTTATGTTGAAGAAGGATTTTTTTTTATAACTCCTCAACATCTGTGAAGCACATTTATAATTTTATGAGATTCTACACTTCTGTGCATGACCTTGGGAAGGTTCTCAGGAAATATGCTTGGTTTTAAGGTGGCCATAAAAAATGCATGTAAACTACGTGAAAGGCTGGCAAATAAACATTCCATGACCTACCCTTGATTGCAAGCTCCTAATATTTAAACTAGTACTTTGAATGGTAATAGCTTTTTTCATAAGTCCTAGGATAGTAGCAGCTAATCTTACCTCATGGCACACATAGAGAGAGGTTTGAGGGGGCAGTTAAACTGCATCCAAATGATTGCTTTTTAATAGCACCAGGAAACATATACATGCATGTATATATGTGCATGCATGTATATCCACATTTTATATACGTAGGTATATCCAGATTTATGTGTATATATCCACATTTGTGTTTGTATAAGTATGTATTAATGTATGTGTATATATTACAACTAGATAACATGTGGGATAGAACGCTAAACTCGGAGTCAGGAAGACCTGAATTCAAATCTTGCCTTAGATACTGTGTAATGATGGGCTAATCACTTAACCTTTCTCTGTCTCAATTTCCCCACCTGCAAAATGAAGGTAATAGTAGTACCAATAGTCGGGAAGTGCTGGGATCAAATTCTGTTTCAAAGGCTGACTATCTATGTCAATCTTGGGCAAGTCACTTAAATCTCTGCCTCAGTTTCCTTATCTGTAAAATGAGGATAATAATAATCACTACAGTACCCACCTCACAGGGTGGCTGTGAGGACAAAAAGGGGAAAAGCTACCAAGAATTTACTTGTTATCTGTCAAAAAGAACAATGAGTTTATAAACTATCATGGCTGTTCAAGATGAGAAATTTTTACTGTAACATGTGAATTACTCAAAGCAAAGTAAAACAGTTAAAAATTAAACTTGTTGACAATGCTCTTTATAATTGTTTACATCTTTTAAAAAATCTTTCAGTATTTAGTGGTCTTTTGTGTCAATCACCTGTTTCACATCATTTTAAATTGAGTTCACAAGATCTCAACACATTATTCAGTTACTCATATGGAAGTATTACATTGGACACTAAATATACCTTGATGAACAGTCCATTTTTTCCAAGTCTAGAATTAATCAGAGCCCATATTTATCAGTATATATTCCCTCAGTGGGAACAAGATTTTCCAGGCCTCTTAGGAGCAAATAAAAAAATCCCCAAACATTTTGGGGGTGTCTGTTCTACAATCTGATGAAAAATGCCTGGATCTTACACTCTCACCTAGATTTCATCCTAAAATAGTTTTAGTATACCCTTCAATAAAAACGCAAGCTTATCAGGAAAAATTATCTTTTTCCATTCTTCAATACTCCAAGCTTTGTGTTGTCTTACTCAAGACAAACTTTTTTTCTCTGAATCAATGGTTAGAAGATTTTTCTCTAAGCTTGTCTCTTCATTGTTCTCCTAACCTCAAAAGGCCTGTCCTGCTCTGCAGAAGAGTCAGTAACAACTCTTTCAGCTACCAGGCCCCTCTTTAAGTCTTTGCTTATTTTTTGATCACTAATTAAGTTGTTTCATAGCAATAATTTGTGAGTTCTTGGCATTTTTTTTTCCATCTTCAACCAGACTTTTCTTGGTGTTTCAGTGTGCCTAATCCTGTTTACTGTGGGCTTGAGTGATGATTGAAATGCTTTACTTCTCCATACCAACAGCCACTGCAATGTTGCTAACGGTAATTGAATCCTGTGCTCTTTTACAGCTAGACTTCTGCATGTTTCTTTGGCATAATATCCTTTCTTTAAAACCACAGAATTAAAACGTGACAAAAGACAGCAATGAAGCCATGTGTATGATATGACATCTAGCACTCAAGTGACAGAGAACTGGTTAAGGTGGGGACACTAGCTCAGAGGAGTTTCTTCTCATCAAAATCAGATGTTCTGAGTCAGCCTGGTTTCAATAAAAGCACAAAAGCATGGCCGCTGCTATCACAAAATGAAACCATACCAAAATTATTTTACCAGTCGGGTATTGTGCTGGGTACTGGGGATACAAAGAGAAAACTGAAAACATTCCCAGTGCTCAAGGGACTTACATTTTATCAGAGGAGACAAGTACAAAAATAAGCCTACATTAAGTCAATACCGCATGAATGGAGGTGGGGAGGGAAGAAGGAAGGCAATAGCAGCTAGGAGATGGGAAAAAGTTTTGCGTAAAAGATGTCACTTGAGCAGTCTTGAAGTAAACAAAGAATTCTAAGAGGTTCATGTGAGGTGGGAATCAATTCCCAACCTGAGGAATAGACAACGCAAAGGTGAAGAGAGAAGAGGTGGTGATGTGAGAGTGGAACGTCTGAAAGGTCGCATACAGAGTTCACATACAAGAAGGTCGGAGTGGTAGGTTGGGGAGGGCTTTAAAAGCTAAACACAGGGACTATATTTGACCCTATGACCATAGGGAGCCATGGAAACTTATTGAGTATGAGACTGACATGGTCAGACCTGCAATTTAGGACCACTCTTTGGCCACTGTGCAGAGCCTAGATTGGAGAGGAAGACCTGAAGTAGTGAGACCAATAGAAGCTTATTGCAGCAGTATAGACAGGAGGGGATGACAGCTTGAACACAGGGGAGAGAGAAGGCAGGGGTCAGATAGGTGACATGTTGTGGAGGTAGAAACCTCAAGATCTGGTCACAGCTTGGATGTGTGGGGTGAAGGAAAGGAATCAAGAAACCATGCAGGGGCAGCTAGGTGGTGCAGTAGATAGAGCACCCACCCTGAAGTCAGGAGGACCTGAGTTCAAATCTGACCTCGGACCAAAACTGGACACTTACTAGTTGTGTGACCCTGGGTAAGTCACTTAACCCCAACTGCCTAAAAAGAAAAAAGAAAGAAGGACCAAAAAAAAAAAAAGAAAAAGACACTATGCAGAGTGCTTTACAAATGTGAATGATCTTATATAAAAATGTCAGAGAAACACAGGATGTGAGAGCTGGAAGGTGACTTAGGACATGGAATTTCAGAGATGTTAGGGCCATTAGAACATTAAATGTCAGATTAGAAGGGACCCTAGAGATCATCCAGGCCAGCGATTCTTAACTTTTTGTGTGTCATAGACCCCTTTGAATCCCCTCTCAGAAGAATGTTTTTAAGTAATTGAAGAAAATGCTAAATTTCAGTTAGAGACTAGCAAAACCTGATGTAATGTTTTCTGCATTCAGAGACCTCCTGAAATCTATCTATGGATCAGGTTAAGAGCCCCTAAAGACTTCATTTTGTTTAGGGGTATATTTTTTATTTGCTCCATAACAGATAGTGGGAGGGACTGGAATTGACTATATTCACTTTATTTTTTTCAGTTAACAAGCATTTTAAACTGTCCTTCCCACTACCCCTAATGGAGCCAATAAAAAAATACAATCCTAAAAATTAAAAATTTAAATTTAAAAAACCCTAAAAACACAGCTGCTGAGTCTGGTGTAATAAGTTCCCACATCAGCCATGTCTGAAAATGAATATCTGTGTTTCCAGTTCATCACATCTTTGTCAAGAGGTGTGATAGGTTTTGTCTTCATTCTTCTGGACTTGTGGCTTATCGTTGCATTAATCTGAGTTCTTTCAAAATTGTTCTTCTATAATGTTAGCACTGTGTAAGTTATTCTGCTCACTTTACTCCATTTTGATTCATAAAGGTCTTGCCAGATCCCTCAGAAATTGTCTATTTTATCATTTCTTACAACAGAGGAACATACCATTACGTTCATATGCCACACCGTGTTTAGCGATTCCCCAATAGGAGGACAGCCCCTTAGTTTCTAATTGGGGATCACCCAAAAAACCTGCTATAAATACTTTTATATACATGGGTCCTTTTCCTCTTTTATTTCTTTGGGGTGCATAGGCTCACTACTGGTATTACTGGATCAGAGAGCACGTGTACTTTGGTAACTTTTTGCAGTGTCCTCATTTGCAGATAAAGAACATGAGAACCATTTCTTCCACTCTTTGGGGTTTAAAAGTCAGCAAGATTTTGTTTTCCTTCTCTACCTACTGGTATGAGTTAAGAATAAAGCAGACAAAGGAAGACAGATCATTTTTAAATTTACTGTCTCTAATTCCAGATTCTTCCCAAGGACTGACTTTCCAAGTTTCTGTTCCTCTCACCGTTCAGTCTCTATTACAGAATCAATCTCATAAAGCACTAATGCTAGAGGGTCCCTATAGACATCATCATCATCATCATCACTGACGTTTATATAGCACCTACGATGTGCCAGGCACTGTGGTAAGCACTTTACAAATATCATCTCATTTGATCCTCACCACAACCCTAGGAAGTAAGTTTTATTACTATACCTGTTTTACAGAGAAGAAAACTGAGATTAAGCGACTTGCCCAGGGTCACACAGCTAATAAATGTCTTGAGGTTAGATCTGAACTCAAGTCTTTCTGACTCCAGGCTTGATACTCTAACCACTTCACCACCTGGCTGCCATCTAAGTCAACCTCCTCATTTAGGAGATAAGGAAACTGTGACTCAAAGAAATATAGGGACAGGCCTAAAATCATAATCCCTCATTCACCACTCGCTTCTGTTGCAATTCCTAGATTCCTTGGGATAGTTTCAGTGGCGTCTTCAGTCAGTTTGTGGATCTACTCCCGAGTATAAAGAGAAAAATTGACACAAAGGCTTGACGAAAGGCACTAGGCCTTGAACCCAAAGTATGGGGAAGCAGAGACAGTGGTGATAAAGGGGGGAAGCCAGCAAGCTCATGGTGGATGCAGAAGCTAAGGCTAGGCATGAGTCATCACAAGCCAATTTGCCTAAATTATGCAAAAAGGGCGACCTTGGCCTAATCCTTATCTCCATTCTTAGGGGAAAAGAATGAAAACACAAAGAAGGGATCTGCAACTGGGTAGTTTATACACCCAGGGAGAGGTGAATGAAATTATGACCAGTTCAGTTTGGGGCCACGACCCAAAATATCTGCCTTTTGATGCTAAAAAGTAATAGCAGATACCCAAAAAGTGAAATTCCTTTACTTGGAATTTGAGAATATTATGTCATATATTTATATGCTACTGCTACTGCTACCTCACTGTTACTACTACTATTACTACCACACTATTACTAGACTACTACTACTAGTATTACTACTACTAGTAGTACTACTACATTATGACTACTATTACTGCTTATACTATTATTACTATTACTACTACTACTAGTACACACACACACACACTCTAGACAGCTAGGTGGTAACAGTGGATAGAGTGCTGGACCTGGAGTCATAAAGACCTGAGTCTAAATCCAGCCTCAGACACTTAATGGTTGTGTGACCTTGGGCAAGTCACTTAACTTCATTCTGCCTCAGTTTCCTCATCTGTAAAATGGGGGCAATAACAGCACCTACCTCCCAGAGTTGTTCTGAGGATCAAATGAGATAACATTTGTAATGTACTTGGCACCTAGTAGATACTTAATAAATACTTATTCCCTTCCCTCTTTCCTCTGTCCAAATAAAGAATCCATATGCCAAGTGCATATACATGTATTTTTATTCCCACTGCCTAGAACATAGTAGGTCCTTAATAAATGCTTAGTGATGGATCTAAAACGCCAAATCAAAAAAAAAAAAAAAGAAGTACTTCAATCTACTCCAGCCATCTTGACACTTGAAACAAAGACTTTATCTCTGACGGGCAGGACCAGCAGCTCACTCCCTTTATAATACTACCTAATTTAAGGATGGAAGCAACCTCTTTCCAGTCCTCAAACACCAGATCAGAGGCTCCCAAGAAAGGCATTTTTTGATGCTCATTTTCACGTCTCAGGGAGACAGAATGCTGTTCACTTCTCTTGGCTCGGCCTTGGTGTTTCCACTGAGTTATGCTTAAGCTGTTCTCCTGTCCACTGGCAGCCTCCTAGGTTCCATTGGACCAAAGCATTCACAGTTTGCCAGCCACTGGCTTTGCCCAGGACTAGAAAGAGAGCAAGCCAAGCCTCCATTTGGAACACTAGGCCTTAGAACTCATGGCTGCATTTGTACAGCTCACCAATGGAGGCCCAGGACCCATGACATGGAAAGTCTTTAATGGCATCGGGCTCAGAGAATCACTGGCAGACACCACCTGGGAAAAGCAATTCTCCTGTCTTCTCTTCGATATTCTTGGCTGCTATGACTCTGCCCAAAAGCATTAATGTTAATGAGGAATAGCTGTTATATAGTGATATTGAGTTTTAAGAAGCAGTAAACCCTCGTATATCATGGAGGGAAACTTAAGCTCATATTTGGTTCCTGATCTGTATGAGCCAGAGGCATTCAATAGGCTAACCAACATGAATATCAGGATGCAGATGGTGCTGGCATGTCTGAGGAAGTAAGAGAAATTTAGAAGGCAACATCCCTCTATGTCGGAAAGGCAGCATGGTCTTGTAGGAAGATTATGGGATTTGTGTTCAGGAGGCCTGGGCTTGAATCCCAGCCTTGCCACTTACTACCTGTGTGGCCTTGGATAAGTAGTGAAAGCACTCTAGGACTCAGTTTCCTCCTCTGTAAAAGAAGGGTTGGACTAGATAGTCTCTGAGATCACAGAATCTGAGAGCTGGAAGAGACTTAGGGGTGGGGGTGCCATCTTGTCCAACCTAAACATGAAATGAATTCCCACTATAACATACCAGACAAGTATTTGTCCAATCTGTGTTTAAAGACCTCCAGGAAGGGAGAGCCCATCACTTCTGGAGGCAAACCATTCCACACTTGAATAGCTCTAATAGTAAAGAAGTTTTCCTCTCATATCAACCCTAAATCTTCCTCTTTGTAGCTGACCCTTCATTGCTCCTACTTTAGCCTTTGGAGCCAAACAGAATTAGTCTAATCTTCTACGACATGATAGCCCTTCGAATACTTGAACTCAGCTTTCATGTTCCCCCAAGTTCTCTTTCTCCAGGTTAAACATGCCAAGTAGTCAACCAATCCTCATATGTCATGGGCTCAAAGACATTCACCATACTAGCTGACACCCTTTGAGCAGTCTCCAGATCATCAGTGTCCTTCTAACATTACGGTACCCAGAATACTCCAGGCAGAGGAGTGGGCGGAGTAAATTGGGACTATCACCTCCCTATTCCTGGAAGCGACACCCCCTCTTAATGCAACCCTAGGTTGCATTAGATTTTTTGGATGCCACATCATATTACTTGTAATACACTTAAACCTCCAGATCTTTTTCAAAACAACTGTTTTCTATGCTTCTCATCCCCACTGATACTGGTGAAGTTGATTTTTCGGACCTAAGTATAAGATTTTACATTTATCCCTATTGAATTTCCCCTTATTAGCTCCAGCCCCATGCCCTACCCTCTCAGGATTCATTTTGGATTCTGAGTCTATCATCCAGTATGTTAGCTATCCCTTTCAGCATGCTATTGTTGGCAAATTTGATGAGTATCTTTCTACCCTAGATCTATGGCCCTAGGGATGTATAGACAAAGATGATGTATGTAAACTCATACATACAGAACTGAGCCTCACAGATAAAACAATCCTCCAAATTCATCAGAAGGAGTTAGACAAGATGGTCTCCAGCCCTAAATCATTGCATG
This sequence comes from Phascolarctos cinereus, assembly GCF_003287225.1. Classification (NCBI taxonomy): domain Eukaryota; kingdom Metazoa; phylum Chordata; class Mammalia; order Diprotodontia; family Phascolarctidae; genus Phascolarctos; species Phascolarctos cinereus. The sequence continues at coordinate 54,717,295 of NW_027555625.1, read as the reverse complement.
ATTATGGTCTACCAATCAGCTGTAACAAGAGACAAGGGAAAGTAGGGGTGAGTTCCGGGAGAATATTGGCCCAAGAAGCTCACCTGCTGTTTTTCCTGATCAAGCAAATCTCCAAATAGTCTCTTTTACTTTTTATTTATTCATTTCAAAGCACAATGTCATTCTGTACACTGCGTTAAAGCCAATTTGAAAAATCTAATGGTCCTCAGTTTCCTCATCTGTAGAGTGAAGAGGTTGAATCAGATGGTCTCTGAGATCCCTCCCACCTGTCTATCGCTGACTCTGAGATGCTATTGTATTTACTAATACCACCATCAAGAAAGGCCTTTGCTTCAGCCTTTCTAAGGCATCCTCATGGACTTCTTAACCAAGTGTCACCTCACTAGCTCTCTAGTCTATGACGAATGAGAAATCAATCTCATAATGGTTTGGTTTTTGTTTTGTTTTGTTTTGTTTTTTTGCCTCTGCTCTGAAGAGGTAAGTCATCTGGTACAAGAGAAACCCTGGCTCTAGCCCTCAGCTATGCCCATAAAAAGTTGATTCCAGCTTCCTCACCTATAAAATGAGGGGTTGGCCTGGATGGTCTCTAAGGTTTCTTCCAGCCCTAACATTCTACGAATTGACTAAGTTTACAATAATTTTATGACATTTCTCTAAACAGGGAATTATTCACCTCGAGTCCATGGATACCCAAGGGGTTTGAAGATAGATTTCAGGATGGAAGAGAGATTTGCATATTTGGACAAGAAAAAAATACATCTTTATTTTCACTAAGTTTTGGTTTCTTTTTTGATTCTATGTATTTTACTTTAAAATTTTTGTATTTTATGTATTTATTATACTTTATGTATTTTATTACTTATGTATTTATGTATTACTTATATATTTTACCTTTAAAAGATTTTATTCTGAGGAGAAGTCTATAGGCCTCTTCAGCCTGCCCAAGGCCTCTATGACCCAAAAAAGGTTAAGAATCCCTTGTCTACCCACATATAACAAAGCCAACATTGCTGCTACAGGCCCAGCTCTGTCTCAAACCTTGGAAGAGCAAATTGGGTAACATTTCTGGGCCTCATCTACAACATGAGAGATGGACCAGACAATCTCTAAGGACCTTCCCAGCTCTAATAGTCAATTTATGGTTCCCACAATCAAACTTTATGGTTCCCACAATTAAAACTCACAGACCAAATATTTGCACTGTAACATGTATGTATGGCACATACAGCTGGATCTCCAAACACACATTCTTCATTTGCTAGTCTTGCATGTTAACGATGGCTGTCATACATTGACAGCATGGATGGTAACTCTTAAGAGAGATGGAAAGAATACAGTTTGGCAGTCACTGGAGCAGTTGGCACGTAAATTTCTCACAAGCATGAAGACAACTGGCCGGCAAATGTCAAAGGCATTAACACCTACCTTGGAGTGTAATTATTTCAGTCTGTTAGCAGTCTCTGGGCTAATATGCATTTCAAAAACTCGACAAGGAATCAAAGCCTGGGAGGTCGGCCTTGCAAGCTGTTTCAGAGGGTTGTAAATTTTATTCAAAAAGGAAGAATTTTGGATTGCATAAACAGTCAGCCTTTTCGGACCAGACTGGAAATCTTTAGAGCCTCAGTCCTGGCCATAATCAAGTCTTCTCTTACATTGAAAAAAAAAATTTAACAGAATGAAAGAAACTTTGAAGCCCCAAGCTAAATTTACACGGAGAAGGGGACAGAGGGTGGAAAGAGAGAAAAATCTCCACAAAAATTTTAAAGGGAAAAAAAGTAGAGATAAACTTTCATGTTGGGTTTTTTTTTCTTTTCATTTTTTCCAATGGTAAAAATTGTGGGATAATTTTTTTTCTTTTAATCCCCTGCTACCATTCCAGCAGAATTCTGGTAAGCCTAGGAACTTAAAAGAAGGCTGGGGCCCCAAGAGACTGGCCAAAAAGTTATTATAGTTACAAGGGATCTTAAAGATCCTCTAATCCAACCTCCTCTTTTAATATATGAGGAAACTGAGACCAAGAGAAATTGAATGGTTTCCTCAAAGTGATAGAAGTAGCATAGAAGTGTCAAAGATGTGAAACTCAGGTCCTCTGACTCCAATATCAGAGTCACTACAATATAATGTCAAAATCAAGCAGGAGACTATTACAACATGAAAAAGCCTCAGGGATCTTCATCTCATCCCCCCCACACCCACCACACCCTAAATCCCTCACCCAACATGCCCCAAAAATACTCATTTTAAATTACAGTAACTACTGTGACTCAATGATGGTTAATGGTTCCCGTCTCTGTGGGGAAAGCTCTAGAGGTAACAGAAAGAAAAGTAAAGCCAGAGCCAAAGATGAAGGAGGTGTAGAATTTGGAGTGGGAGAAAAGGTCCCTCAACCATTGTAAACTTTGTATTAGGAATACTACTACTAGCAACTCCCTAACCTCCACCTTCAACTGACTTCACCACAAACCCACAAACCCCGCATCACAACCAGTGCAGAGAGCTCTGGGACTGGTGTCAGGAAGATCTGAGTTCAAATCTGGCCCCAGACACATTCTAGTCTATGTGATTTAGGTCAATTCACTTAACTCTATTTGCCTCAGATTCTTCATCTGTAAAATGGAGAAAATAATAGCACCTACTTCCCAGGGTTGTTGTGAGGATCAAATGAGATAATATTTGTAAAGTGTTTAGTACAATGCCTTGCACATAGTAGGTGCTTAATAAATGCTAGCTATAATGATGATGATGATGGTGGTGATGGTGGTGATGACAATGGTGATGACGATGATGATGATGATGATGATGATGATGATGATGATGATGATAGTGGTGGTTGTGGTGGTATAAATATCACCCAATAGTCTAAGTATTGTAGAGAGCCTTTGAAAAAAATTCTCCTCTTTTGTAGTGCTGTGAATTGGTATAGCCATTTGAACCAGAGACTCCATCACTGGGCTTAAATCTCAAGGAAGCCATTGATAAGAATAAAGTCCCCATATACACAAAAATATTTATAGCGGCACTTTGCATGATGGCAAAGAATTGTAAGTAAGTGGATGCCCATTGATCAGGGGAATGACTAAATGAAGTGTGATACATGAATGTAATGGAATATTACTGTGCTATAAGAAATGATATATGTGATTAATACAGAGACACCTAGAAAGATCTACATGAATTGATGCAGAGCAAAGGAATCAGGGCCATGAAAACATTATTAACAACAATGTAAGTAAAAAAGAACAATGACATGCCAAAAATCACAAGTAAATGTAACATAATTATAAAAATCAAATAGGAATTAAATGAAGAGCTATGAAAGGACAGCCCCAATCCACCTCTGTGTGAATGTGGGAGGTCCACAGGTGTTACACATTCCTCATATTTTCAGACTTTTTTAATGTACTGATCATTTGTGCTGATTTTTTTCCTCTTCCTTTTTGTCTTTAAAAAAATATTTCCTTTATGAGATAGCTCTCTGGAAAGGGGAGAGGAGCACTGGGGATAACTATGATGATGTAAAAAAATGGAAAACATCCGTTAAAAACTTATTTTAAAAAAACAAAGAAAAAATCCTCCTTTCATATTGGGGATCTGTTTGTTTCACAGGCAACAAATGTGATCTGCTGAAGAGGTCTGCTATGAGTTTGTTACATAACCTCCACTGGGTCCTCACTGAAACAAGGCAATCCTTTTACACCTTCCTAATTGATTCACTATCCTATTCACCACAAAAGCTTTTCCAAACCTTTTGATCCCTACTCGAATTTCCCAAGGCACTCCTGAAAAAAAAGAAATGAAGCCATTCAAAGAGAATGGCTTCTCTCCATTCCTCTTCATCTCACATCACTCAGACGTTTTCTGTCACTATCTCCCCCCTTCACCCCGATGTCACATGAAGAAGTGACAATTCTCCTTGCCAAGGCAAACCCTTCTGCCTGCACAAGTGATCCCAGTCCCCCTTTCTTGGTTCTCCTCCTACCTATTTCACTGCTCCTTCCTAGTCTTATTTGTTGTGACCTTCATCCAGGTCACTTCCACTAACCCTGTGTAGCTCCCAAGGCTCTATACTGGGCCCTCTTCTCATCTCCCTCTACAATATTTCGCTTGATGAATTTATCAGTTCCCATAGTTTCAATCATCATCTCTATGCTGATGATTCTCAGATCTACTTATACAGTCTTAACTTCTCTGCTGACCTCCCACTTCCACTTGCCTGTTGGACATCTGTAACTGGATGTCACATAGGCAGCTTAAATTCAACAAGTCCAAAATGGAATTCATCACCTTTCCCCTCGAGCTCTCCCCTCTTCCTAACTTTCCTAAGACTATCATGGGCACCACTATCCTCCCAATTTCCCAGGTTCACTCAACTTGGATGTCATCCTTGACACTTCATTCTCTTTCGCCACCACCACTCCCCATATCCCATCTGTTGCCAATTCCTGTTAATTCTGTCTTTGAAATATTACTCCTCACTTCCTCCTTCTCTCCTCTGAAATCACCACTACCTTGATATAGGCCTCCATCACCTCACACTTGAATAATTTCAAGAACCTTCTGATTGAGTTCCCTGCCTTAAGTCTCTCCCCACTACAATCCACTCTCCACTCAGCTGTCAAATTAACCTTAATGTCTACATCTATGTCCGTTCCCTCTGTCCCCACCAACCATTCAGTAAACTGCAGTATCTCCTTGTTACCTCTTAAGATCTCATATAAATCCTTTCTTCGGCTTTCAAAGCCCTTCATAATCTGACCCCTTTCTACTTTTCCTGACTTCTCACACCTTACTTCCTCCCACATACTCTGTAACTCAATGATGATGTTCTTCTTGTTCCTGCAAAAAAAAAAAAAAGATTCCATCTTCTGACTCTCTCCCAAACCTAGAATTCTCTCCCTCTTCATCTCCACCTCTTGGCTTCCTTGGATTCCTTCAAGTGCCATCTAAAATTCCACCACATTCAAGAAGTCTTTCCAAATCCCTTTTAATTGGTAATTGTTGATTGTCACCCATTTGACCTGCACATATTATCTTGTTCATACATAGCTGTTTGCATGTTTTCTCCCCAATTTGAGAACAGGGATTAGAGTTTTTGAAAGGATATTTGTTTTACCTTTCTTTGTAGCTCCAGTGCTTAGGAAAGTGCCTGGTACATAGTAGGCACTGAATATGAAGAGAATACTTTCTGAAATTTGGAGGAAGGGCCCGGATTTAATCTGTTTGTATGGCTCTTATTTAGTGATCAGAACCAGAATTAGGGACAAGTACTGTGTTATCCTTGGTCAAGAAAAGGCCCTCCTTTTAGTTTAGTATCAAAATGTTTTGACAATTATGACTTTTTAGTATTGTTTGAAATCAGGTATTGCTAGGCCTCTTCCATCCCATTGATTTTATTGACTGCTTTGATAGTCTCTTTCTTCTTTTTTTTTTCTTTTTTTTCCTCCAGACAAATTTTGTCATTATTTTTTCTAGTTCTATAAAGTAATTCTTTGGTAGTTTGATTGGTATAGCACTGAATAAATAAATAATTTCAGGTAGAATTGTGATTTTAATCATATTGGTTCAGCCTATCCATGAGCCACTTTTAAATGGGGTTTTTATTAGTTTTGACTAAATATCCAAAAGTCACCTACTCCGTGTCCTGTGCTATTAGTCACTGGATAGGTCGGTGTATAGAGAGGAACTCTGTATGAGGGTAGATCTAAATAGCTATAATTATAGGGATGTCAATTGTTCCTTGGAGAAGAGTCTCAGTAGGAAATCCAGTCTGGTATAATAGAGGGGTGTCAGGATTAGGAAGAAGAAAACCAATTCATATCATCCTACTTCTATCCACTAGTTACTGATATTTTGGTTCTGTGGCTCACCTCTCTGTTATAGTTTCCTCATTTGTAAAGTGAAGATGTAAAATCTGGTCCACCCACCCTTTAGAAGAGCCCTGAGAAGATCAAAGATAATGTATATTTTCCAACCTTCACTAAAGTCCTCTTCTAGTGACCTGCCATGACATAAAGGAGACAACCCTGGGTTCTCCAAGGCTTTATCAATGGAGCGCAAGTTCTAACAGGTCCTGGGAAGTGGGAAAGTCTTTGAGGACAGATCTAGTGATCTCTGAAATCTGAAATCAACTTAGTCATGTTCATGGAGGCTCATCCCCATGATGGCTACAAGGCGACAAAGTCACAGTTGCAGAAAGAGTAGAAGGCCATCTAATAAGTTCCAAAGGGGTCCATCATGGACTGCGTCTGTGGCTGAAGAAAGCTCACACCAATATATTCACAGACTCTTTTGAAGACTGAAGTGAAACATGCTTTTAAAAGGGTGAAGGTGCTTCACAAATGCAAGGTGATATGACTCAGGGCCTGAGTCCAAGTTGTAGAGAGCAAATCTTTTTCTTAAGGAAATTTGAAGTCAGTCAAAGGGACACACTTGAGGACCTAGAGGGCCACATGTGGCCTCAAGACCACAGGTTCTCCACCCCTAACTTAGACCATGTCACCACACTGCAAAGCAAAGAAGCTAATGATATTTCTAAGTAAATCTTGGCTATATAAACAACAAAACCAGAGTAATAAAAAAAATCACTCAAACAGCAATAAGCGTTTATAATGATAACCATGTGATGTAACAGACCATGGGGCCCATGCTGTACATAACACCACCACTTGCAAGACAGCCAGAGAAAATTTCAGTCCTAAACAGATGGGCATAGCCGCACTAAAGGGCACTTTGATGGAGTAGAAAGGGCACTGGTTTGGAATCAGAGGATCTGGATTCAAATCCCGACTCTTCCACTCACTGCTTGCATTACCTTGAATTTAGCCTCTTGTGATAGGGGCCAAATCCTAACTCCTGCCTACATAAAAATTAGGCTATTTTTTTCCTTAAAAGTTGTTAAAAAACCATCATCATCGAGACTTGATTGGCTCAGAGAGGACTCAAGGTTCAAGCTATTGCCATCACTTTCTCATCCTTAGTATAAAACAGACACAAGTTGCTCCAGGTTCTCTCTGATGCTTGACTGCTAGAAAACAAGGGGTAACTCAGGCAACTTCATCTAAATTAATTCAAGGTCTCCATCCCTGTTGAATATTCTTCTCCTGCTATGGTTAAAGAAATCTCCTTTTGTTAGCTATCCAATAACTTATGTGCATCTCATTTTGTTCCGATATCAACCATAAAAGATCAGAGATCTAGCTTGACTCAAGCCAAGCCCAGAAAACTCTCTGGACTTCATTCTCTTCATCTATAAAATGAGGGTCAGAGGTTAGATGCTGTTGAAGACACCTTCAGCCGTAGATAATGATCCCACATGACTAGACCCACACAGCAAGTACAGGATGTGTCTGCAGACAAGGAATGGTGCTTTGCAAGGGAAGAGAAGAAAACACAGAGGTCAGAGCTAGGAAGGATTTTAAAGATGATCTAATCCAAACATATCAAGCAATGCTACTTAGACTCTAAAACGCATACATAACATAGCACTTTACACTCCTTAGAACGTAAGCTCCTTGAGGGTAAACCTGTTTTTCTTTGTATTCTCAGTGTTTAGCATAGTGCCTAGACTATAGTAAGCCCTTAATAAATGCTTGTTGACTTGCCTTGATGACTCAAACCCACGGAAGTACATTTATGATGAAGAGTTACATTTTCTCAGCAATGCCTAGAAAATAATCGTATCTTAAAAGATTCAGCCAAGAAATGTACACTTCTTTGGCTGCTACCATTTGTTTGACTCTGCTCTTTCTGCTATTTAGGATCATGCCAATTTGGAGCTAGAAGGGGTCTTAGTCCAATCCTTTCATTTTACAGAGCAGTAAACTGAGACCTACGGAGAGAAAGTGACTTATTCAAAGTCACATAGCTTGTTACTCTCCATCCAGTCCTCTCTCCACAGGACCACAGTCAAGGACATGCCTTTCAAAAGTTGAGTGCCAGGTTTCAAAAGTGAGAATTAGAATGGCCATATGTAGGCAGGTTCAGGGGCAAAGGTGGCAAAGGAAAATAATAAAAAAAAAAAGTGGAGAATAGAGGAGAGGAACAACTGTGTCTTCCAAAATTTGGTTAATCACATGCAAAATAACGTCTAATTGAAGAAATCGATGGGATTTTATCAACTTGCATAATTTGCAAACCAAAAAAAACATTAATTTAGTACAGTCACCAAGATGCAACTGAATATATTTCCATCAGCCTTTAACTTTTATAAATGGAAGGTACTACCTGTAGTCTATAGATATCCAGTTTGTCAAACTACTTTCTTCTTAGAACCATAAAATGTTAATGCCTAATGGGACCTTTAGGTATTTGTAGGGTTCTGGGGTAGAGGGGTTAAATTTATTCTCCTTGGCCCATTCCTGTTTCTATCAAAGACAATACCATCCTTTTCATCAACCAGGGTCATAACTTTAATGTCTCCTCTGTGACCCCACACATACCATTCTCCTTCCTCTTTATTCTAGGTGTGAAAATTACTAATTACAGCTCTGGTTACTTGTCCTGAATTGCATAACTAAGAAGTATCAGAGGCAGGATTTGAACCCAGGTTCTCCAGACTCCAAGTCTCACATTCTATCTGTGATACCATGCTGTCTTTGTAGCAACCAATCATATGAAGTGATTGCATATTGACTAATGCTGTCATATCTTTGTCTTATCTCCCCAGCTAAAGGGTAAGCTCCCTGAAGACAGGATTCTTACTTTCCTGTTGTCTGCCCTCCCTCATCATTCTTCAGAGTTCTACAAATGGCTGGTGTTCAGAAAAGAAGGAATAATAAGTGAATGACTTGGTCGATGACACATCTAGTCTATAAACCTGCCTATGAGTCCTTCGCGCAAATTGCATTCATGGAAAAAAACATCCATTCATCTACTTGGGAGTAGGGTTGGGAGACACTGAGAATTTTAATGAATTTTCTCTCAGCAGCATTTACAAATTTTTCCACAGTGAAACCAGACTTGGCTGTGAAATGGCATTTCTCTTCCTGAGGAAAAACAACACCTTGATTCTTCTTGTAAGCGACACAAAACATTTCACATGGCAGTGAGGCATTAAAACAAATCCTGAAAGACAGAATCCTTCTTCTCCAGGATCATGAGAATTTCAGTAATGACGACCACTAAACTGAAGCCAATAAGCTAAATCTAAGCCAGTCAAGGGTCCTTGGGGGGGGGGGGTTTGTCCAAGGTATAAGAGCCTGGACTTCCAATGAAAAGGGGACTGGTGTTTCCACAAGGTAGAAGAGTCCTTTCCCAATGTCCATCCCACTTGCCATTGTTGCTGTAGCTACACAATATAGTACACAGAATTCTACCAGTGAGATTTAGAACCAATTGCCCAGCAGTTGTTAACAATAACCACCAGCCTGTAGTTATTAAACTTCAAAACGTAAGCTTATGATTCCAAAAAGAAAAAGAAAAGAAAAAAAAAGAAACAGCACAAAGTTTATCCTTCGTATTCACAGGAGATGGGTTGTAGATATACCTACAAATAGAGAAAGTTAGAATACCCATAATAAAATTCCAATAATGAAGTCATAGGATCAAAAGAGTTTGAGGTCCTCACATGAAATGCTACCATATTTGTTTCTGAAGTGATCCTACTCTCCTTTTTTGCAACTTTCTCTCTCGGTTCTTTTGGTGTGCTAATCTCATAGCTACTAATTTCTGGTAATCTCTAGGATGTTAGAACTACTATCCTCTCTTTTAATATAAAAGATTACGAGGACAGAAGCGATTTGTGAAAAGTCAATGCAGTGCCACAGCTGGGACAACAGACAGGGTACGGGAGCTTCAGGAAGCATGAGGCAATTGTTGAATCTGACATAGATTGTCAAGCATACAGTGAATATATGAGTATCTGGTATTCCAGAGAGTTTCACTTTTGTCATTTTTTTCCAATTAACAAGTATTTTTTTCTTTTTTTCCTATCCCACCCTGAATTGAAAATGAAAAGGGAAAAAACCAACTCTTATAAGAAACATGCAGAACAAAATCCTCTGTTAGCTATGCACAGAAATATAGGTCTCATTCTGTAGCTTAGGTCCATCTATTTATCTAGCTGTAAACCGTCTCCTGACCTTCAGCCTCGCATCTTTAACTTTCTTCTCCAGAAGGATATCTCCAACTGAGGGGTCCATCTCCAGCTGTCCTGATCTTTATCTGGCCACTGGACCCAGATGGCTCCGGAGGAGAAAGTGAGGCTGGTGACTTTGCACAACCCTCCCTCCCTGTAACCCAATTCACTTGCAAGTCATGGCATCACCTTCCTGATGTCATGGTCCTGTTTGAGAACGAAGGACAAACAACAAAAACAAGAATCTCTAACTGAATGCCCCAAAGACATCTTAAACACAAACTCATTATCTTTTCCCCAAAACCTCCCCCTCTTCCTAACTTCCTTTTCCTGTCAAGGGCATCATCATCCTTCCAGTAAGCCAGTTCATGACAACCTTGGCTTCATATTCAACTCTTCACTTTCTCCCACCCCTGATAACCAATGTGTCTCCAAGTCCTGTTGATTGTACCTTCAAAGCATCTCTCCTAAACACTCCCTCGTCTCCTCCAACCCTGCCACCACCCTGGTACAGGTCCTCATCACCTCAAGCCTGGGCCATTGCAACAACCTATGCTTGTCTGTCAGCCACAAGTCTCTCACCCCTGAAGTCCATCCTCCACTCAGCTTCACATCGATCATCCTAAAAAGCAGGTCTGACTATGTCACCTCCACTCCATTCAGGAAGCTCCAGTAGCTCCCTGTCACCTCCAGGATCAAATGTAAAATCCTCTGTTTGGCTTTAAAGCCCCTCAGAACCTGGTCCCTTCCTACCTTTCCAAGCACTGTTTAATCAGTCAACCCATAAGCATTTAGTGTCCTCATCTGTGTTAGGCACACAGGAAAAAAACTGAACTAGTTCTTACCTTCCAGGACCTTACATTTGGAGGAGGGGGAAGAAACAATTTGTATATCTGTAAGTAGTCATAAAATATTTCAACTATTTATGGCAATCATTAAGCAACTAAAGGATCAGGAAAACTCATATGTAAGAGGTGACATGATCTGAGTTTTAAAGAGGGTTAAGTACTCTGCCAGGCAGAGGTGAGGAGGGATTGAGTCCATTCCAGGCAAATCCACAGAGACAGGGGATGAAAGGTCAGCATGTGAGTGACAGTGAGTAGGTCAACTTAGTTGGGCTTTAAAGTGAATGAAGGGGAGTAATATAGGTTGGAGCCAGACTGTGAAGGGCTTTAAATGACAAATAAAAAGTTTGTATCTGATCCCAGAATCAACAGAGAGCCACTAGGCCTTCTTAAGTAGAGGAGTGACATGGTTAGACCCATGATTTAGAGATACCAATGTGCCAGCTTCATGGAGGATGGATTGGAAAGGAGATTGACGGGCTGCACAGAGAATCATTGGAAGCCATTGCAATAGAGGTAATAAGGGCATAAGCTAGGGAGATTGTAGTATAAGTGCATAGAGGGTATTAGAGATGAGGAAGAGGTCTTAAAGGGCAATACTTGGTAACTAAGTGTGGGGGAGGGAGTCAATGAGGGTAAAACTCAAGGATAACTCTGAGACTTTGAACCAGGGTAAATGGAAGGATAGAAGTGTTCTCTACAGAAATAAGGAAGTTAAGAGGACGGGGGTGTTTAGGGGCAAAGATAATGAGTTTTACTTTGGACATGTAGAGTTTTTGATTCCTATGGGATGGATATTCAGTAGGGAACGTTCGGAAGTTAATGATTTGGTCTGTGAGCCCAAGAGAAAGAGGAAGGCTAGATATACAGATTTGAAAATCATCAGTCTATAGACATGATAACCAAATTGATGACAGCTGACAGGATCATTAGGAAAGACACTAATGAGAGAGAAGAGGAGAGGGCACAGGACAAAGACATTAACCAGAATTCTCCATCCTTCCCCAATGAGTAAAAGTTTTCAGTATAGCTATGTACCACAAAGCAGCATCTTCCTATTCCTCTGCTTAGTACAGCATTCAGGATGGCTGAACGTTCTCTGAAGGACAAACTTTATACTTCTTAAGAAATCTTATGTTTGGGTCCCCATTTTTTAAGTAGTGAAATTCTGCAGTACAAACATAGGAGTTTGGCCATTCCATTCCCAACTAATAAAAGGTGATGAATGAGCTCCTGCTCCCCTCCTTTGCCAGTTACAAGGTGTGATGTTTTCTATGATGTTGGTTTTTAATGTTGGCCTCATACGCTGCCCATGCCAATGACATCAGACCCACATCACATCACACCCTGAAATGGAAAAGCCATCTCATGCTCTACAAAGGCTTTTGGGGTACATTTACACCAACTCTGCAGAGCCCTTGCATTTAAGGAGCCTTGCCTGACCACCCTTAGTTGACTAGACCATTTTAGTGAGGACTTGAGAAGGAATTTGATCTCACTCCCTACCTAGGTTCAAGGAAGGCCCTTTAGGATGGTCCTTGAAGGGGAAATTCAGACTTCTACCTTCCCCAGAGTACTCCTCTCCTTGACCAACCCTCTTCCATTATCCCAGATTTCTTATTTTCTATTATCGTTTGTTCCATCGACACCTCTTTGAAGGGAAGAAGCCCTAGAGACCACCACTGTCTGTTTCACATGAACCCTGGGGCCAGAGCTGTCAGCATCATGCATGAGCTCAGCCTAGCCATCATGCCTGGGCTGTTTGCTTAAACAACATAAGAAAATAAGCATTCTGAAACCACTTGGTAAATTCACAAGCATATTCACATGTGTGCATATGCATACACAGCCAGCCCCACTCCCCCCAAAAATTCCACATGGGGCCTGTATAGTCTTCTCCTTGGTGGGCAGGCTGAACCCCTGAATCTGTCCCCTTTTAGTGTCCCCAGCAAACTCACCATGACACATTGGATGGCACATTTTGCTTTCATGTGGCCCAAAGGCTTTTGCTTCTCCTGGACCCAAGACAAATTATGAGGGTGACTTCCAATGCCATACCCTCCTGGCCAAAATTTTCTTTTAAATTAAAGAAAAATACCATGAAATGCTCATAGGTGAAACTCCGCTTCCCTCTGCAGTCACTTTCTATTAACCCTGCATACAGGATGTCCCCAAAAGCCTTTGGACTGCATTAAGACTTTGGGGATTCCCTCTGTATGTTGCACATACATAGCTGTTTGTATGTCGTCTCCCCCTATAGATTGTGAGCTCCTTGACAGCAGAGGCCATCTTTTGGCTTTCTCTGTATCCCCAGTGCTTAGCACATAGGACCTGGCACATAGTAGGCAGTTAATAAATGCTTGTTGTCTCACCAACTAAACTGTGACAGACCTGGGCAGTGTTTCCACATTCGGGTGAAAGCTATTAATAGCCAAGCATCTTATATATGGGATTAGCTATGGTCATCTGAAAAGCCCCAGCTACAAGGAAAATGAAAGAATGGGAGCTTTTCCAAGACCTGCATTGGCCGGGGCGGGGGTGGAGAACAGAGCTGTCTCCAGTATTTTCAACTCAAGTATGAGGCTTCATTAAAGTAATAGAAGTGACCTTCTCTACAAGCCCGCCCAGCATCGGGCCCTCCAAGAGAAGAGCCTGGACGTGGGAGTCTCTAGCACATTCCCAGCCTTTTGGGTATTATTACTGAATGGATGGAACCAGGCCCCAGGAGCCTACTCCCTTTTTCACAGCCTATTAATTTTCTCTTGTAAAGAGTGCAGCCCTAAATAAGTCTTATTTTGAAAGGAGACAAAGGCCAGTGGGTCTTAATTAGGCTGAAGAGTCTTTGACAAGCTTGAGACAACTGATATAAACCATCTGTCTCTTTTTCTGGTCTGCTTTGTGTACCCTTGTTCCAAGGCCAGCCCATCACGTTGGCCACCCTTGGAAAACCATTGCTCCATCATTCACTGTAGCCCCACTGTCATTAAGAGGCTTGTTTCCATCTGCCAAGGAGATGAGAGCAACTGATGAATGGCCCCTTCTGGATGTCCAAGTTAGTATTTGCTGCCCATACATAGAAACAGGCAGTGATGTGATAGAATCAACACAATTCAATTGCCTTGGACTGACGTTCCCAATTGCAAGCACAGGACCATCTGAAACTGATTACTAACCTTCCAGTCAAGGAGTTTGATTGTCCTGTTGTCTGCATATATCCAGTTATATCTGCACAGACATCAATATCCTTAGCATGCTATCCAGCATAGAAAGGGGAAGATTTGAGACATGAGAAAGGGGAAAAAGTTGGCAAAGAGCAACAAAAGAACGTGGGGATCAGGCCACTGTTAAAGAGTAAAATGTTGCATTCCTCCACTCGTTTACAGACCATTCTCTAACCATCCCATCTTTAGCAGAATGTTTGTATACAAACTCTAGATGCCATTACAGAGACAGTTTACCAAAACATCTATGGTATTGATGTAAGAGACCCATCATGATGATGATGATGATGATGATGACAATGACAATGACAATAATAATAGCTAGCATTTATATAGTGTGACAGTCACTATGTTTAGCACTTTATAAATATATCATTTGATTCTGGTAACAATCCTGGGAGGTAAGTACTATTATTATCCCCATTTTGCAGTGGAGGAAACTGAGGCAAACAGAGGTTAAGTGACTTGCCCAAGGTCACACAGCTGCTGTGCGATGCCATGATGGCTGACTAGGTGGCTGACTAGGAAGCTAAGTGGCTCAGTGAATAGAGCACTGGTCCTAGAGACAAGGGAGACCTGAGTTCAAATCCAGCCTTAGACACTTATTAGCTGTGTGACTCTGAGTGAGTGCATTTGTCTCAGTGTCTTTAACTGTAAAATGGAGATAATAAGAGCACTGAACTCCCAGGATTGCTGTGACTCTCAAGTGAGATAATATGTATAAAGTGCTTAGCTCAGTACCTGGAACATAGAGGGTTTGTTCCCTTCCTTCCTTCTTGGTGATCTACAGCCTCTGGGGAGGGCTTGGGAAATGTTGTCAAGGACACAGCTATTGTTGACCTTGTAACAATGAGTCATCGCTGCCCGATCCTTTGGTGCGTACAATGTCTAAGCCTTCTGGCAGCTTCTAGCAGGAACCAACACTGAAACCCAGGGACACACACACAAGAAGGGAGCCCAAGCACATAGCCCTGCAGGGGAGGCGCCATTTTGGTCACCAAACTTTCAAGAGCTGGACTGCCTTACCAGATCCCCCGAGACTGTCATGTTGTCCCTCCTGTAAATGCTCCAGTCAGCTCTATGGTCCAGGGACCGGTTTAGGAGACACCACCTCAGAAACATGGGCCGTACCTGCTTTTACAAACTGCAGACAGGTAGTATGAGAGAGAGAAGACAGTCTCACTCACTCTACTTGCTGGGACCCTATCTCTTGCCCAGCCTTCTTAATTGTGGGAACAACTAAATGAGAGAGATCGATTTTCTGCATATCCCTTCAAAGGCATCCATTGACCCAAAATACACAAAGCGATTGTACAGGGCCAGCTCTGGTAAGTATCAGAAACAACCAAGTTAGCTTGGAAAACGTGAGACGCCTTCACACCCTGGATGCCTGTGGGTATTTTGCTACCTATACGAGCCCCTGCTCCTGGTTTGTGGTGTGTGTGTGTCTCTGTGTCTGTGTGTTTTGTGATTCCTGGAATTTCCTGTCCACCAAATGTGGTATGTCTGGAAAGGACACGCTAGATTGGTTGGTTCTGGAACAGAATTCCCCATCCTATGAATGCCAAGCCTGATGGTGTTCCCACCACCTTCCACACTTCATATCAATTACGAGATTTTTTTTTAACATGCATCATCCAATGGGTTCACCTTTCTTAGAGATCTAACACTGTTTTAATACTCTTGGCTCTTAGAGCTAGACCAAACTGAAAGCTAAATCAAAATGAAAGCATAGATGAAAGGACATCTATGCTAATCTACTCATTTTACTAATAAATAAACTGAAGCCTACAGAGTTGGTGACTTAGGAGGCAGCATGGTATAAGAGAAAATACAATACATTTGGCATCAGAAAACCTGGGTTCCAGGCCTGGCAATTCCAAACAAGTCATCTAGCTTCTCATTGCCTCAGTTTCTTCACCTGTAAAATTGGGATAATAATACTTAAACTCAATCAACCAAACATGCAAGCATACCACAAGCATTTCTTCAGCACCTACTGTGGGCTAAACCCTGTCCTAGGTACTAGGGATATTACCACCAAAAAAAATAAGATAATCCCTATTCACAATAAGCTTACATTCTAATGAGACAGATAACAAGTACATATGTAAATGTAGGTAGTATAAAAAGAAAGTGAATAGACACAAATATATTCAAAGACTTCAGAAGGGAGGGGATGAGCAGTTGGGAGAATCAGGAAAGAAGATGGCACATGTTAAAGCTATCTCCAGGACAACCAGTTTGAAATTTCCAATTGATGACGCAGAAGTTCACAGGAAACATTTGTTGAGTGTTATTTAAGAAACCACAGGTTCTCTGAAAGCCTATTTCATGCAGCTGAAATCTAGAGCATTCTCCATATAAGACACCCCTGAATCAAGTCTGGGTCCAAGCTGAGATTTGAACTCATGGCTCCAGGTCTAACATGCCTTCCAACACAATGTAGGTGGCTCCATGACTGAATAATGACCTAATCTTTCTGCACCATAACCTCACCTCTGAAGGAAACCAGATGCGAAAGTAAAATTCTCACATTTCTGGCATCAAGGCTGAATGCCAATTTGGCAACTTGTGCCTATGAGCAATAAAGAAATATACAATTAATGCCTACTGTGGAAAACCTTGGACTTGTCACCTCTGTCTCCTAGCAGGAATCAAACTGGACTTACGTGTACCAAGACGGGAACCAAGCCTGTTAGGCTTTGTGTGCTGTCAAAGCACATGAAAGCCAGCCTTTGAGAAATCTTTCTTCCTCTCCATTAAAAGCTTTGGGCTACAGGGTTCCTTCATACTTGCAAAATGTAGACTTGTGCCATGTTCTCTGTAAACTCTGAGAGCAAAAACTGCTTAGAATTGTGATCTAAAAACTTGGTGCATAGTATCATCTGCCATGTGTGTATAATTCACATTTATGTGGCACTTTTCGGGTTTGTAAAGTGCTTCACATGAAGCTTATCTGATCCTCACAACAACCACGAGAAGTAGGTATATTACTATCTTCACTTTACAGGTGAGAAAACAAAGGCTCAATGAAATTGTGACTTAGCTAGGGTCAGATGGTTTGTAGATATATAAGGCAGGACATCAGCAGCAGCTATTATGAAATAGCCAGTATTTATATGACACTTCAAGGTTTGCAAACCCTGGGAGGTAGGTGCTATTATTATCCACATTTTACAGATGAGGAAATTGAGGCAGACTTGCCCAGGATCATACACAGATAGTAAGTGTGTGGGCTGGGTTTGAACTGAGGTCTTACCAATTCCAGTTCCAGCCCTTTATATCCACTGTACCATCGAACTATCTTCTGACTCCATGGCATGTTCACTATACCAAGCTGCCCAAGAGGCAGCCCGTCGTCCAAGGGGCCCCCAACAAGGGGTGTCACAGATCTGGATTCATCCAGGAGGTAGAGCTGACCTTAAAGGTGGGCTAGGGAGTCATGCTTCTCTATCATTATGTCTCCATCCCAGAGTAAAACTCCAGAGTAATCTCTGAACTAAAGTTTAATTATGGTTAATGTGTAGGGTCTCTCAAAAAGTGTGGTAACAAGGTCCTTTCTAGAAACGGAATTCATTGTAATATGAACATCAGATAAAGGACATTGACTTATTTCCTCCACCCCAGAAAATGCTTGACACAAAAGGGCTCATAGCCATACATCAAGAAAGGCTAAAAATAAAATGTTTTAACTAGCCCATTACACTCATTATACTAAGAGCTTGGTGACTGGCTAGGGAGGATGTGCTGAGGCAGCATGAGCATCCTCAGGGAGGATGTGCTGCAGCAGCACCATCCCAGCTTAGAAGGGTTCTGGATGGTCACTAAAATGGCCCCAGACAGGAATTTATCCCACGGAAAGACTGTGGGAAGAAGCTAAATATAGAAGAATCATTTTACCTTGGGCATTTTAATTCCTCCATCTGGACTCTTATTTCCTCATCTGTAAAAGGAAGGTGCTGTACCAGATGACCTCTAAGCTCCCTTTCAGTCCTGGAATCCTATTCTAAGTACCAAATAATAGAGGAGGTGCTGAGGTCTCAGTCTTAGAAGTCACATAATAAGAAGACATCTCATTATGGCCATGGTTTCACCAAGTGGATCAAATGCACTAGAAGCATTTAGGAAGCTCATCTGTTGTTCTTTATGCCCACAGAAGGCCAAGGGAGATTCCAGCTGGCCATAGACTTCACGGATCCATCATCTCACTGATACAGGCACTCCTGGAAAGGAAGCACGTTGCAACCCATTCTGACCTTCTCATCCCATGTCATTATTTGTAAATCCTCCCTCACCACTATGGCCTTCTCAGGTACCTTCCCCATCCCCTCCTCCCCTTTAACCCTCCTTTTATGCATTGTCTTCACCTATTACAATATATATTTGTATCCCTAGTCCTTAGGCTGGAACATAGAAAGCATAATAAATGCTTGTTGACTTTACTAGAACCATAGAGCATCTACCAGCCCACAAAAAACTTCCTCTACTTCCTCTTGTGTGAATAACTCAGAATATCTGTCTGTTTTCACTCTCTTTGTTTCTGTCTCTCTCCAGCTCTCTCTCTTTTCTCTCTCTCTGTGTCTCTCTTTGTCTACCTCTCCCTCTGTCTCTGTCTCTCTCTCTCATCTCTGTCCCTCTCCATCGCTGTCTCCTCTCTCTAGTTCCATCTCTGTCTTTCTTTGTCTATATCTGTCTATCTCTCTCAATCTCTTTCTCTCTCGCTGACCCACCTTTTCTTTTTTTTTCTTTTTTTTGGGGGGAGGGGCAATGGGGGTTAAGTGACTTGCCCAGGGTCACACAGCTAGTAAGTGTTATGTGTCTGAGGCCAGATTTGAACTCAGGTCTTCCTGAATCCAGGGTCGGTGCTCTGTCCGCTGTGCCACCTACCTACCCCAGGCCCACCTTTTCTGAATTTATATCTCCTGGACAATATCTTTTACAACATTTAGTGAGTCCATGCAAGTCACCATTTGTAATTTGCTGTGGCCTGCTTGTGCCTAACATTTGACTCCTCTTTGACCTTTGGGTCTCCTACAATTTTGATTTTTAGGAGATCATAATATTTCATTATTCACAGACATATAACAGAAACATATTGCTATTATAAAAAAAAAGAAAAGAAAAGTTGGGTTTTTGTGGAATTCGAAGGAACAGCTTTGAATTGTTGAAAGTGCAGAAGTGTTTTCCAGGTATAATCTACCTGCTTATCTATGACATATGAATGGACTAATGGACTGCCCATTCAATATCATGTTACATGCTAGACAACAGGCATCTGCATCCGTTTGATTCTTCCTGTGTGGATTGTTGGGCAAATATTAATTGAATTGTCATATATCTTACTAAGGCAGCCCTGTAACATTCTGAGGTTTGATGCAATCAGGCAGCTACTCTATGTTACAGTGCAAAGAGCACTGGGCCTGGTCCAAATCCTGGTTCTAACTACTAGCTGTGAGACTTTGGGCAAGTCATGTAATCTCTGAACCTCATAAATAGGGATGTCAATAGGGATGGTTTTCTGTAATATAGGGATGATAATTATCATGCAATCTACTCACAGGATTATTGGGAAAACTACTTTACAAACCATGAAGTATCAAATAAATATGTTAATGTTGAAATTATCTGCAAAAATGAGAATCTGTAAGGCCTCACCATCTTTGTTTAAAGGAATTCCCTTTCCTTTTGGAACTTTTTCAAGATCTCCTCCATGATGGTGGTGAATATATATCTCCCTCTTTTATACTTTGTTTGACATTGATAATAAGATTTGAGTTATCTCTGGGATTGTATCTTTCAAGCTATATAGGTTGATCTTTATACATAAATAATGTATAGCATAGAAGTATATATCATATGATACATGTATAATCTATCATATGTAACAAATATAATATATAATTATATAATAGATTTATATTTATATAATATGTGTTTATATTACATATTGTACATAATATAAATATATTCATATAATACATAAATAATAGCTATAACAAGGGATTATAGTTCTCTGTAGGTGTTCCATGTCAGAGTTCCCCTGAAATGAGTTTAGCAGTATAGAACCACCAACTGGTATTTATAAAAGGAGCTTCATAGACTTCCTAACCCTCAACTGGAGAGAGAGAACTCCAGCGGAATCACCAGCTTCAGAGACCAGGAAATTTGATTTTTAAAATAGAATTAAATCTGAAGGCACCAGTGAGTGAGCTAAGAGTGACTCTTCTCTATGTTCCAAAGAGTTGGGACACTAATGCATTGTTGGTAGAGTTGTGAACTGATCCAACCATTCTGGAAAGCAATTTGGAACTATGCCCAAAGGACTATAAAACTGTGCATACCCTTTGACCCAATAATGCCACTTCTAGGTCTATATCCCAAAGAGAAAGTCTTTGGGTGGGAATTTAATTGAGGTGGGAATTTAATTGAGAATTGAAGGAAGCCAATTAAAGCAGGAGGTAAAGATGAGAAAGGAGAGTATTCCAGGCTTGGGTGACAGCCAGTGAAAACACTTAGAATCAGGAGATGAACCGCTGCGTTCAAGGAACAGCAAAGGAGGCCAATGTCACTGCATCACAGAGTATGCGAGGGAATGTAAGGTGTAAAAAGACTGGAAAGGTAGGAAGAGGCCAGGTTATGAAAGGTTTTAAAAGTCAAACACAGAAAGTTATATTTGATCCTGGAAGTGATGGGAAGACACTGGATTTTATTGAAGGGGAATAATATAGTCAGGTTTTTGCTTTGGGAAGATCACATTGACAACTGAGTAGAGAACGGATTGGAGTGGGGAGAGACTTAAGGCAGCAGACCCACTAGCAGCTATTGCAATAGTCCAGGTGTGAGGGGATGAGAGCTTGCAGTAGGGTAGTATCAGTGTTAGAGGATGTAACAAAGATAGAAAGATAGAGGACAATGAAGAGAGAGGATGAAATGAAGATGAAGATAGAGGATTAGTGAAGAGAGAAACAAGGGGAATTGACAGCCTATTGGGGGTAGGGTAAGAAAGAGTAATGTGTCCAGGATGACACAAAGGTTTTGATTCTGGGTGACTAGGAGGATGGTGGGTCCCTCAGTAGTAATAGGAAGGTTAGGAAGAAAGCAAGGCTTATGAGAAAAGATGATAAGGTTAGATTTGAAAGGGCTGAGTTTAAGATGTCTGCAGGACAGCCAGTTAGAGATGCCCAATAGACAGCTGGATATTCAAGACTGAAGGTGGGGAAATAGGTTACGGCAGGACTAGTAGATCTGAGAATCATCCACATAGAGATGGAAAATTGAAACCATGGGAGCTGATGAGATCACCAAGTGAAATAGGATAGTGGAAGAAGAGAAGAGGGCCCAGGACAGAACCTTGGAAGACACCCATAGTCAGCAGGTGTGACCTGGATGAAGATCCAGCAAAGGAGACAGAGAAGTAGTCAGACAGTAGGAGGAGAACCAGGACAGAGAAGTGTCCGGAAAGTCTAGAGAGAAGGCATCAAGGAGAAGTGGGTGGCCTATAGTGCCATAGGCTGCAGAAGTCAAGGAGAATGAGGATAGAGAAGAGACCTTCGGATTGGATAATTAAGAGATTTTTGGTAACTTTGGAGAAAGCAGTTTGGGTTGAATGATGAGGTTCAAAGCCAGACTTTAGAGTTTAGAAGAGAGTGAGGGGACAGAAAGTGGAGGCATTTAGCCACGAAAGAGAGGCGAGAAATATAAGATGATAGCTAACAGGGATGAACAGATCAAGAGAGAGGTTTTTTTTGAGGATTAGGGAGATATAAGCATGTTTGTCAGCAGTAGAGGAGCAGCCAATAAACAGAGACTGAAAATTATTGAGAGAGTAAGGATGGTAGAGGGCAGCTAGGTGGCGCAGCGAATAGAGTGGTGGTCTTGGAGTCAGGAAGATTCATTTTCATGAGTTCAAATCTAGCCTCAGATACTTACTAGCTGAGTGACCTCAGCCAAGTAATTTAACCCTTTTTGCCTCAGTTCCTCATCTGTAAAAGGAGATGGGGAAGGACATGACAAACCACTCCAGCTTCTTTGCCAAGAAAACCCCAAATGGGTTCACAAAGAGTCAAACACAACTGAAATGGCTGAACAAAGGATGGTGGAGGAGAAAGTCTTTTGGAGAACATAGGATGGAATGGGAGCACTTGTGCATGTAGAAGGATTTGCCCTGGCAAGGCATCTCTTCATACAAGATAGGGGTGAAGGAGGTCATGGAAGAAGGCATCTGAGTGAAATGAAATGAGGAGGATAAAAGGGAGCTCTCAGTGAACGACATCAATTTGGTTTTCAGTAAAACATGAGGCAAGGTTCTCAGCTGAGAGCTGGGTGAAGGGAAAGCTGTGAGAGACTCAAAGAGGAATGAAGGAGTTTGGAAAACCCACTGTGGTGAGTGGTATTGTGAACTCATTAGGTAGGTGTAAAAGGATTGCCTAAGTACAGTGAGGACACAGTTGAGATTATATAAGCCAGATTTGTAATGGATGCAGTCAGCTAGGTTTCATGATTTTCTCTAGATTTGTCCAGTAGCATGAGCGTAGGAGCAAAGGCAGTAAATGATGGGATTAATCCTAAAGAGGAGTTTGGAAGGGCAAGATTTTCCAAGGTGGCAAGACCCTCAAGAGAAGAAGACAGTATAAAACTGAACTGGTTCACCAAGGGGTCAAGATGGAGAAGGGAAGAGAGTGTAGCCAATATAAGAGTGATGACCTAGGAAAGAACCAAAGGATGGAGAGGTTAGAAGTTGCTGCAAGGACAAAGTACAGAGTTCGGAATTGCAGAAGACAAGGTAGAATAACAATAATTACCAGATAAAGGAATTTCAGAGTTCATGAACATGGATATGGAACATTTGTGGTTGGTAGTAAAGGGATGACCATCTCTTTGAGTAGCTGTGGTAGAACAGACAAGTAGATCACAGGAAATAAGTAACTGAGGAACTGAGAGGTTAGGGTATATGAGGGAGTATCAAGATGTATGGTGAAGTCCCCTAGTATGAGGGCAAGATTTGGGGAGGAAAGAAAGATTGTGAGCCAAGCATTAAATTCATTGAGGAAGGAAAGAGAGTGTCCTGGAGGTCAGCAGACACCAGCTACTACAATCTTGATTGAGTGATAAATATGGATTGAATAAACCTCCAAGGAGGAGAGGTTACTGAGTAATGGTAGGAGAGGGAGAGCCTGGAAGTGGCAATAAGGAGGCAGGAGTAATCGACTTCCCCACCTTGACCAGTGAATGGGGAAGTGGGGAATTGGAAAGGGACATGAGTGAAAGCCCTAGAAAGGATCACCAAGGAAGCTGTATCATTAGGAGAGAGCCAAACCTCAATGAGTGCAAGAAAATGCAGTAAGAAAAGGTTTAAGAGGAAATCTAGTTGATTATCTATGGGGCAGGCCTTCCAGAAGGGTTGGGCAGCTTTAGGGTGGGAGGTTGGGGAGGTCGGGTTGGGGAGGATAGGAATAAGGGAGGAATCAATAGGGGATGGAATTTGAATAAAGGCAACCAGGAATTCAGAATCTCTGGGATGGGTTGGGTATGATGGAGCAGAAATGTTAACAGTTGAGGAATGTGTTCAGGTAGGTTATCATTGTCTACAGGGGTTCAGCCTGAGGTAGACTTGTCCCAGGGAGTCAGAAAAGCTCTATATGTGTGGAAGGCTGGAGGGGGGAAGGAAATAGAAGAGGGAAGAAGGGCACCCAGGCAAAGACAAGACAATCTGTGTAGAGCTACAGGAGGTCAGAGAAGATGCTTAGAGGAGAGCAAAGGAATGGCCCAGGCAAGGCAAGCTATGGGGAGCTATAAATTCATTTATTCAACAAACATTTATTAAGCACCTACTGTGTACCAGGCACTGTGCTAAGCACCAGGGATACAAAAAAAAAAAGCAAAAGTCCCTGTGCCCAAGGAGCTTACAGTCTAAGGGATATAGATGGCCAGAGACATAGGATGGAATGGTGCAATTAATGGTTGTTAAGTTCATAATAAAAAATAAGAAAATTAAATCAATATTTTTAAAGGATGGATTGAAATTCAGCCAGCAAAAGACAGCCAGGGCCTAGGAAACAACCTGAGCAAAGGCATAGAGGCAGAAGAACACAGGGCAAATTCAGAGGAAAGTAAATGGCTTAGTTTGACTAGAGTGTAGAGTTTACTGAGTGAGGCAAAGCCAGAGAGGCAGGGGCACCAAAATGAGAAGGCCTTAAAAAAAAAACATCTATACATATGACAATTCATAATTTGAAAGCTAAAGACTACTTGCTTTAGGAGAGAGAGAGAGAGAGAGAGAGAGAGAGAGAGAGAGAGAGAGAGAGAATAAGAAGAAAGAGAGAATAAGAACAAGGAGGAGGAAAGGAAAGAAGGAAGGAAGGAAGGAAGGAAGGAAGGAAGGAAGGAAGGAAGGAAGGAAGGAAGGAAGGAAGGAAGGAAGGAAGGAAGGAAGGAAGATGGAAAGAAGGGAGGGAGGGAGGGAGGGAGGAAGGAAGGAAGGAAGGAAGGAAGGAAGGAAGGAAGGAAGGAAGGAAGGAAGGAAGGAAGGAAGAAAAGAGAGAGGAAGGAGAGAAGGAGGGAAGGAACAAATGAACAAACAAATGAAGAAAGAAAAAATAGTGACTAGGGAGTGACATGTCAAAACTAAGAATGGCTCCAACCCTATTTCTCAGAGTCAACACAGGCCAAACTATATGGTGATTGTGTGTGTGTGTGTGTGTGTGTGTGTGTGTGTGTGTGTTTAATTGTATCACCAGCTAACAACACATAAATTCAGAATGATGTCATGGCTGTCTGAGTCTCTGACTCGCTCTTTTTATCACACACCCGTCACGCCACAGTTCTCTGAGGCTCCCAGGGTACCGATGCCTGACTCAGTAATAAACTTTGACAAGCTTTATATAAAACTATAGCTCACCTTCAATTCCCAGGGCAGCCATTGGGTGGGTGATTAGTCACCCGCACACATCTTATCTGTTTGAAAATAAAGGGAGCTCATGTTGCTTCCCTCAGATTAGGGCTGGGGCCTCGCAACAGGAAGGCAGCCCATAGAGATGACTGCAGTACACAGAGCACATAAAAGAAGGAAAAATAAAATAAACTAGGCTCTACATTCCTATCACAAAGTAAGAAACTTTATGAGTTAATGGTAACACTGATGTCTGAAAAGCTAAAAGTAAAAAGTTGTTTTTATCCATGGTATCCCTCGAACTGAGAATTGGTCAGTTATTTTTTTTTTAATTTAAAAGGGTAGTTGACTGAGATGCACTAGTTTTTTTTAAGTTTAATTTCATTTCTTAATTAACAAAAGCCTATTTTCTCTCCCTTACATTAAAAAGAAAAAGAAAAACAAAACCCTGTAATAAATATGCACAGTCAAAAACAATGTCCTCATTGGCCATCTCTAAAAACGCTACATCTCATCCTGTACTCTGAGCCTACCACCTTCTGCCAGGAGAGGGGTGGCACACCTCATTATTGCTCACATGGACTGGTAAGTGAGATCCCTTGAGGACTGGATTAAACAGGACCTCAAACACTGTAAAATGGATATGGGGAGGGTAGAAAGCTGGAAGCGATTTGAAAATTCAGGTCCACACTGGCAATTATGGCAGAATTCAAAAAACAGCTGAAATAGGGACAAAGATGAGAAGAAAGGCCCTTGGGATTTGGATTGGGTGGCCTTTAAGACTTCCCAGCATCCACTGGGTTCATCATGGGGGCTTTTATGAGTCACAACCCACACCGAGCCAAAGGGAGAGGGGAGAGGAAAAACAATTTGAGGTGTAGAGTCCACAGCTGGAGCCAGACTGGATTCCTTACATGGTTGGGCTCAGGCACAATCACTTTTCATCACTTTTAGGGGCCCCACCAGGTTTAAAAGCCCTTTCTTGGATCTGAATATTGTTCAGCTTCTTTTAGCCCGCAGAGCATGAATAGGAGCAGGTGAGCTCTTTTTTTTTTTTTTTTTGGTCATGATGGCCTAGTGGCTAGGGCACAGGACTGGGAGTCAGGAAGACGAGAGTTCAAATCCTGCCTCCAACACTTACTAGCTGTGTGACCCTCCCCCTCAACCTCCGTTTCTGCAGCTATTAAGTGAGGGGATTGGACCCAACGGCCTCCAAAGTCCGTTCCAGCTCTACATCTGTGATGCTTGACTTTACAAGTCTTGCACTGACAGAAGCTCCTGGTCAATAGTCAACTCTTCATTAGACCTAGTCCATAGCAGCCCACCAATCCAATGATTACTCATTTCCTTTGTTTCTCTCTTCTGCCAGGCAGTAGCAGGAAGAACAGATGTGTGGTAAGTAAGTGGGGGTGAGGGGGCTGGTAAATTCAGGCAGGAGGCCTAAAAATCAGAAACCCAGAGGGCTGACAGCACTCAAGTCGTCATGTCAAATTAGAATGATACTCAACAGTTCCTTTTTTAGTACTGCAGACCTCAGAAGAATAGGACTCTAAGGGTAGAAAATTTAGGCTCCCAAAAAAGGTGTAAAGAGGAGATACCATATCTCAGGGCAGGGGAGCCAGAGGGAAAGCCCCTTCAAGATTCACCAGCTGTGTTTATTAACAGAGCCAGCAACATCCTGCACTGAAAGACACATTGATCTTTAAGAGCAGTGAAATTCAAATATAAATATACATGGAGTCAGAGGACCTGGGCTTGGTCAAGTCACTGATCTGGACCTGAGTTTCCTCATCTGAAAAATAAAAGTAAAATACTATTACTACTACCTTGTTCTTGTTAGGAACGTACTTTGTAAATTTGGAAAGAACATTCTAGGAGTACATGAGTAGTTTTTAGATCCACAAGTGGGAACTCACTCTCCAGCCCCCAACCCTAACATTTTTTTTTTTTGGACCTGGGTCTTACTATCTCAGGCCAGAAATGTAGCGGCCACTCACAGGCCTGATGCCATTTACTGATCAGCATGGAAGCTTTGACCTGCTATTTTTTCATATTTGGCTATTTCACCCTTCCTTAGGCAGCCTGATGACCCTCTGAGGGGGGCCACCATACTGGTAACAGACTTGGTATGGACCCTTAATGGGGTTAATCCTGCTGTAGCTCAGGACTCCCAAACACAAGCAATCCACTAGTCTCAGCCCCCCCAGCAGGAGAGATGACAGGCATGGACTACCATGCCTGGAACCCAACCCTAACAGTTACAGAGAGTTGCCCGAGTCTCCGAGACGTTAAATGACTTGATCACGGCCAGAGCTACTGTCAGAGGTAAGATTTGAACCCAGGTCTTCCTTACTCCAAATGCAGCACTATTAAATAAACCACATATTCTCTCTATTATTGTTGCTATTATTTGTAAAAAAGGAGGCAAGGGAATGTTGTTGTTTGTCCTTCATTTTCAAAGATGATAACTGAGATTATAGATACAGAGCTGGAGGGACCGCAAAGGCCTAGACCCAAGCCTTCCTAAAGCCCAGTAATGATAGTAACCTGCCCAAAGTCACGCAGCTACTAAGTCACTGAGGCAGGATTTGAATCCAGGTCAACCTGATTGGAAGTCCAGGGCTCTATCTATTGTGCTGTGTTCCCTCCGTGGTTCTGGATTCTATGATAGATCTCTCCCATCCTGGGTCTTTCCCTCTTCCTACACGAAGAGCTAATGATGCATCTGCAGAAAGAAGCAGGCATTTCTAAAGTATTTTAGTAGAAGTTTCCATGGTAGTAAACGTTTAACAGCTGGCTCTTCCAAAAGGACAACCCACTTTTAAGCCCAATCCATATTAGTAATGTTTTCTCTATTCCAAAAAAATCAAGCCCTCATCTGAGGAGAAATTAGTATTTCTCTCTTATATCAGGACCAAAGTTTTTCCCTTTTTCTACGTCTTCATCCAGACACTAACCAGCATGGTAAATCTCTCTTAGAGATTTACCCAGACCAAGATCTAATCAGGCAGTAAAAGAAATTGGAAGGTTGGACCAATGAATGTATTCCTGTTCATTGTGTTTGCTCAGACAGGTCTGGGGAAAGACTGATTCTCCCTATTATCAAGACAGGTGATACGCAAATTGATGTCTCTGACCGAGATTTGAGTGACCTAAGTCACATACCCCAAGACCTTCCTTTTAATATAGCCCACACCTCCCATTGCGTTAACCAATCCGAATTGATTCCCATCCCTCAGGAACACCTGCTCTTCAAAGGGCATATGAACTGTGACCCCACCACCGTTAGGGGTCTTTGGTCTGAGAAAGACAGCCAAATGACCATCCTTTTATTAATAACCTGCTGGCCTTATTAATAAAATGATTAAATTACCCAGAAGCTATGTCTCTCAAACCTTTTCAATCATCCCAAGCATAAAGGTTCACGTTGAAAATTTAGCATTCAGAGGCTGTTGGAGCTGGCTTCAGAAAATCCACCAAGGATCTATTCACTACCCACTCATGTACTATGACTATCACAATAGAATTTTTCAAAAATGAAAATTCAAATGCAAAGCCAAGAACATGTTTGTCCACCAGAGGTCTCCAGTGGCTTTTCAAATCAACAAAATGCTAACTAAATCTGCTTGTCTACAGGGTGACTGAGTGCTACTCCCTTCCCTCTTCCCATGAAGACCCTGACCTCTCCTAGAGCAGGGACAGATAGACTGGGGAGAAGGGAAGAGGAAATAAACAAATGGCATGGTAGGGAGAAAAGAACCCAAGGTCTAGGTTTAAATTTGCCACTTCACAGCTATATGACTTTGAGTAAGTCACTTCAAATAATCACTTCACCCCTTGGGTCTTGGCATAGATGTAAATAATGTGTATGTGTATGTATATACATATAATGTGCATATATATATATATATATATATATACATATATATATAATGTATACAATATAATTTATATACAGTTAATGTAGCAAATGAGGGGCTAGACTAGATAATCTCTAAATCTTCTAAATCTGTGATCTATGATCAGTTGTGAAGTGCAGGGCGCCACGGGAGGCACTGGTGTTAAGGAAACAAAAATGGCACCCTCCCTGTTCCCATTACTTGTCCACAGTCATGCAGTCAGTAAATGTAAGAGCTAGGATTTGAACCCGCTTTCACGCTACCACATCTATAAAATGACAGGACTAGACCAGATGATTTCTAAGGTCTCTTCCAGTTCTAAATCCTATAATCCTAGTTCCCATTCAGGTTTTTATGGGTTCAGAAAAGCAGACTGTTAAATTTTCAATGTGAGCATTCACATCTCAGTAATTGGCAAACTACAAATCAGGGCTTGATTTATTATTTTGTTGATTTGTCTAGACTTAAGAAAGTGATGAAGAAGAGGTTAATGATGCCAATTACTTAAAAGTGTGTCTCTAGAGAAAATCTGGAACTAATATATTTTAATAGTTAAAAATGTTTAATAATATAATAGGAAATATTTAACAAAAATTTTAAAACATATTTTTAAAGTGTGTCTTGCATACTTTTTTTCAGAGCCCATTGTTACACATTTACCAATACCCCACCTAAAGGTTGCCAAGACCAAAGTCATTTTCTAATAATATTATTAAAACATCACAATTACACTTCCAGAAAATTGCAAAGTCTCTCTATAACATGTTCAACCATGTTCAGATTCATTCATGGTTCCAATGGGATGAATAATAATTCATATGTCTACAGTTCTCTGCAGTTTACAGCTTCCCAAAACAACATTTCCCCTAACATTTGGGGGCTTTTATTTTTTCCCACCAGAACCAATTTCAGACTACTAGAATGCAAGTTCTTTGAAGGCATAACCTATTTTTTAGGGTCATTTTTGTCTCAAGAATGTGACATGGAGTATAGACCTTTATATTTTATCAAATTGAACTGTACTGACTAATGACATAAAATAAGTTATGCTTGTATGCTGCGGAAACAAATAATACCAGGGGAGATTTTACTTAATTTGCCAAGGGAAATAACATTTCACATTCAGCCATCCATCAAGAAACCAGGGCTTGCCATCAAGACTATGACTGATGCTTCATCCTATAACCTAAAACCTTCAAACTAGAAACCCAGAGGCCATATTCTATCCCTTCCTTGGGGGAGCTAATCCATTCAGTTTTGGACTCTGCCCTGGGGCTGAGCGGTCCTGGTTTGGGGATGAGTGAAAATTCAGCTAACTTAGATCTAGGCAGCTCCAGTCACTCACCAGGAAACCAAGTCCTACCCAGTGCAGGCAACTTATCTCCTGTCTCACTTTACCATGACCCACCTAGCCCGCCCCCCTTTTAAACTCTTGCTCTGGGAATGGTAATCAAATCAATAGTGCTGCTGCTGCTGAAAAGAGCATAACAATGAACTGCCTCAGTACAGCCTCAGACGTTTACTAGCTGTGTGACCCTGGACAAGTCACTTAACCTCTACTTCAATTTCTTTAGCTGAAAGAACGAAGACTATAACAACACCAACTAGGGCAGCTAGGTGGCTCAGTGGATAGAGCACCAGCCCTGGATGCAGGAGGACCTGAGTTCAAATTGGGCCTCAGACACATAACACTTACTAGCTGTGTGACCCTGGGCAAGTCACTTAACCCTATTGCCTAGCCAAAAAAAAGAAAAAATTTTTTAAAAAAAAGAGTCACAATTTCCCTGGAAACTAAGCCTAGGCTACACAAGGACCCAAGAGTTACGAACACAGGCCTGATACGTCAGGACTGGGTGATGGGTGCCCAAAGGAGAATTTGGGTTTGCTCCCTTCCCCAGGCCCTGCCTTGCCTCAAAGCTTATACTCCCACAAAACTGAGGCAGGGCTGGGTACAGGGGTCCTGAGGCTGAGACCTGGGGGAGCAGAGAGAAAGGCAAGGAGGAGGTGCAACATCTAAAATGCAATCATTTGGCTAATCTAATAGAGCCGAACAAACATCATGGGTTTTGCCAGTTTATAAGCATGTGGTGGGAGCCTGCCAAGATCAGGAAAGAGAAAATATGGATCTGCCTGGTGAAAACAAACATTTTCAGCAGGCTCAGGAAGCTTTCCCCAGTGTATAGGGGACATTTGGAGAGTGCCAGTAACAGGGAAGCAAAGGTCACTGGCAGGACTGTAGTTAAGTGGGATGTCTGGGGATGTCGTGAGAGTCAGATGAAATAATGCAAACAGTAAGTGCTACATAAATGCCTTGTTGTTGTTGTTGTTGTTGTTAGCCCGAGTCCCCAGCTGCCACTCTGTGGATAGCTTCACTCCCTGAGCCTTCTACTGCACTCCCACTGGGCTCAAGCAATGTTTTTAGAACCATACAGGGGTGTGCTGGTATATGTTTAACAACCAAACTCTCTAGACAAAGAAGGAAAAAAAAAACAACATGCACATACACTTTTAATCTGCTTTATTAACACTTTCTTAAGTCTGGACCATTCACAAAACAATAAAGCAAACCCCGATTTGCCAGTTCCTGAGGTGTAAATGATCACAATGAAAAGTTAACAATCTGCTTTGGCAAGCCAATGGGCCCTGGCTGCAGCAGAGTCTGGTGAGATGTCAAGGAAAACCACAGTGTGGGGCCAAGGGAGGGTGGGTAGTTTCCTATACATTTCACAGGACCTAGAGCTGAAAGAAATTTTGGAGGTCACTTAGTCCACCCCATTCATTTTACAGTTGAGGAAACCGCGTCTAAAGTGGCTTGCCCACAGTGACTTGCAGCTAGGTGGGGCAGTGAATAGAATGCCGGCTCTGGAGTCAGAAACACTTGCTAGCTGTGTGACCCTGGGCAAGTCACTTAAACGAGTTTGCCTCAGTTTCCTCAACCATCAAATGAGCTGGAGAAGGAAATGGCAAACCACTCCAGTATCTTAGCCGAGAAAACCCCAAATGGGGTCACAGAGAATTGGACGTGACTGAAAAATGACTGAAAAACAGGAAGTAGCAGAGCCATTGTCATCACTGCCCTTAAGTAGTGCAGAAAAAAAGGGACGATGGGAGGGACAGAGGAAGGAAAGAAAGAAGGAAGGACTTATTAAGTGCCTACTATACATCAGGCACTGGGCTAAGCACTTTGATCCTCACAGCAACCCTGAAAGGTGGGTGCTGAGGAAACTAAGGCAGGGTCACACAGCTAGTGTCTGAGGCTGGATTTAAACTCAGTTCCTCCTGATTCAGGTCTACTGCTCTATGATTCAAAGCCAGGTCTCCTGACTTCAGATCCAGGACGCTCTTTCCAAACTTGAACAACGGGAGAAAAACAATAGATCCTGGTGGAAACAATTTGGGACCCAGAGCCAGGAGTCGGGTTGTAGGCCAACACACCAGCTGTGTTCTCCTTGGAACAATACAATTAACTTCTTGAAGT
This sequence comes from Phascolarctos cinereus, assembly GCF_003287225.1. Taxonomy (NCBI): domain Eukaryota; kingdom Metazoa; phylum Chordata; class Mammalia; order Diprotodontia; family Phascolarctidae; genus Phascolarctos; species Phascolarctos cinereus. The sequence goes on along the minus strand of NW_027555625.1, from coordinate 54,684,886 downwards.
CTCATTTTCCTCGTCTGCAAAATTAGGATACTAATTCCTCCAATTCTTCTCGCAGGGGAGTGTGGTGTAGGGCAAATGAGAGAATTTATGTGAAAGGCGTAAAGTGCCATATGTCGTTTCCCTGATTCTCTTCAGTGTGGTAGGTACAGCACTAGGTATGGGAGTCAGGAAGACCTGAGTTCAAATCCTGCCTCAGACACTTGCTAGCTGGGTGACCCTGGGTAAGTCACTTCCCCTCTGTCCGCCTCAATTTCCTCATATGCAAAGTGGGGATAATAATAGCACCTACCTCCCAGGATAGTTAGGCAGCTCAAATGAGATAATGCACAGGAAATGTTTCGCAAACCTTAAAGCACTATTTAAATGTGAGCTATTGTTTTTATTCTATCTTCCTAACGTGATTCCAACTTTCTAGCCCTTTACTTACCAATGGCATGATTTCTTTTAGGCCTAGCCTGGTTCCTTTTAGGCTGCTATGTGGCATAACGGGTAGAGCAATGGACTTCATGCCAGGAAGATATGAGTTCAAATCCCACTGCAGGATATAAGATGCGTAATCCTGTGCAAGTCACTTCTGGGAATAACAATCATACCTACCTCACAATGCTATTATGAGAGTCAAATGGGATAATGATGTGAAAAGTGCTAGGTAAATCCTGGCTGATATTAGCAGTATCTTGTCCGTGGACAAATGCCAATCAATGCAAGGTCATCTGTAACTCTGTACTACGCCAGTGCCTTGGTGTCTGAAAGCTTGTGCCTCAACAGCAGTTTCCTCTTCCAAAGCACGTGACCATACATCATCTCCTTTCGTCCTCTCCTTTAAGCCTTGAAGGGAGTCAGCAGAAGCATTATTCTTCTCATCTTCTTGATTAGGAACTGCAGATGAAGGGGTCAGGCCAAGGGGTACTCAGACAATTGGTGAGAGAGTCGAAACTGGAACCCAGGTTTCCTGATGCTGACTGAGCCCAGCACTCTCTGTTTTCTTGGGACCCCGTGTTCACCAAGCAACTGAAAACTGTCTAACCTGCCCTCCCATTCCCACTTTGTCAGACTCCTATCTCCCCTCTTCCTCCTCCTCACTCCTGCCATAATACAAGGAAACTTCAACATACATATGGAGGCTGCCTCAATTTCCCCAACTGCCCAATCCCTCTGTCTTCTTGTCTTCCATGGTGAATTTCTCTACTCTACCTCAGTTGACCCCAGGGATGGTCACACCTTTGTGATTTTGTCATTACCAGCAAGTGTTTTATTTCCACCTCCATGAACTCCAAAATTCTTCCTCCTGGTCATCATCTTTTATCATTACACCCTTCTTCCTTACGACCTCCCAACACTGCTCTTCATCCTCACAATGACCTTCAATCTCTCAACCTCTGAATATTTTCCCAGGCTCACGGACTCATGGACTGCCTGACTACACCCTCATTCTTGACTCCTTGGTGAGCCAATTCCAATCTACAATGCACTCTATTCTTCAATCTCTTGCCTGCTTTTCCTCCCTCTTATCTTTCCAAACCCCAACCCTGAATCAGTCCCACCATCCATTTATGTTCTGCTGATCAGAGCCAGAGGAAACTGTGAAGTCATGCTGATGGAGCTGGCTACAAATTTGTTATCAAATCTCATCTTGGCCCTCACCTCAGCAAAGCAATCCTTTTACTTCTCCCCCATCAATTCTCTATCCCACTCACTGCAGCAGCTATTCCAGATTTCAGAAAACAATGATGACATAAAAAACAAAATACATCCATAAAACCTTATTTTTAAAAAAGCCATTCCTGCAAAGCATCTCCATTCCCCTCTCATTCTCTTCTAAACGTTCTCCGTTCTGACTTCTGCTTTCATCATCCGACTGAAACAACTCCATCCAAAGCTACCAATGATTTTTTAACTGCCACATTTTATTAACTTATTATTATTTTATCAACTCCATCTTTGTCGACAGCTTTGCAGCATTTGACCCTGTTGATCACCTTCTCTAGGTTGTCATGACCTTCTATCTTGGTTCTCCTCCTACCTGACTGTTTCTCCTCGGTCTTTTTGCTGAATTTTTATCTAGGTCATGCCCACTAGGGGTAAGGCTCTGTCCCGGGCCTTCTCTTCTCCCTCTGTCTCACCTGGTATCTCACCAGTTCCCATGGGTTCAATAAGCATCACTATGCAGTGACTCCCAGATCTACGTATCTAACCCTGACCTCTCCCTTACCTTCTCATCCCATATCACCAAAAGCCTACGTGACTTTTCAAACTGGGTGGCCCATAGGCATTTCAAACTCACCATTTCTAAAACCGAACTCTTTCTTTCTCTCAAAACCCACCCCCATTCCAAGCTTCCCTATTAATATGAAGGGCACTACCAGTCTCCTCATTACTCAGGCTCACAACCCTGGAGTCATCCATGACTTCTCACTCTCACACATCCTATGTACCTAATCTATTGCCAAATCTTATCATTTCTTCCTCCACAGCATCTCTCATATACTCCCTTTATCTCTAATTACAGAGCTACCTCCCTAGTTCAGGTCCTCACCACCTTTAGCCTGAACTATTGAAATAACCTCCTAATCCGTGCTCCCACCTCAAGTCTCTCCCCTCTCCAGTCTATCCTCCACTCAGCTGCCAAAACGATTTTCCTAAAGCACCCATCTGACCATGTCACCCCTTTATTCAAAAAACTCCAGTGGCTCCCTAGCACCTCACAGATCCAGTCTATAGCCTTTTGTTTGGTATTAAAAGCCTGGCCCTTTCCTACTTTCTTCAATTTTCCTCTCCGTATACTCCATCATCCAGTTGTACTTCATTGTCCAGCCAACTTCTTGTTCCTCACACACACAGCATATCCCAAATTTGCATTCCACTCCCCTCTGCCTAAGATACGCTCACTCCTCACTCCCAACTCTTAGAATCTCTGGCTTCCTTTCACACTCAGCTCAGTGGCCATCTGCAGCATGAGGTCATTCCTTCCTGCTTGCCCCCCTCAGCTGCTAAAGGCTTCCCTTCTAAGGTTACCCTCCATCTACTCTACAGATATCTTGCATGAACCTGTGTAAATAAATGTTATCCCCCAAGTTGAAAAGTAAGCTCCTTGGGGGCAGGCTCGATCCCATGGTTTCTACACATATCATAACCAAGAGAAACACCACACAGCTGATTACAGCATGGAAGAAGGGGTTCGTTCCTTTTCTGCTTGCTATGCAAAGGCTGGATCTATTGATGAAAGTACGAAAACCTTAAGTAAAATGTATGTTTAATCCAAATTACTCCATTCTCCAGTGGAAGATTATTCAAAGAGCGCCCTCTTGTGGTCACTGATGCCATCTTCCACATAAATGTATTAACATGGCGGGAGTTAGACAGAAGAGGTGTTTTTAAGGGTCAGATAATGCCAGAATGCTAGAGCTGGAAGAGGCCTTACATGGTCTGGACCATCTACTGGAAAACAAAGGGAAGTCATTCTTTCACTTGTGACTCAGTCACAAGATCTTTAAGGGATGGCAGAAGAAGGAAACCTGGTTCGGCATTGGCCAGTTGTATCACCCCAATCTTCTCCCAGAGCTTCAAATGAGGGCTTCCAACTTCCTTGGATTCTGCTAATAAGCCGGAGAGGGGAGAGTATGGTAAAGTAGATATGAAGTCAGAGGAGTTGGGTTTGAATCCTGGAGTTACTATTTACCACCCACGGGGCCTCTGGCAAATCATTTAACCTTTTTGGGGACACAACTTCATCTGTAAAGTGAGGCTGTTGAATGAGGATAGCATGGTGTATATAGTCCAATGAGCACTGACCTGGGTGCAAATCTCTTTAGGCAAGTCACTTACTCTTACGCAGCTAAGTAGCATAGTAGACAGATAGGCTGCCAGGGCCTGGAACCAAGAAGACAAGATGACTCATCTTCCTGAGTTCAAATCTGGCCTCAGATCCATACTAGCCATGTGACCCTCGGCAAGTCACTTAACTCTCTGTCTCATTTTCCTCATCTGTAAAATGGGCATAGTAACACATCTCCCAGCTTTGCGAGGATAAAATGAGAGATCTGTAAACCTTAAAGTGCTATATCAATGCTGCCATTAACCTCTATGGGTTGTTTCTTCATCTGTCACATGGCCGCTGAGGTCACTTTCAGCTTTAGTGCTATGATCCTGTGAATAAATGACCTCTGAGCTCCCTGTCCTCTTTAACTATGTGATCCTACAACAATGTCCATTTGCCTGAAAAAAAAAAAAAGGAATTTGATTTTAGACCCAAGTTTATATTCTGGAAACTGTCTTTGCGCTATCCCTCCACAGGTGTAGATCACGACCCCTGCATGACATCTCATCCTGTGATATTCTTGTCAATCGATCAGCAAGCATTTATTAAGTGCCTACTATATGCCAGGCTTGGTGCCAGGCACGAAGACCAGACAATGAAACAGTGCCTGCCCCCAAGAAGCAGACATTCTATCAAGGGGAATGTGCATATGTAAGCATAAAATATATGGAAAATAAATAGAAGGCTCAGAACCTGAAAAACAATGCCTAATGGCTATGATATACTCTTCAGCACTTCATCACTCCGCTCAGTGAGGCAGGGATCAACCATGGCTGCTGAAGGCTGAAGCGCCTGCTTCCCACCCGCTTCCCACCTGCTTCCCACAGACCTGAGGCACAGAGGGAGATGCACACTTCCAGACATGGCCAAGGTATGAATTGTTTTGTCCTGGCTCTTCCGATTTATTGACTAATTCCCAAATGTTGACTATTTCCTTACAAAGAAGGCTTTTATTTTGAGAAAGCAGGGGAGACGTATGAGGATTCAAAAGGAAAGAAGAAACGTTTTTAAAATACCCAGCAGCAAGCAGAAGGAAGTTTTGAAAGAAGTGCAGGCAAGCAGGGTAGTGATAGTGTTACTGTGTTGAATCTGTGATGTTTTTAAAGCAAGCTGCAAGATATATACTCACAGCTTCACACACAAGCTTCTTTTTTTCCGTTGTTCTTTGTAAATGCAACTGTTTGTATTTGTTGATGTTTGTAATTTAAAAATCAAATTAAAGGAAAATTAGGGAAAGGCACTAGCAGCTTAGAGATGAGGAAAGGTTTCACGCAGGTGTATCATAAGCAGGGTTTGTTTTTTTTTTAAAGAAACAGGGTTCTAAGAGGCAAAGGTGAGGAGAAAGTACATTTCAGGCAAGGAAGACAGCAAGTATAAAGGCATGGAGCTGGGAAATGAAACATCTCAAGGGGCAACAAGGTGGCCACTTTGGCTACACTATAGAGTACAGGAAGGAGAATTAAGCATTAAGGCTGAAAAGGTCAGCCGGAGACAGATTATGAAGGGCATATCTAATTGTCAAGGCAATAGGGAGCCATCAGTGTTTGTGTGAGAGGGTGTCACGGTGAAACCTGTACTTTGGGAGAATTGCACTGAGCGGAAAATGGACTAGTGCGGGGAGAACTAGGTGACGAGGAGACCAATGGTAGAGGATTTATCCAATGGGCTAGAAGGGCTTCCTCTGGATCTTTTACCCTCTAAATCAACCAGTGCCTCTCTAGGGCTTCCCACTATGGTCCATTATGCTCACTTATATGAAGAGCACCCCCTCCACTTCTGGTCATACATGACCCTAATAACATCATTATCTTTAATGACATCCATTTTTGAATCTCCATTTTAAGGAAGACACCTAGACTGGCCATGTCTTCACTCTTCTCCAGAAGGCACTCCTGGCTTTCCTTGACTTTCTCTACAATGCCCCAGTACCATATACCTTTTATCTTTTCTCTCCTCACCTCTTTTAACTCCCTTCTGTATACTGTCTTCCCCTGTTAGTATATAAGCTCCTTGAGGGCAGGGTCTGCCTTTCTTTCTGCTTCATTTCTCTCCCCAGAACTTAGCACAACATCTAGCACTCAGTAAGTAAGTGATAAGTGCTTGTTGGGCTTGACTTCTCACATAGAAGTTATCTCTGGTAAACATGCTATGACCTTCTTATCCTCATCATGCTTCTTTCCACTGTTCTTTGGGTCACTGGTCATTTGGATCCTTCTGATATCCTGGTCTTCCGTTATTTCCAGCCATAGAGCATCAGCTAGAGAAGGCTGGAGTTCAAGAAATGGGCTATTGTGACATCCAGTAGCAAGTACTCAGCACTTTCCCAAATGCAGCCCAGTCTAAAGGCCATATCCACAACAGCTGTGTTACAGCACAGGGGGGAAATACTGTATTTGAAATGGGAAGTTGTCAAGTCAAACCCAACTCAGTGTCTGACCTTAGGTGAGTCAAAGTAGATAAGTGGTGCAACGTTAGAGTGCTGGGCCTGGAGTCAGGAAGACTTGAACTCAAATCCAGCCTCAGACACTTACTAGCTGTGTGACCCTGGGTAAGTCACTTAACCTCTGTCTGGCTCAGTTCCCTCAACTATTAAAAAAAATTAATAACACCAGGGGTGTTGTGAGCATAACATAATATTTGCAGAGTGCTTGGCAAACCTTAACATGCCATATAAATGCTTGCTAATCTTATTAAACCTCACTGGGCCTCAGTTTTCTTCCCTATAATAGAAGGGGTCATTAAACTAAATGACCAATGAAGCCATGAATCTCAGCTCTGGTGTGTTCTACAAAATGGGAAAGGCTGTAGATGGAAGGTGATAGAAGATTGCACCTGCTGTTTACAGACCACCTGAGTCAAATATGGAAAGAGATTAAGGGATTTAAGAGATGTTGTCATCAAGCCCACCCCCTTCCTTTACAGATGAGAAAACTGAGGCCCAGAGCAGTTGTGACTTTCCCAGGGTCCCAAAGCTAATAAATGTCTGAGACCAGGTTGAAAGCCAGGTCTTTCTGACTCCACGCTCAGTGTCTTCTCCACTGTGCCATGCTGTTTAAACTTCTTCCTGAAAGTTGGCCATAAGGTGATGGTTTCACTTGGCCAAGGAAATCCATGAAATGGACAAAAACACCAGGGACAACAGCTACCATGAATGGCATTTTCTGTGAATACTCTCAGCTGCAGTATTGAATGAAACAAAATACTATGTATGGAGCAAGTCATTCCAGAGGTAGTATAGGAAATAATTTTTAAATGAAAAATTAAGTTAATAAATAATCTTTATAATGATAGCAAACATTAAAATTAACTAGACATAGCTTTGGCTCTCAAGTTGGATCTCAGAAGAATTCCTGCCTCATTCGCTCATCAGTGCCTCTGTGGAGTGTGTGTATGTCATTTTTTTCCTCCTTACATTTCGCTGGTAAGCTGCTTATTCAAGTAAAGAACAGCCTTTGGGTTCAGGATCCCCAGAAATGACTAGAAAGAAAGGAAAAATGTCAAATCACATGCCTCTATATTCCACTTTGCACATCCCTGATATTTGGTTTAGCTAGACTTAAGTAAGTCCTTCCTACTGAATTCTCTAAGGAAGAAATGGCAACCATGCCCCTTTTCCCTCCAAAACCATAGGTAACCCTTTGTCTAGACCAGGAGTGGGGAATCTTTGGCCTTGAGGCCACATGTGGCCTTCTAGGTCCTCAAGTGAAGTCTTTTGACTGAATCCAAACTTCACAGAACAAATTCCCTTAATAAAAGGATGAGTTCTATAAAATTTTGGCCTCAGTCAAAAGGTCACATCCAAGGAAGTCTAGACTCTACCTATACTTATTAAAAAAAAAAAACCTAGGATATCTTAACAAGTGGGATTGTCACCCTGAAATCTCCATGATTAACCCCACCAAAGCTTATTACTGTTGATATGAAGACAAGATGGAATCATTGCAAAAGACAAATGGTGATTTGGAACTTTTTAGCAGCAGGATACAAATTCAAGATTTCATCAAGGTTTCATCAAAGTCAATGCCCACAACCATGACCCCTTTTCTCTAGGGATGGGGGAATCAAACCTGTCACAAAATGTCAGGCACAGAACATTAAAATGAATCCAAAACATGTCAATATCACTCAGATTCTTCCCTCGCTTTGACATGTTCAGCGTCATGGCCCCCAAGCAGCACGGGACTCAGCCACAGACCCAGATATAGACATTTATCCATTCAATATCCAGGGAATGCTTCAGCATCACAAGATTCCTAAATACCTCTCCCAAACAGTTGGAAGCCAGGACCATATGGAATAGACACAGAGGGGAAGGGGGAAGGCACTGGACTATTGAAACCAAGCCACCACACCTTGTAGTCTTACCTGGATGTGCGCTCATTTTCTCTCCTATACATTGCTCAGTGAACATCACCCAAGATCAGCCTCCTTAATATCTACAGACCAGCACTGACCCCACCTAGTTATTCTCTACTATTGAACCTAGGTACAGTAGAGCTTCTGAAGATATGTGACTCCACATCACCGTGCTGCCATTCAAATAAACTCAAGTGGCTCCATATCACCACCAGTATCATCATCATCATCATCATCATCATCTTCTTCTTCTTCTTCTTCTTCTTCTTTTTTCTTCTTCTTCTTCTTCTTCTTCTTCTTCTTCTTCTTCTTCTTCTTCTTCTTCTTTTCCTTCTCCTCCTCCTCCTCCTCGTCATTCAGTCATGTCCAACTCTTCACGACCCATATCACAACAGGCCCTTCTCTCCTCCACTATCTCCCAAAGTCTGTTCAAGCTCATGTTAGTTGCTTCCATGAAGCCATCTACCCATCTCATCCTCTGCCGTCCCCTTTTCCTTTAAGCCTTCAATCTTTCCCAGCTTCAAAGTCTTTTCCAATAAGTCCTGTCCTCTCCTTATGTGGCCAAAGTACTTAAGCTTCAGCTTCCGGGTATTCTAGTGAATTAATCTCGAATTAAGCTCTCTAAGTATGGACTGATTTGATACCCCTGCTGTCCAAGAGACTCTCAAAAATCTCCAACATTATTCAAAAGTGTCACTTCTGCAGTGCTCAGCTTTCCTTAGAGACCAGCTCTCACAGGCATGCATTGCTACTGGAAAAACCACAGCTTTGACTACATAGACCTTTGTCAGTAAGGTGATGTCTCTGCTGTGTAGTGCACTGTCCAGATCTGCCTTAGCTTTCCTTCCAAGGAGCAAGTATCTTTTAATTTCATGGCCGCAGTCACCATCTGCAGTGATCCTGAAGCCTGAAAATATAAAATCTGACACTGCTTCCCTTTCTTCTCCCTCTATTTTGCCAGAAGTGATGGGACCAGTTGCCAAGATCTTAATTTATTTTGTTTAAATTTCAAGCCAGCTTTTACACTCTCCTCTTTTACCCTCATCAAGAGGCTTCTCAAATCTTCATCGCTGCTCACATTTATATTGCACCTACTATGTGCCTAAGAGTGCACTAAGCGCTTTACAATTATTATCTCATTGGATCCTCACCACAGTCCTGAGAGGTAGGTCCTATTATTACCTTCATTTTAGAGTTGAGGAAACTGAGGCAGACAGAGGTTAAGTGACTTACCCAGGGTCACCCAGCTAGTAAGAGTCTCAGTCTGGATTTGAATTCGAGTCTTGTTCCTGGCTCCAGACCCAGTGCTCTCTCCACTGTACCACCCAGCTGCCTAAGTCCCAGCTAAAATCCCACCTCCTATAGGAAGCCTTTTCTGATCCCTCTTAATGCCAGGACTTTCCCTCTGTTCCTTACCTCCTGTCTGCCCTGTCCGTATCTTGTTTGCACATAGCTATTTGTCTGCGGTCTCCCCAGTTAGACTGGAAGCTCTTTGATCGAAGGGAAATGTTTTTGCCTTTCTTTGTATCCCCATGCACTTAGTGCCATGTCTGGTATTCAGTAGGCACTTCATAAATGCTTACTGACAACTGAGACCTCCAGAGGTTTTCCCAAAGCCACCCAGCCTTTCCTCTCTTACACACACACAGGCAGCTCGTGAGCATCTGATATGCCTAAGAGCGGTCGGTCGGCACACTCTAGGAGAAAGATCCCTGGAGTGGCTGTTGGAAGACCTGGTTTTGAATCCTGGTTCTGCTTCTTAACACTCCTGTCACTTAATTTCTCTGAGCCTCAGTTTCCTCAGCTATAAAAGGAGGTGATTAGAAAAGAAAAGCTCCTCTCAGAAACTAGAAAAGGCTGGGAAACAGGAGAGAAGGGCTTAAAATAAAAAACTAAACCAAAAACAGGCTGGGAAAGAGGCATCTTCCAAACGTAAACTGCAGAACAAGGGTGGGGGCAGGAGATGGGGGTGAGGGTATACAGGATGGGCGATGGGAAGTGGGGGTGGGAAGAAATTCCCTATTTTACAGGACCTTCCCTAGAGGAGATCAGGCAGCGGTAACTCACTCTGTAGACCTCTGTCTCTCCAACATTTTTATACAATGAAATTAAGTTGAAACGAACATCACAGAGCAATCTGGAAGTGGAAAGACATGCATCCAAAGTCACAGAGGATTCTGGAAGCAGGTAGAGATCATCTCCTAACATTGCATGAGAAGCCGAGATACTTCTGCTTCACTCTGTATAATACTCTATTTGACAAGATTACAGAATATTAGAGTAGGAGGGCACCTTAGGACTCATCAATCCAGTCCCTTTGTTTTACAAATGAGGGGCAGAGAGCAAATGACTTTCCCACAGTCACCTGGGCTATGAAGTGCCAGAATCAGATCTTGAATCTAGGCTTAGACACTAAGTCCAATATTCTTCCTTTTAGCGCCGGGGGGAGAATGGGGAGAGAGGCATGTCTTGACCCGAAATTGCATCTTGGTAGGAAGTTCCCGGTGAGGAAGCTTCCATTCCTAAAGCAGATCAGCAGTCTTAGAGGGGTGCTGGAGGAAGTGGAAATGGTTAAATAACTTCCCAGGGTCACACAGAGGAAGAATTTAAAACTAGATGGTCCTAACTCCAAAACAGGCTCCCTGTCCACACTGCCTCTGGGCTCCATTTTGAATTAAATCCATTTCTATGAGTTAATCTTGGATTCAGGAAGACTTGAATTAAGTTCTTCCTCTGATACTGACTACCAATATGAGCATGGATAAATCATCCTCTGATCCTCAGGCAATTCTGGAAGACTTCATCTAACAAGTTGCAGAACCACCTCTCCACACCATGAAATCCACATGGCTGTATGGAAAAACGTGTTCTGAGTTCCAAAAAACTAATTTACAAATAAATGGAACACTGGGGACAGCTAGGGGGTTCAGTGGATAGAGTGCAGGACCTGGAGTCAGGAGGACCTGAGCTCAAATCCAGCCTCAGACACTTACTAGCTGTGTGACCCTGGGCAAGTCACTTAACCTTGTTTGCCTCAGTTTCTTCATCTGTCAAATGAGCTGGAGAAGGCAATGGCAAACCACTCCAGGATCTCTGCCAAGAAAACCCCAAATGGGGTCACAGAGAGTCAGATGAAGCTGAACAACAACGAAGGGGCAGGATGGATGAGGGGCTAAGAAACAAAAGTGGGGCATACATTCTGGGCACAGATTCACAGTCTTAGGTGGGGAAGGAACTTCAGAGGGCATCTAGTCCAATCCATGGACCGGAGTAAGACTGTCCTCTACAGCATATCTAAGGAGCGCTCAGCCACACGCTACTTATTCAACGATGGTGGCAGAGAATTCATTACGTCCCAAAATAACACTGTCCTCTGAGATAGGTAAAAGTGTTAGGAAGTTTTTCCTCAAATCAAATTGAAATCCCTCTGCTACATGTCCATTAGTAAATTCATGTCACCATCTCCCTGAAGTCATGGTCCTCTTTGAGAACGAAGGACAAACCACAACCTGGGAGTAGTCCGAGCTGCCTGAATGGGGATCCAGCTGGCCAGTTCCAGTTGGGTAACAGCTCATCCTCTTCTCTCTTCTCCGCTCCTCTCCTCTTCTCATCTCATCTGAAGGTGCTCTGCCCAAAGGAAGGTAAATTTGGATGGCTGAAAACTACCTAGTTAACTTGGGGCTTACTGGATGGATTTTTTTCTCAATGACCAAGCCTTAAACCCAATTCACTCTGGATCTCATTGACTGGACAATAAAAGGTCCCTGCACAAGCACCACTTGGTGGTTAATTTTGGGGCCCTCCTGGCTCAGAGTGAATATAAATACTGTTTCTCTTTTGGCCAGCAACCCTGAGCGTCTTCCCCTCCCAGTTTGAGTTTTTTATTATTATTAAAGTGGCCACCCTTTGACTCACTTCTTAAAGAGGTCTATGCGCTGAATGGGCATTGCCTCACTTGTAGTGAGAACAAAAAGACCTTAGCTTAAAAAGGGCCAAGGACTGCCACTGCCTCCTGGGTCATCTCCAGTCATCCTGATCAATACCTGGCCAGTGGAACCAGATGGCTCTGGAGGGGAAAGTGAGGCTGGTGACTTTGCATAGCCCTCCCTCACTCAAATCAAAGTCAATTGCAAGTCATGTCAGCATCTCCCTGATGTCGTGGTCCTCTTCAATAAGGAAGGACAATCACACGTGCACAACCACAAACGTGAAACCAACTTTCCTGTCCAACCTAAATTTTCTCTTCTCCTGGCTAAATAAACATCACCATTTTCTTCAACCAATCCTTCAATGATATTTCCCGGACCATCATGTCATCATAGATTTAGAGTTGGGAAGGACCTCATAGGTCATCCAATCCAACCTACTCATTTTACAAGTGATAAAATTGAGGCCCAGAGAGGTTAAAAAACTTATCCATTGATGAAATACTTCATCCCATCAGTAGTAACCAGCAGGACTGAAATTCAAACCCAGAACTTCTAGCATTCACTCCCATCTTGCAGTCTTTCTACGATGACACCCACCTCTCCTCCACAGTCTAGACTTCCTGTAGTTTGTCAGTGTTGTGCCTAAAGTGTGGCTCCTAGGACTGAACCCTAGTTCCGATGGGTTTTGACCAGGATAGAGCCCAGACAAACCACCTCCTCCACTGCTCCAGATACCTTGCTTCTCTCAATGCGGCCTAAGATTGGCATTTTTTCCACATATTAAGCCAAAACTATCCATTGCCAGGGAAGACCACTTTGGGAAGGGCCCCAGCTATGTTTCACATCGCCCACACCTAGATTCTCTCCAGAGTCTTCTTCTCCTTCCCTTCCTGCACAGCCCCCACTCTAAGGCACTCTTCATCCTCATCCCTTTACCATCCCTTTACCTTTGGCTGCACCTGCTAACAACGTAAGTTCCTTGAAGGAAAATGCCATCTTATTTGTTTATATTCTGGATCTCTACCAATTAGCAGAATACCTATCACATTATAAGTACTTATCTAGCTATCTGTTTGTGTATGTACCCATCTGCTTCTGTCTGTCTTTGTCTACCTATGGATCTACTATCTACCTACCTACCTCTCTATCTATCTATCCACTACCTATCTACCTAACAACCTATCTACTATCAATCTATTATCTACCTACCTTCCTATCTATCTACCAATCTACTTATCTACCTATTGATCTATTTAGCTGTCTATCTATTTATCTTTCTATCTACTTACCTATCTATTGACTATTTATCTATCTATCTGCCTACCTATATATCTACCTATCTACCTACCTACCTATCTTTTTATCTACCTATTATCTACCTTTCTATCTACCTATCTATTGATCTATCTATCTATCAATCTATCTACATACCAATTAACTATCTATTTTATCTGCCTATCTATCTGCTATCTGTCTACCTATCTACCTATCTGCCTATCTATCTACTTACCTATTTATCTGTCTACCTATCTATCTATCTATCTACTTACCTATTTATCTGTCTACCTATCTACCTATCTATCTATCTATTTATCTGTCTATCTATCTATCTATCTATCTATCTATCTATCTATCTATCTATCTATCTTATCTGTCATTCCTACTCATTGCTCTTCATTTTGCTCCCAAGTGACAAGTAAAACCAGTCTACTCTGTCTCCCCAGAGCTAGGAAGCAGGGTCCTCTTCCAGAGCGGCCTCTCTTCCCCACTCCAAATCCAGGCACTACAGTTGCCAATGATGACTGGCCACCTGCCAGAGCTTGCAGGAGGATCCCTAGAGAAGCTGGAGCCACACACTGCATAGCTGCGGCCACCATGCGAATGGAGCCCAGGAGGATGCCAAGGACAAACACGGGCAGGGTCCTCTCCTTATCAGGCTGCTCATAGACCAGGTATGGTCCCTTGGAGGCCTCCTCCCGGAATTGGGACTGGAGCTTCAGCAGCATGTCCAGCCTTGACCCTTCAGAGCAGATCCGCCAGCAGCCATGGAAGTGGGGGAGGCATTTAGATGGAACTCCTGGTAGTACAGAAGAGAGAAGGGATGGTAAAGGGATATTTCCCATCCACCAGCACAGATTTGATCCCTCCCCAACCAGGGGCATGTACATCACCTCCACCCACCATTGCCAAAGGCAAGAGAGGAAAGTCAAAATGTCTTCTCAGGATGCAGGGGATGTCTCTGAGTCAGTTACAGAGGTTACTTACTCCCTGTTACCCAATCACTTACCTTGAATCCCTGAAGCAAGACCCTCCTGTCTCCTACTTTCCTGAAGGTACAAAACAAAAATTCATCAGATTCTCCAAGGGGAAGGCTTCTGAAAAGGAGGAAGCCAGCAGGGAAAGAACCTCAAGCAACTCTCTCAGAACCTCAGTTTACCATCTGTAAAGGATCTTTACCCTGCCTCCCTCATAAGGATGTTGCAAGAAACAATGAAATAATGGATTTCAAAGCACTTTAAAAAATGTTAAAGGCCCACCCCTCCTGAAGAGGTGTGGAGCCTGCTTCTGGCCAGAAATGTCTAAATCCTCTGGACTTTCTCTGTAATAAACCTTCTTGATACTAAATTTTTGGTGTCAAGAGCATTTCTAACAATTTGGCGCCCAACTTGGGGCTCAATCTAGACTTTGGAAGGGACAAGGTAAGACATCCCTGGAAGAGCGCGCCCACTGTATTTCAGCGGTCTTGGTGAGTTGAGCCTTTCCCAGCTGAACTCCTGATCTGGGACCACGTGGGAGAAGTCCAGGGGATTGGGGAAGCTGCCAGCAGACCACGAAAGCCAATATATTGGGCAAAGGAGTTTTGTGAGATGGAACTGTTACTGATTAAATGGCCCATTGCAGATACCTCTGGACTAAAGAAATTAGTTAACTAGGAATTTTATGGTGATAATCATTTAAGATCAATTGAGCCCCAATAATGGCCAAAATCCTGAATTGATCTTTTCTTCCTGAATAAGCTAAGAAAATGTAAAGAGCTATTAAAATGGAATTGATGATGATGATGATGATGATTGATTGATTGTTACAATTATCACTCAGATCCTGCTTCGTCCAGGAAGTTAGACCAGATAATCACAATCCTCTACTCCTACAACACTGTCTATCCCATTCACCGGGCACCAACCGCCTCCTGCTTTGTACCGTTCTGTAGCCGGCTTTCTTTCTTTCTACTATGTTCACAGCCTAGTTCTCCTGCTAGACTATTTGCACCTGGAGGACAGGGACCCACCTTTTACTTCTTTGTATTCCCTGAGTTAATTTGCATGGGAGGTGTTTAGTAAATATTTGCTAACTCACAAATTTCTAGTCATCTACTTATTAAACGGGAGTGACTTTGGAGAAAAATGTCTAAATCAAACAATAAGTATTTATTAAGTGCCTGCTATGTGCCAGGCACTGTACTAGGCCCGGGGAAGCAAATGAGTCAGTCCCTGACCTCAAGGAGCTTGCATTCTATAGGTGGAGACTACAAGCTATAAATATATTCAAAATAAATAAATGCAAGTAAATGTGGGGGGGGGCAGTCTTAGCAGTCAGAGAGAGGAGGAGTCAGGATGGGTCTCACGTAGTAAGCGACATTTGAGAGTTTTAAAGAATATAAGGAATTCTGAGAAGTAGAGGTGAGGCAGGAATGAATTCCAGGTATGGGAGATTGCAGGTACAAAGGCAAGGTGAGGTGTCATGGTGGAGCAACAGCAAACCTTGCTAGGCCACAGTGTGCAGGAAGCAGAGCAACGTGTGATGATAAGCTTGGAAAGACCAACTGAGGCTGGGTTGGGAAGGGCTTTAAAAACCAACCAGAGTGATCCTGGAGGCAATAGGGAGCTTCTGAGGCTCACTGAGTAAAAGAGTAACATGACGCAGACAGACAAGCATTTTAGGGAAATGTGCAATGGTGGCTGTGGGACCGATGGCCCTTCGTGGTGTGGCCTGCTAGCAAGTCTTACGCTTCTCAAAATCCTGAAGAATGCATAGCTCAGAAGGTTCAGTGCTGCCCCTCCCTCCCCTGACACCACCATCATCCTCAACTGCTACCATTCATTTCTCCATCATTCCAGAGAACTGGAATTTCACCAGTAGGAATATTTCCTCCATTGCAAGCCCCTAAAGTCTTAACAGCTGGCTCTTCATGAGTTGCTGTGGTCAAAACAAAAACACAAAATTCATGACCTAGCAGTAGCCAATCTTCTGGTGATGGATGCCTTGGCATTTAGATAGGTTAGTTTGCAGATGACAGGCATAGAACCCCCTACCCCAACCAACACACCACAACCATCTGTGGCCCAGACCTTTCTACCTTGGAAGGACCCACCAGAGCTTGGGAGTTATTGGCAGAGTCTTTGAAGGCCCAGGGTCTACTTGGCATCATGATTGAGATATCACAGAAGAACTTCAAGCGAAGGCCCCAAGACCCACACCAAAGAGAAATTATCATAGGATTATAGACTGAGAAATTGAAAGAATGATCTTTACAATCAGCCCTGGAGTCAGGAAGACCTGAGTTCAAATTTGGCCTCAGACACTTACTAGGGCAAGTCATTTAACCCCAACTGCCTCTTTAAAAAAAAAAAAAAGGAAAGAAAGAAGGAAGGAGAAAGAAAGAAAGAAAGAAAGAAAGAAAGAAAGAAAGAAAGAAAGAAAGAAAGAAAGAAAGAAAGAAAGAAAGAAAGAAGAAAGAAAGAAAGAAAGAAAGAAAGAAGAAAGAAAGAAAGAAAGAAGAGGAAGGAAAGAAGGAAGGAAGGAAGGAAGGAAGGAAGGAAGGAAGGAAGGAAGGAAGGAAGGGAGGGAGGGAGGAAGGAAGGGAGAGAAAGACAGAAAGAAAGAAACAAACAAACAAACAAAAAAGAAAGAGGAAGGAAGGAAAGAAGGAAGGAAGGAAGGAAGGAAGGAAGGGAGGGAGGGAGGAAGGAGGGAGGAAGAGGGAGGAGGGAAGGGAGGGAGGAAGGGAGGAAGGAAGGGAGGGAGGGAAGAAGGGAGGGAGGAAGGAAAGAAGGGAGGGAGGGAGGGAAGGAGGGAGGAAGGGAAGGAGGGAGGGAAGAGGAGAGGAAGGAGGAGGAAGGAAGGGAGGGAGAAGGAGGAGGGAGGAAGGAAGGGAGGAAGGAAGGAAGGGAGGAAGGAAGGGAGGAAGGGAGGGAGGGAGGGAGGGAGGGAGGGAGGAAGGAAGGAAGACCTTTGAGGTGATCTAGTCCAACTCCTTCATTTTACAGTTGAGGAACCTGAGACCCAACAAGGTTAAGTAAGTAGAGCCAGGATTTGAACCCATGCCCTTTGCTCCAAGGCCAGCCCCCTTTTACATCTGCACCGGGAAGGTTCCAGCTGCCCCAAAGGTTGCCACTGACCTTCCTTCCACTGTCCATGCCAGACGCCTTCTTCCTAAACAAGAAGAAGAGGATATCCTTAGAAGATGCAAGATGTCCTTTCAAACAGGGGATACTGAGGACAAGGCCTGGAGTGACAAGGCCTCAGGCTGATTCATCACTGGTCCCAGGTGACAGAAGGCCTGGCCAGGATCAGGGCCTCCTCCCAGGATACTCAGATCACGAAAGGGTAAGAGGGGACAGGAGGCTTGAGGGCTCATGTGGGGCCAGGGTGTTTGTGCGTATTGTATAGTATCAATCAACAAACGTTTTTACTATGTTTCAGGAACTGTTGCAGATACAAGGAAAGGCAAATACACTGTTCCTGCCCTCAGGGAGCTTACTGTCTAATGAGGGAGACAGCATGCAAACAACTTTGTATGTCATGAATTTGTGTCTTCAGAAACACGTTTGCATGTTTCTGCATCTGTGTGTGCATGCGCTGTGTGCTGTATGTGTAGCTGTGTGTGTCCATCAGTGCACTAATACGCAGTGTGTCTGTTTCCACATATGTGCATTCATGAGATGCACTCAGTTTCGGACAGCTCTAAGAATTTGGCATCAGTGAAAGTGCCTCAGTCTACCCATCCTCAACCTGAGCCCTCAGTAAGCAAGACAAATTGGTGCAGAAGGGTAAAAAAAAAAACTTCAGGTATGGGGAAATGGTTATGGGTCAGACCAGGTGCCTTATGCCCAGAAGCTGTACCACATAACCCAGTGACCTCCAGCCCAGCCATCCCTGAGGCCTCAGGGGGATGGGAACCACAAGAAGGGTAGCCCATGGCAACACAGGGGTCCTCAAGGCAGCAGAGCTGACTAGCTACTAAGGGGCACTTCCCAGGAACAAGGGATTTGCATAGATTGCTATCAGGACTATCCCCTTCTCACCAGTTGGGAGCTGCCTAGTCACACCTACCCCTACCACAAACCCTGAGCTGGAAGAAACAGTCTTACTTGCTCCTGGTATGGGTCCCATTTATCTCCTCTGGGCCATAGTATTCAAGCTCTGAAAGAGAGGAAAAAAGCTCATCTTGTCCTAAGACAGAAGCTCCAGGCATCTTCTGAACTTCAAAAACGCATCAGTCTTATTGGATGGATTCTGTTGTCACCTGCCCTACCTGTCCTGAATTCCCTTCCTCATGCCAACCAGGAATATTCTTATTTTTTTCTGCTGTTTCCTGGTCTGGAAAAGGGGAGGCATGACCTCGTCCCTCCTGAGGACGGGGTAAGAATCACAGCCAGTTGTGTGTATCTCTTGAGGCACATGTGTATAATTTAAAACCAGACTGGAAAATATCCATCCATAGGGTTGGGCCGTCTTCACAACGAAACCAATTGAATTGCACAATTCATTTATTGGTATTGTTTTAGGTAAGAAATCAGTCATGGGAATAATCTGACTAGCTATTTCTGGAGCCCAGATAACTGCCTTGACAGGTCACTTGCTTGGCCCATACCATCATCTACGTGAAACAGCTGTTCCATCTTGGCCTCCTCCTCTCTCTTCCAGTCTCCAGCTGCTGTTGCAAGGATTCTCATGATTCGAATCCGCTCCTCCTTCCTTTTCTCCCTCTCTTTGGCTCGCCTTTCTTCTAGCTCCTTCCTGCTGCTGCTGGGTCTCTCCGTGAGGGATCTAACAGGTTACAGGCTCAGTCAGATTAAATACTGCCAAGGAAGGCTTTGCAACTAACAGTTTGGAAAACTCTGAAGTCCAGATGAGATATGAACTAACTCTCAGAGAAGGTGTTAGGCATCTCCAGAGGGCAGAGAAGGAAGACTGAATGGGGAATATGAGATGATATAACCTCATGGGTTACTGAAATTCAGCTGTAAGTGTGTGATGATGAAAAAGCAGATTGTAGTGATTGTTCTATGAGCTTTCAAAACAGGAAAAATTGAGGACACTGGCTCTTACATCCAGATTTCTTTGTTTTGTTTTGTTTTGTTTTTTTGGTTTTTTGGCTAGGCAATGGGGTTGCCCAGGGTCACACAGCTAGTAAATGTTATGTATCTGAGGCCAGAATTGAACTCAGGTCCTCCTGAATCCAGACCCGGTGCTCTATCCGCTGCACCACCTAGCTGCCCCCCTCTTACATCCAGAATCATGGAAGTCTGCCAATCCCCAAAAGTAGAAAAATCCCTAGGCTAGAATGAGAAGACCTATAAGTAAGTCATTCAGTCAATAAGCATTTATTAAGCACCTACCATGTTCCAGACACTATGCAAAGCACTGAGGATACAAAAAGAGGCAAAAGACAGTCCCTGCCCTTGAGGAGCTCACAGTCTAATGGGTGTTAGCCTGCAGTTAGTAATCTTAAATCCTTCCTTGGACAAGTATTACCTTTCCAACCCTGAGCAAGGTCATGAAAGTAATGGTCACTGCTTGACCATGTTTTTGCCCTTCTTCAGATCCTCAGAACTTAATGACTAATATGTAGCGTGTTTAACAAATGGTTTTTGACTGACTGATTGGCTGAAACTCCCCCAGCCTTTTCCCCATCTTCAAAATGAGGGAGGTGAACAGGATGGCCTTTAAGGTCATGTACAATTCTCGATCAATGATCCTACGAGCCCCTAGTTCTAGGCCTGGCTAAGCCACTAACCAGCTAGGTGACTTTGTTTCAATCAATTCCCTTCCTTCCATCCACAGTTTCCTCAAGTGTAAAATGAAGAATTTGGATAGGGTCGTTCATTTGCCAAGCGTTTATGAAGCACCATTTATGTGTAGAGCACTACGCTAGGCTTGGGGTGGGGCAGGGGGGAAGGACAAAGTTTCAATGTTCACCAAGGTCCCTGGAAGTTAGCTCTAAGTGATGTCCTTTGAACAATTAAAGATGGAGGGGAGCAAACTCAAAGACCTGAGGACCAAAGGGGTCTTCAGGGAAGAAATGTACTAACATTGACATTAAGGGATCGCCATCCGTACTTGGATGGAAACGTCTCCCAGATTAGAAAAAGAAGACCCCTTACCTCATTTGGGGGACAGGACCCTTTGTGATTTTCACAGAGTGACTCGTGGCTCTCATAGTAAGGTGAGGAGAAAGACACCACAATCACCAAGACATAGAACACAGAGTCATGGAATCAATTGAATCATAGAAAGGACTAGCCAGAGGTCAATTGGTCCATCCCTCTGCCTCAAGAATGGGCTCTAAGTTCTACAGAGGAGATTCCACATGGTCTGGATTGGAAAGAGCCCCAGATTAGGAGTCAGAGAGTCTAAGATGGAGCCATCTCTGGTACAACCCACACGATCCGGAGCAACTTATCACCCCCCTCTGGACTCCAATGGCCAAATGAAGGGATTGGCCTAGTTCAGGGCTTCTTCACCTGGGTTCTACAGACTCCCAAGGGTCTTTGGATGATTTCAAAGGGTCTGTGAACTTAGATAGGAAAAAGTTACATCTTTACTTTCACTAATTTCTAACTGAAATTTAGCCTTTTTCCATTATAATTAAAAATAATAACAACAAAGATTATTATTGTGAGAGGGGGTCCAAAAGCCCCACCCTTCCTCCAAAGGGATCCATGACCTGGATAATTTTTAAGGTCCCTTCCAACTTTAAATAATATGATCCTAAGGTGACGTCCCTGGGATCCTTGGTATTCCAAAGAGAAGATTCCATGAACTCTGAGGCAGTGGCTAGCAACGGGAAATGTGTGATGCGCTGACTGACAGATAAATGTTTTTTCCTGAGTTTTTCAGGCCCAGGACAACCTTCTGTGGCCACATAGTGAGCAGAAAGTGCTCTGAGCTTGGAGTCCCACCCTCAAATGGGAGGTGCTCCCTACTCTTCAGCCTAACATTTGTTTGAGAATCTGTCCCTTCAAACCCCAAGGATCCTTCGGGTTCCTTTAGAGATCAGAATAGTAGTACCAAGAATAAGCAAGTGGAAGAGAAAAATCATTTCATGAGCCCAAGCAAAGAACTCAGGCTACAAGACAGCCCCTCCCTCGGCTCTTCAGAATCTAAAAAAATCTATAACATGGGGTTGTCAAGGGGGCTCAGATGAGATGCCAGGAGAAGCACTTTGCAAACCTTAAAAGGCTGTGTAAATACTAGACATGACTATTATTATTACCACTATTATTATCATCAACAAAGAGGCCCTATTGCCTTGATGATAATAATAGTTGAGGTGGATTCTGCTGTTTCTCCTTTTCATTGTTTCTCCTCCATCCAAAAGCACATGGTCATAGGAGCTCCTTAACATTCCTTCTTAAGGCTCCTGCTTCGGTATCTAGATTCTCCAGCCCCGGCCCTGTGCTTAAGCAACGATGGCACCAGCTAAACATGTGCCCTGATCTGAAATCCTTCCTGACAGTTCTGCACATAGAATCATTGAGTCCAGAAAGCAGAGTGCACACTCTCTCTCTCACTCTCTCTCTCTCTCTCTCTCTCTCTCTCTCTCTCTCTCTCTCTCTCTCTCTCTCTCTCTCTCTCTCTCCCTTTCTCTTTCTCTCTCCCATTTTAACTGGGAAGTGTAGTATATTCACTCATTAGCAACCACTTAAATATTTGTAACCAGGGTCTGCGCAGGTAGGTGACACAGTGGATAGAGCACAGTGGATAACGTCAGGAAGACTTGAGTTCAAATGTGACCTCAGACACTAAATAGCTGAGTGACCCTGAGCAAGTCACTTCACTTTGTTAGCCTCAGTTTCCTCATCTGTAAAATGAGCTAGAAAAGGCAATGGCAAACCACTCCGGTATCTTTGTCAAGAAAACTCCAAATAGGGTCATGAAGAATTGGACACTACTGAAAACTACTGAATGACACTAACAGGGTCTGGTACCTTCATAATATGACTAGGATAGAGTCCCCCACATGAATAAACTGGACAATCTGCTTCTGAGAGAATCATGATGTTTGGGATTGGAAGTGCCTTGGAAATATTCATAGCAGCTCTTTTTGTGGTGGCAAAGAATTGGAAATTGAGAGGATGCCCATCCATTGGGGAATGGCTAAGCAAGCTGTGGTACGTGAATGTAATGGAATACTATTGTGCTATAAGAAATGATGAACAGGTTGACTTCAGAAAAACCTGGAAAGACTTGTATGGTCTGATGCTGAGTCAAGTGAGCAGAATCAAGAGAACGTTGTACACAGTAACAGCCATGTTGTGCGATGACTAATATTGATAAACTTAACCCTTCTCAGCATTACAAGGATTAAGACATCTCCAGAGGCCTCGTGATGGAAAATGCTATCCACATCCAAAGAAAGAACTATGGAAGTTGAATTGCTATCATTTTTTTTCTCTTCTGTTGAGTTTTGTTTCCTCTTTCTGATGGTTCCTCCTATTGGTTTTAATTTTTACTTACAACTTCCCTAATGTGAAAATATGGTTAATAGGAATGTAAATGTATAGCCTATATGAGATTGTGCGCCTTCTTGGGGAGGGTGGTGGGGAAGAATGGGGAGAAAAAATTTTAAACTCAAAAGCATATGGAAGTGATTGTTGATAAATCAAAATAAATTAATAATTTTTTTTAAATTAAGTGCTTTGGAGAGATTAGAACACATGTAGACATTCTGTAAATGGTTCTAGTTAGCTAATAGTGTCATGAAAAGGTGGTTCTTTGACTGGAAGTGGAGGCAGTCTCAAAGGCCCATCAGCCTTGGCTCAGGCCTTTTGACAGTTCTCAATTCAGCTACTTTGGGGTGTGATTTATGTCTGGTGAGAGACAACACAAGAGGAGGGGCTTGGGAGCTTCTCCCCTCTAAGGCTATGGCACCCTGTGAAAGGGCCTTGGTCCTCGGCCTCTGTGCTTACTTTTTTCCTTTTTCGGTGAAGGAGATTAATCTGGAGGTCAGGAAAGTGAATCACTAGAGTCTTGGCATCAGAGTGCAGGCCAAAGTTTGCAGCCAGCCCAGCCTCACTGAACCGAAATCCAAGGGAGGGACATTCTAGATCCAGGTCAGCAGAAGCTGAGATGAGGATTTATCCGAAGTCTGGACACATCTAGATATGAATTTGGAGGGACTAGTATTATGTGGGAGCTGAGTTATTGGGGGAAATGTTGATATATTTGCTCTTGCTCTATCTTCTAGGTAAAAGCTAATTGGTATTAAGTTGGTTAGATAAAATTAGAGCCCTAGCCACTGGCCCCAAAGCCACAGTTCTAAACCCCAGTCAAACTGGAGCAGGCAAACCTTGTACTTCCTTGACTACAGGCCTATGATGGCAATCTAGGCCCAACATTCCCATCATTCCTCCCTGTCCTTCCATGTCAAATTGCTCCCCTTACTTTAAAGCCCAACTCAAATGCCCCCTCCTCCAAGAAGCCTCCCCAGGGCCCCCTGATCAGTAGCATCCTCCTGCTATACACCTCTTACTACCTCATTTTGTAACTCTCTAATGCACCTAATATGTAATTGCAGGGCAAAAGGTGAGGGAGCTTTTCCTGGCATGGGAATGGTGCCCAAAAGGGATGGCAGCCAATAGTGAAGAGACAATATGGGCGCGGTACCTAGCTCCACAGGCAGGCTGGAGGCGCTGACATACAGCAAGGTATTCACTCTGATTCCCCTTCCCCACCCCATCCCACCAAACCAGAGCCAATCAGGGTTCAAACTTTAATAGAGAATTCTCAATTAAAGAGCTGATGTGTTATTAACAGGAAACTACCCCACAAACCCTAAAGCACAACAGTGGGGTAGTCAGCCATTGAAACGAGGGTATTCTCTGAATTGCCTAACAAAGTAAAGAATCTCAGGGACCCAGAAAACTCACCTCTTAAATGTGCCACAGTAAGCAAGGGGCCAGAGAAGGGGGCAATGCTGGTCTACAGATCCCCTAAGCCTTGGCATACACACATCCTGGAGGCTGGCGCCATACCAGTCAAAACTGGAGAGTGGGCACCAGACCTCGTCTATCTATACTTCATATCTCCTCCAGGGAATGGGCAAGAAAATAAGCATTTTAAAGTACCTACTATATGATTTTTATAAATATTATCTCGTTTGATCCTCACAACAACCCCAGGAAGTTGATACTAATTATTATCCCCATTTTAAAGCTGAAGAAACTGAGGCAGATGGAAATGAAATAACTTGCCCAGGGTCACAGAATGCCTGGTGAATATGAACTCGGGTCTTCCTGACTCAAAGTCCTTCTTTCAATGCACTGTGTGTGCTTCTTAGCTGCCTGATATAATACATATGAGCAATACCCTCTGGAAGTACTCTGATAGACAAAAATCTAGACATCACTGGGGTGGGGCAAAGGGTCAGTCCCTCACTTTACCAATATAACTACCATGTAATTCTTTTTAATGGACTGCTTTATGAAAAGATAAAAAATGATTCAATTTACACACGATTTTTGAGGAACATTTCTAATGAGTAGGATAAGATTCCTTTTAATGCAATGGCCAACAGTCCCGGCCGCCATCTTGGTATAGAGGAACTGAAGCCCTTCAGGCCTCAGTTTCCTGATCTGCAAAGCGAGGGGACTGGACTGCATGGCCTCAAAATCTCTTTTAGCTCTCTGACCCCACGACTGGGAACCATGTAGAGAGCCAGCCAGCCAACTAATCCTGGAGAAGGGGCAACAGTAATGGTGGTCCCCCTCTTAAGGGAGGAAAATCAAAGGTGAAGTTAATAAGGAATCACAGTCTCATCAAATAACATTTATCATCAGCAATAATAACAGAACATCCACAACCGATGCCTCAAATGTACAATAGATGGCCATTCTAATGATGACTAAAGTATAATCTGCATTGAATTTGAGAGTGAAGAATTATTCTAAAAAGAGTCCACTTCATGCCTCTTCGGGATCTCGTCCTGCTTTTTGTAAGATTCCTGATTATTACTGATGTTAAATTATTCTGAGGTGCTGCTGAGAAGGACTCAGCTTCTGGACTCAGCATCTGAAGAAGAAGCTAGGGAACAAGGAGAAAGGTGTTTATTACCCACTCTTGGTAAAGCCCAAACAATCCTTCCTTGGCCCGTTAGCTCAGGGAGCCTGCCCTCAGGGACAACGCCAGGGCAGGACTGACTGCCTGGACTGCTGAGTCTGATCTGATGAGTCCCCAGGGCTGCCCAGCCGGGAAATCAGGAAGACTTCTGGCTGAGGGTTCAGCTCTGCTCAGAAAGGACCTTCCCATGGGACCTCCCAAAGCACTTGCTGGTGTGCTAATACAATACCAGTACAATAAATGCACTTAGGATGGAATGCTGCGAATTACACACACTGTGTCTCTTTCCCTACTAAATCATAAACTTCATGAAGGCAGGGACTGGGTCTTATCTGAATAGTGCTATCTCCCTCCCCTTCCCAAAGCACTGTCCTGAATACAGGAGGAACTTAATACATATGGAAGATGGCTGATTTAGATTTGGAAGGGACCTCAGAGGGTATCTGCTCCAAATCCCTCATTTTATGGATAAGTGAGGCAAAACAAGGTTAAGTGACTTGCCCAGGGTCACACAGCTAGTGTCTAAGATAGTATTTGAAACCCAGGTGTTTGTGATGCCAAATCTAGTGTTCACTCCATTATACCACACTGACTAGTTAGGTGACCCTAGGCAAGTCACTTAACCTCTGGATGCCTCAGTTTCCTCAACTCTGAAATTGAGATCGATGAAAGCTCTACTTCCCAGGGTGGTTGTGAGGATCAAAAGAAATAATTGTAATGCCCTTAGCACGTGACTGGTACATGGTAGGCGCTTAATAAGTGATTATTCTCTCCCCTCCCCCTTACTATCTCTCTGTTGATATAAGACTTCAATGTATTGGTTAGTTTTGCCAAAACGACTTTTTTTTCCTTTTGTTATTCCTTGCTTTAAGGATTTGGATCTCTGGAAAGGAAGCAAGGAGGATCTAGTTGGGAAATGTAAGCCTTGTAAAAAAAAGAAAAAGATATCCTTAACTATTTTTTAAATACAATAAAAGAGACTTGAGTGAATGAATGAGGGGATGGTGATTAGTCTTGTCTTAATTTAACAGTCGTTTATTAAGCCCCTGCTGTGTGCACGTGTGGGGCTACAAGGACAAAAATGCTAATGACCTTTCCCTTGAGAAGCTTATTAAACCTAAACAAATTGGTGAGTATCCACTAATTGTAAGAAGGAGAAAGCAGGAATGACTGGGAGCATGAAGAAAGGATTCCCATAGAAAATGGAACCTGCCCCAAGCCTCGAAGGAAGCTTAGGCTTCTAAGAGGCAGAGGAAAGGAGGGAGCGCAGCTAGGGGGCGCAAAGGATACAGCACCGGCCCTGGATTCAGGAGGACCTGAGTTCAAATGTGGCCTCTGACACATAACACTTAACTAGCTGTGTGACCCTGGGCAAGTCACTTAACCCCTTTGCCTAGGCAAAAAAAAAAAAAAAGGAGGGAGAGTCTGCTAGAAACAGTGGATAAAATCAGGGGAGTTAGAGGGTTGGGGCTGGACCAGAGAGCTCGGGAAGGATTGCCAGAAGAAGGAATACAGGAAATCTTCTAGGCCAGGAGATGGGCAGCTGATGATTTCAGCAGGACCTCCTTTATCCGGGGCTGTCTACAAAGCAGGGATTCAGAGGGCCAGGGAACCCCTTTACCCCCATGCAAAGTCCTCCATTAGGGTTTCTTTAGTTCAAAATATACAGGGGCTTCCTGTCTTGGCATAATGCAAACAACCCTCCCCTTCCTTCCCTCTCCACCTGGCCCCAGGCTGCCTTTCCAGGCTTATTCCATAGAATTCCTTTCCAGTTCTCTACCATCGAGCTAAAACGGCTTCCTCTTCCTCGCAGTTCCCCACATAGGACATTCCACCTTCCATCTCCACACCTTTGCACGAGCTGTACCCCATGCCTGGAATGCCCTCCCTTCTCATCTCCACCTCTAAGAATCCCTAGCTCCCTTTTCAAAGGTCCTCTCCTGCCACCTCCTAAAAGAGACCTTTCCTCTCCAGGCTGCTGATGCCTCCATCCCACATAAACCCATTACTGTGTGCGTGTGTGTGTATGTGTGTGTGCATGTGTGCGTGCACGTGTGTGCATGCGTGTGTGTGCATATGTGCATGTGTGCGTGTGTGCATGTGTGCGTGTGCGTGTGTGCATTTGTGTGTGTGTGCGTGTGCATGTGTGTGTGCATGTGCGTGTCTGTGTATGCGTGCATGCGTGTGTGTAGCAAATGTGCAGTGGTATGTACCGTTATCTTCCCCGGTAGAATGTGAGCTCCCCGAGGGCCAGGACTGAGCCTCGCAGTGCCTGGCACATTGCGAGCACTTAATAAATGCTCACTGATGGATTGATCGGATTGCTTTGAGCCAGATTGTTTCTTCTGACAATGACTGAGCAGCAGAGGGAAGGAGGTCACCTAGGCCAAGAGTTCTTCACCTAGGGGTCTGTCATCATGTGGTCTTTATGTATATGTTTTGATAACTATTCCAATAGCAAAGGGCAGGGAGGAGGAAGGGGCGGTGGAACGAAGGGGGAAAGTCAGAAGGACTTCCCAGATAAGACGGGTGAGCTCTCTCTGCTGCCCTCTCCCCACCTCTCCCCTCCGTCCCCCTCTACTCACCGAATAATTGAGACGACGATCATCACGAGACCATAGAGAGAGTCGAGGAAAAAACTGAGGGAAAGAAAACTGGGCGCTTCGCCCTCCTCGTCCTCGTCCTCCTGCCGACTCTGACAAGCGGGCTTTGGCAGCCGGGCCTGAATCCCCTGCCACCTCAGGAGTCGCTCCTCATCGCAGCAGACGCGCCACTGGTGGTGGAAGTGGCTGAGGCCGCCGCAGAGACTTCCTAGCGTGCAGACAAAGGGAGGCAATTTCCCGAAACCCCCAGGGGTGCTGGCCCCGGCAAGGGTCCCAAGGCTTCCCCAGAAGGGGCCAGCGCCGCCCAATCCCCTGGGCGGGTCCGCACCCAGCCCCCAGCCCAGGGTAGGCGCTCACATACCCCTCGGTCATCAGCCCTACCAGGATAGAAACTGGCTTCTCTCATCCCCTGAACCAAGTCTGAAGACGCTGATTACCTCTCTCCCTGGCTTTACCTCTTCCCTGCTTCCACTACAGAATCATAAGCTAACAGAAGGATGGGACCGAAAAGGGCACTGAGTCCAGTCTTTTCATGCTAAAGATGAGGGAGCTCGGCCTCAGAGAAGTTCCTCAACCCGCCCCAGGGTCACACAGCTAGTAAGTGTCTGACTTGGAGTCTGCCCCAGGCCTTCCTGACTCCAGGTCGCGAAGCCCCGGCCTCTAGGGCACACCTGCTTCTTCCTGGATCCAAGCGAACATCTTCGTCACCAAGGCTTGAACCTAGCAGGGACTTCATATATGTTTCTTGATTGAACTGAATGATAACTTCTCTGGGCCTCAGTTTCCTCATCTTTAAAATGGGATTGATAATCCCTAGACTCTCAACTTGTAGTAAGGACTTGACTACAGAAATTTTTTGTAAAATTCCATAGTGCCTAAAGAACAGGGTCCTAATAGTATAAGTAAGACACAGTCACTGTCCTCAAGGTGCTAGATAGATAGAAGGGGTCATGGATTTGGATGTCCCCCTATCCTCTCCAGTAGAGAAGAAGCTTCTTGAGGGCAAGTAATATTTCTTTCTTTCATTCTTTCTCCCTCCCTCCCTTCCTTCCTTCCTTTTTTGCTTGCTTTCTTTATCTCTATATCTCTGACTCCTAGGCTGCAATGCCTGGCACATAAGACCATTAGTAAGCCACTCAATCAGTGAATGTGTATCAAGTACCTACTGTATACCAGCCTACTTACTGAACTGAATTGAATTAAAAGGAACCTTAGAATTTTATTATTACTAGAGACCGTGGAGTGCAATTCCTTCATTTTACAGGTGAAGAAGCTAAAGCCTAGCAAGGTCCATGGTAACACAAGGAGATTAGGGAGAGAGACAGAGAGAGAGAGACAGAGACAGAGACAGAGGAGAGACAGAGAAGAGAGAGACAGAGTGAGAGGTAGAGAGAGGAGAGACAGAGAGAGAGGGAGGGAGAGAGAGAGGAAAAAGAGAGGGGGAAAAGGAGAGGGAGAGAGATGGACAAATAGAAAGACAGGTAGGCAGACAGAAAGGCAGACAGACAGATAGATTAGATGGATAGATGGGTGAATGGATGGATGGATGGATGGATGGATGGATGGATGGATGGATGGATGGATGAACAGATAAATAATGGATGGATAGATAGGTAGATGGATGGATGGATAGATAGATAATAGATGGATAGATAGTTAAAAGATAATGGATGGATGGGTGGATGGATGGATGGATGGATGGATGGATGGATGGATGGATGAACAGATAAATAATGGATGGATAGATAGGTAGATGGATGGATGGATAGATAGATAATAGATGGATAGATAGTTAAAAGATAATGGATGGATGGGTGGATGGATGGATGGATGGTTAGATAGATAAACAGATGAATAGATCAATAAATAGATAATAGATGGATGGATGGATAGATAAATAGATAGATGGAGAGACAGACTGATAAATAGAGGCAGACAGACAGAGATAGAAAAAGAAAGGAAAGAAGGAAGGAAGATTGCATATTTCTATAATGCTTTACAATTTACAAGGGGCTTTCCTTTGGAAAATCCCTTAAAGTGGGTAATGTAGGTGGTACTATGCCCATCTTACAGATGAAGAAACTAAGAGGTGAAGTAATAAGACAAAAATAGCCCAGCTAGGAAGCAAAAGAGCTGGGCCTTGAGCTCGGGTTTCCTGGTTCCACGTGTAACACTGCTAAAAAAAAAAAGGTTACAATCCAAATAAGAGCCTATAACCTAGAAGCAACTTCAGCTGTGGTATAAAGTTCTATACTTTAGACCAAACTAGATGCTTTAGGATTTTTCAATTATCAAGATTTCTCCACTGATTTCTTACCTGGGTCACCTGATCATGTGGAGAGCTAGGTGGCTCAGTGGATAGAGCACTGGGCCTGGAGTCAGGCACACCTAAGTTCAAATACAGCCTCAGACAATTAATAGCTATGTGACCCTGGGCAAGTCACTTAACCTGTTTGCCTTCATATAATCTGTGGTCGAGAACTGAGGCCCTTGAGGAAGGGCCTGGAGAAGGAAATGGCAAACCTCTCCAGTAGCCCCATGGCTAGTATGTGCCACAGGGCCACAAAGAGTCAGATGACTGAATGACTGAACAATACGACCTGAGGAGTTACAGAAGCCCTCTCGCCTCTACTTTGTCTCCCGAACAACGTGTGAAATTCCCTGGACAAAATGAGCTCTTTGGCAAGGCCCTCTGCTCTTGCAGGGATGGAGCTGGGATCCAGGGGGTCAGCTCCTCACTGCAAAGGAAGTTCCCCCAGTTCAGCTGGCCCTAGAGCTGGGCTTTGAAAAGGAGACAGCTGCCAGTTCAAGGGAGAGAGATAACTCCCAGAAAAAGAACGGACATTTATTAAGGGTAAGAAACACAGACCAGAAGCAGAGAGATAGGGAAGGAGAGGCACTCTCCAGAGAGAAAGCAGTAGATCAGACCCACCTCCAGGCAAGAGAGGCACAATAAATCGTAAGGCATAGGGCCGAGACAGGCTGGGTTCCTTGGAGAGAGGTCTATATATTCGCCTCCCAGAGAGAAGGAGCCAAGGCTTAAAGGAGAGCAACATGAAGAGATATACCCCTTTGCTGGTACTGTGAGTCACGTGGACTGTAGTGGTCCCTTGGGAATCCCTAGAGGGATTCCTCTTGCCTATTTATGGGCTCAGGTACCACGCTATGCCTTTTCTGTCAACTTAAATAAAATGGGCCTTATATTTAATGTCTTGTTAAGCTGAGTGCTAAGAGTTAGCGTGAAAGCTGAGGGCCCTTTCCTTCCCCTTTTCTGTGGAGACCCTGCCAGGAGCCAAATTCCATTGTCCTCTGGGGGAAAAATAGAGGGGGCGTGAACTAAAAGAGATTTCTTAGAGAACGCTTCAAGACCGAACCCCATCTATGAGAGTGAACCTCAAGGGCCTCAGTTCTTGACCACAGATTACATGTATATGGTCAACCCAGGTGAACTTGCATAATTCATCCATGATGAAGCCAAGTGCCATCTGCCTCTATTCCCACATGCTAGGACTCCTTATCACCTTATTCTTTCCAGACTAAGGCCAAAAGGCCTCCAAGGGTATGTTCAAAATTCATGAAAAATTGAGGCACCCAAAAGTAGTACATAAGAAAAGAGCAGAGCAAACTAGAAAACTCTTTTGGGGGGCCATATTTTTCCCCCATCAGGCTGAAATAAATTGTCAATTCCTTGAAAGCAGGGGCCAAGTATCATTGACTTTTATATCCCCTTTAACACAAAGTTCATAGTGTCAGACATGTAACAAAGTTTGTTTGAACAAAGTAAGTTTGTTGAATGGATGGGCAGATGGATGGATGGATGGATGGATGGATGGATGGATGGATGGATGGATGGATGGATGGATGGATGGATGGATAGATGGAAGGATAGAGGGATGGATGGATGGATGGATGGATGGATGGATGGATGGATGGATGGATAGACGGAAGGATAGAGGGATGGATGGATGGATGGATGGATGGATGGATGGATGGATGATGGACAGGTGGATGGATGAGTGGATGGATGGATGGGTGGATGGATAGATGGAAGGACAGAGGGATGGAGGGATGCTGGAGGGATGATGGAGGGATGGATGGATAGATGAGGGAGAGGATTCCACATTAATGAAATAAAATCCCAACACCCTTCCCACTTAATTAAATTCAAGTATTTGTCATACAAGTGCTATGTGCAAAGCACAGTGATAAGTCTTGGGAATACAATCATAGAAATTAAAAACTGTCCCTGACCTAAAGGAGCTTACGTTGACAAAGAAAGATATAATATGTAAAAAGATAAGTAAACATGAAAATATATGATACTCTGAGGAAACATCAATAACTGGCCGGATCTGGAAAAGATTTCCATAAGAGGTAACAACTGAGCCAAGCCCTGAAAGGAGCTGAGGATTCCAAGAGGCAGAGATAAGGAGGGAGTTCATTCTAATTGGTGCAGTGGCTAGAGCATTAGACCTAGAGTCAGGAAGACCTGAGTTCAAACCTGGTCTCAGACACTTACTAGTTGTGTGACCTTGGGCAAGTCACTTAACCTCTGTTTACCTCAGTTTCCCCACCTGCAAAATGGGCATAATAAAGCACTTCCCTTCTAGGGTCGTTGTGAGGCTCAAAGGAGACAGTGGTTGTAAAGTGCTTTGCAAACTTTAAAGCATTATATGAATGCTAGTCATCATCACCATCACTATTATTATTGCTATTTTAACTATTATGTAAGGCAGCCGGAGGGGATTCCTGTGCAAACGCATAGGTGGAAATACAGAGCTGAGTTCCATGCTTCTGTCAGTGGCTGAGGGAGCAGGAAGGAAAGCAGGTTCCGTTTACCTTTGGTCCATATGAAATCTGATGAGTTCTTATTTGCCTAAAAGAAGGAAAGGAATGGGGAAAATCATTTACATAGCACCTACTGTGTGTCAGACACAGCACGAAATACTTTATCTCTTTTCATTTAACCTCGTTTGATTCTCCCAACAGTCCTAGGAGGTAGGTACCTATTTTACATTTGAAGAAAGTGAGGCAGCTGTTAAGTGATTTGCCCAGGCTCACACAGCTAGTAAGTATCGGAGACTGGATTTGAACTCCAGGCCCAGGACTCTGTCCACTGCACTACCTGGCTGACTGAGGCTTGATTTAATGTAAACACATTAGGCGATGGATCCATAAGGAAAGGATGATCCCTCCAGGCTGGGAATCTAGAATCTCAGGAAATGTGAAGAGGTGCTAGGAGAGTATAGAATAGCTGCTTCTTCAAGAGGGAGCTTTCTAGTTTTAACCTGCTTTTAAAGTAGAACGAGATCTATTGTTCCCAATCAGAGGACGGACCACGAGGTGGCTTTGTCAAAGAAAAGCACGGTGACTCAACCAGACACTCAGGGAGAGATGACTCCCTATGGAAGGCTAGCGTATCTTACAGACTCTCTCTGGTATAACCTAATAGCTCTTAAAGCTTGGAAGAGAAGAAAAATTAGGAGTATGAAAAACAGAGCATGGGGGCAGCTAGGTGGCACAGTGGATAGAGCTCCAGCATTGGAGATCAAATACAACCTCAGACACTTGACACTTACTAGCTGTGTGACCCTGGGCAAGTCACTTAACCCCCATTGCCTCACCAAAAAGCAAAAAAACAAACCAAAAAAAAAAAACCTGAGCATGACAAACTGAGATGGCTCTGGGCCCCACACTCTTATATGGGGTGAGGGTAAAGAGGGTGGGAGAACCACACTGATGCCCCAGCCAAGTTCCTAAGCTACACAGTGAACCATAGGATCATAGATTTAAAGAGGGAAAGGAGCCTAGGGGTCATCAATTCTAGCCCCTTCATTCTATAGATAAGGAAACTGAGGCATAGAAAGGAACCCAACTGAGGTCACTCAGGTAGGAAAGCCCTGAGGCAGGATTTGAACCTAGGGCTTCCTGACTCTAAGTCCACAACACTAACCATTATACTATGCTGCCTCTCAAGGAGGAAACTGTGGAAGTTTCCTTTAAAAAAAAAAAGATCTAGACCTCTCCATATAATTAGCACATAAACAACCCCACTACCACCAACTCAATGAAGATGGTACCCAGAGGAAAACAGGGTCCCAAAAGAGGGGGAAGGGACCTTACAAGACAGGATATTAGACCGTAGAGCACTGAATGTCAAAGCTAGAGGTGACTTTAGAAATCGCCAGATTTTTTAATTCATGCAATCCTATCAGTAAATATTATTTTGAATGTACTCCTTCACATGTTTTTTTTTTAATTATTTATTTATAGAGTACATACATCTACTACTAAATGACTCACTCTATCCAATCTGACGGTTGCCTTGGGGTGATCTGAAGAGCAGAGGGTAAGTATGCTTGGGGTGGGAAAGAGAAATTTTCCCAGTGGTGCCTGAAGCTGCTCCTATAGGTGAGGCTAATTAACATTTAGGTTAAAACTGCCCAGAAGGACAGAGTTTGGTAATTACAAAGCAGCTAGAGGGGAGTGTTGGGATATAGGGGGTGAAGAAGGGTCGGTGTGGTTGTCTGGGAGATAATCTTTACCACTAGTCATTGCGTCAAGGGTGGGATTCCATCCACTTTCACACCCTGGGATTTGTAGATCCTTAAGGTCAGACCAAAACCTCTATTTCAAAGAACAAATCCCCTTAATAAAAGGATTTGTTCTATAAAACTTGACTCAGTCAAAAGACTGCACCCAAGGACCTAGAAGGCCACATGTGGCCTTGAAGCCAAAGGTTCCTCACCCCTGAATACCCTAGGACATAGAATAAAACATTAGAACCTAAAATGTTAAAGCCAAAGGACCCCAATTTTCTCATTTTCCATGCTCTCCCCCTCAGCTATGTCCTTCCTTCTTCAGGATTGCTTCTCTTCTTCATTCTAAGGACATTCTATCCATGTGAAAACATTACTTGGGAAAGAAGGGAGAGAGTTAAATTTCTCCCAAGCTCTCCAATGGGTAGGCCAGCTAGGAAAAATCTTTCATGGAGGATGTCTCCTCCAGTGTTCCATTTCCCAACCTGGGAATTCAGCCCAACTCGATGCTTTCTCCTCCCTGCCTGCCCAATTTCCAGATTCAGCAGCTCCTTTCTCATCAGATCACTGTGGTCTCCATGAGTACACATGTTCCAAGTTCAACATTCTTGCTCTCCCTCTCCCTCCAGCAACTATTCGGTTACAGTAGAGTCTCTTACCTTCCCCGGGAATCTGACTGACCGAGGCACCCAATAGGGGAATGCAGCAAGCTCTCTTGGGACGGGGAGCTGACCCCCAAAGCTGTGACAGGAGCAGGCACAGGACCTGGCATGTTGTGGGAAAGAGAACTGAACTCTTCTCTGGACCTATTTGAGTTAGAAAGAGAACACTTAAAGGGATCGTTTATGACACAAAAGAAGAGAAAGACTGTAATAGACAACTAGATTAAAAACTAGAAAAAACCTGGCAAGCATCCAGGCCAGTCCTTTCATTTTTTAGGGGATGATCTGTTCAGTCACACAGCTGGGAAATAACAGCACCAGGGATTGAACCCAGGTCTTCAGACACAAAATCCAGCCTGGAGTTGGGAAGACTCATCTCCCTGAGTTCAAATCCAGCCTCAGATACTTATCACTGTGTGACCCTGGGTGAGTCACTTCACCCTGTTAGCCTCAGTTTCCTCATCTGTAAAATGAGCTGGAGAAGGAAATGACAAACCGCTTCAGTCTCTTTGCCAGGAAAATCCCAAATGGGATCATGAAGAGTCAGACACAACTGAAATGTCTGAACCACACCAACTGTGTGCAAAACACTATGTTAAGTGTTGGGGGCGGGGATGCAGAGACAACTCCAAAATGTTCCCTGGAAAGAAATTAACACGTATCAAGCACCTGTGTGTCAGATACCGTACTAAGCACTTGACAAACATAAACCCCCTCACAACAACTCTGAGAGGTAGGTACTCTTATTACTCCCATGTTACAGATGAGGAAACTGAGGCAAAATGATTTACCCACACAACTAGTTAAATGTCTGATACAGGGTTCAAACTCGGGTCTTTCTTAATTACAGGCTCAGTGCTCCACCTAGCAACTTCAAGGAGCTTTAATGACCATGAGTTGATAACTTCACTTCAATTTTTAACCACCTTCGTTGTCAGGAAGGATGAATCTAGTCCAGTCCATAGGACTTTAATCAGGAAGACTTTCAGTCAAATGATTCTTACTTTTTTTTTTCCCTTGGGGGGGGCTGTGAGGCAATTGGAGTTAAGTGACTCGCCCAGGGTCACACAGCTAATAATTGTCAAGTATCTGGTCTGAGGCCAGATTTGAACTCAAGTCCTCCTGACTCCTGGCCCTATCCACTGCACCACCTAGCTGCCCCGATTTTTACATTTTTTGACATAGCCAATTATGGGAATTTGTTTTGCTTCACCGCAATTTGTTACAAGGGCTTTGTTTTTCTTTATTTTTCCAGTGGGGGCAGGGGGTGAGAGAAAGAGAGAAAATAACTGTTTGTTACTTGGGGAAAAACTTAATTTCCAAAGAAATTTCTAATGGAATTCGAGCTAGAAAATCTGGATAGCATGAGAGGAAGAGCCCAGCGCGTGTGGCCAGCAGGTGCCAGCTCTCCCTTTTAGAAGCCACGAAACCTTGGACAAAATCACTCAACCTCTGTTCGTGTCACTCAGCATCCTGCGTTTCCTCGTCTGTCTGACAAGCCTGCCTACCTGACAAGGACACTCACAAGACCATAAATTTAGAACAGGAAAGGACTTGATAAAATACCCAGAACGCCCCTTCATTTAATTGTGAGTCTGCAATCAGAACATGCACCTGAAAGGGTTTTGAAGCTCACAGGACTCTCTGCAAACGCAAGAGAAAATGATGAATGACTTTTCACTCATTCTGTGATTCCAATCCAACTGGACCAGTCACTGCTCCCTAACCTTGTCTTGCCCTCCCTCACCAAAGGCAGGCAGTGTCTCAAGTCCCAGGTAGGTACTTCCTCTCCCCTCCCCTGACCGAAATCCTTCTCTTCCTTCAAGACCCAACTCAAACGCCACCTCCTCCCTGAAGCCCCTCCTAATCCCTCCAGCTGAAAATGTCCTCTCTTTCATGATGGCACGTTTTGTTGGAGTTGTCCTTTGTCCCTATCAAACTCGACCTTGTGATATCCTTACACACGTATGTGTTTCATCCCTCTTATCAGACTGTAAGCCAGCTCCTTGAGGGATGGCACCCTCATGATGCTGTTCTCATCTTTGTCCCCCCAGCACTTAACACAGAGCCTTGGATGTATTGTTGGTCTAGCCCAGAGCTGTCACTTCATCCATGAAGGGAATTCCCAATTCGGGATCAACAGCTACTCTACAACAGATAGTCTTAGACATTTTCTTGGGACTGTGATGGTTTGGCAATTTGCTTAGGATTACAAAATTAGAAAAAGTGTCGAAGGCAGAACTTGCTGAATCCCAGGCTGCTGCTACAACTGCTATAACCTGATGAATTCCCTACCTTGAATGCAGTAGACACTTCATCAAAGCCTCGTTCCAATGTACCGAAGTCTGTGACACACACATAAAGTCACAGCATGTGATAGACCCTAAGGGACACTCAGGACTTTCCATACATTCTCCTCCCAGCCCCAACTATGGAGACTCCAGACAACTTCAGACTGGAAGAGAACCTTTATCATAGAAAATCTCAGCATCCAGACTTCCAGGTCACCTGGCCAAAAAGAAGGAGGAGTAGGCATTGCCTCCTATCCCCTCAGACCTCTCAAACCCCTCCAAGCAAGAATTACATACAAGAGACAAAGCAATTTCAGCCATCCCTATGGTCTAGGACACCTCTAATGAACTGCCTAAATGAATTAACAGAAAAGAAAGCTAATCCCTATAGCCTCTAATGGCTCACTCAGCAGCCTCACCTCCACCTCCCACCCTGCCCTCCTAGCATGGCTGTGGGAGTCAATAGGTAGGCTTACAACAACTCACACACACACAGAAAACCCAAAAGAAGAAATTTCTTCAGTCTGGGATAGTAGCATGGCACTGGTCCATGCTGCAATAGCACTCAGACAGAAATAATGAGGAAAGGAAATTCAAATAGCACAAGACTATTCTGTACTCACCAGAAACAGTAGGAGAGAATGGAAAAATGTGTTCTGAAGAGCAAAGGAGCTCAATTTGCAGCCCAAGGTGACATGTTCTGCAAACCTGAACCTAACTATTAGTGAAAAAGATGGATTTTCAATAAAAATTTCCCATCTCTAACCCTGACTACCAACCCACGCCACCATCATTACTGTGTTCCCATTTAGGATCATTAATCACATTTAGAATCATATTTCTAGATCCAGAAGGAAACTCTGAGGCCATCTGATCTAATTCTGGATCTTTACAAATGAGGAAGCTAAGGTCCAGAGAAGTTAAGTGATTTGCCCGAGGTTATAGGTTACAAATTCAGACTTTTTTTTTTTTTTGGTGAGGCAGTCGGGGTTAAGTGACTTGCCCAAGATCACACAACTAGTAAGTGTCAAGTGTCTGAGGCCGGATTTGAGCTCAGGTCCTCCTGACTCCAAGACTGGAGCTCTATCCGCTGTGTCATCTAGCTGTCCCAGAAATTTTTAACCTAAATCTTCTGCCTCTAGCCCCTCCGTTCTTTTTTAGTAGTCTCATTTATCACTTCCACAATCACCTCAACCACATTTCCTCTACTTCTGGTCACCTACCAGCTTTTGGGGTCTCAGAGACCGAGGGACCCAGTAAGGGAGGCTTGCTTCGTCTCTAGGCACGGGTAAGAAGCCTCCAAAGTTGAGCTGTTCAGAGGAACACTGACAACATGCTGGTACTTGGTAAAAACTATCATGGGTGGGGGCATCCTGGTTGAGCCAAGAAAAAAAAGAGACATGAAAGAGAGACATGAACATGGAATCAGACATGGAACTTGAATCCTAGTACTGGCTAGAACAGCAAACTAACCTGGGCCATGAGGCTAACCTCAACCAGCAGGAGAGACAGAAAGGATCCCTAGTAATGGATGCCGCTCTGATTTGCACTGGGACCAATACATACAAAATCCATGGTAAGAGGGGAACACATATTTCAAACTAACTTCATCTCCAACATTCTCTACCTGAACTCTCCTCTCCAGCTAGACTGGATTACTCTCTAGCCCCATAAAACCAATCCTGTGCTTTCTCACATACTCCCACCTCATCTCCACCTCTTAGAATCCCTGACTCAGCTCCAATGCTACTATCTGCAGGTGGCCTTTCCCATCCCACCCTCTACCTCATCCCTAGCTTTATACTTTGGTTTGGCAGTCTTGAAACGTCACTGTTCCGAGACTTCAAAGACCCATAAAAAAATCTTTTAAAAGTTAAATATCAATAGAAAAATCAGTGTTTTGTATGAGAAGTAATGAACTTAGTGTGCAAATTTTGTATCAGTAGCAGCATAAATGATGGATATTGTTTTATAAGTAATGATGGTTTTTCGAGGTCTGCAGTTTCATTCTTGCTAGTAACTTTGCTGCCAGGTATAATGATGACAGACTAGGCAATTTGTCATATAAGAAATTCTCTCAGAGAAAAGGACAGCTTTCCTGGATCGTGATTTCCACATTATCTATCCATTGGTTAATCTTTTAAACTTTAATCAGTTCTTAACATAGAGAGCACCAGAATTACCAAGAAATTAAGGCTGGTTTTTAAAATTGCCTCTCATCATCTCAAAAGTGTTTCACCATTTTAAAAAACAATACGATAAGGTCATTCCAATAGCCATCTTCCAGTTTAAACTTTATTTTTACATGAAATCATATATGCCTTCCTTCTATGGTTACCTTATATTTGTTATACACATAAACATATGCACAAACATCCATATATATACACATGTATATATGTACTCATATTTATATATACATATATATATACACACACATTTATATACATACATTATATATATATATATATATATAATATATATATATATAAACATATACATGTATGTATGGTGGGTAGTATCTTGTGGTATGTGGATACATATACATATATGTATATTATGTGTATGTGTGTGTGTGTGTGTATATATATATATATATACATACATATATATATATATATATATATATATATATATACATACATATATATATATATGATTCGAGGAAGAGATGGAGAGGAAGGACAGACACTCCTGAAATGGGGGACCATTGTGCAGATGGAGATGGAAGACAGAATATTGTGTATGGGGAATAATCAGCAGGCTCTTTAGACTAGAATGGAACGTGCAAATGGAAATAATTTGCCATAAACCTAGACAGGTATAAGGAAGCCAGACTGATGGAGGTTTCGCATGCCAAAATGAGAAATATGTATTGGATGCTAGGGACAATAAAGAGCTATGGAGCCATAGAATGTTTGGGGGGGAGGTCAGAAAGGAGGAAGTAGCATGATGAGCTCTGTGTTTTAAGAATATTAATCTGGCCGCTGTGTGGAGGATGGATTAGGCAGGGGAAGGTCAGAAGGCAGAAACACCAATTAAGAGGCTACTGCAATAATTCAGACAAAAGATGAGGAGGGTCTGCACGAGAGGAAAGGCTAAGATGAGGAGATGGATGTAGTAATGCTGTGGGGGGTATGATGGACAACAATTCTGCAACTGATTGGAGAGATGCCTCCTCCTTTTCAGAGCCAGAAGGACACGGTGTAAAGAACACTCACTGGCTCTAGAGTCAGAGGAGGACCTGAGTTCCAATCCCACCTCTGATACTTATGAGGCACGTGTCTCAGTTTCCTCATCTGTAAAATGAAGAGGTTGAGCGGGCCGACCTCCAAGTTCCTCCTTCCAGCTCCAGTGAAATCTATGATCCTGTGGAATTCCCATGGAAGAGCCTGGGGCATTCAATTCATCAAAGACTCAGACTCATCTTGATGCACAGTCATCATGCTTGTTGACTGGCTGACTAAAGGAAGGGCGTCTCTTCCCTTCTGTCTCCCTCTCAGTGTCTAGTGAAGCTGCTCACAAAATAAAGGCTGAGTAAGTATTTGAGGACTTGCTCACTCCTCCTCCGTCCTTCAGCTGAAGGTTTTGCCCCAATAACCCCAAACCCCAGAGAAGCAGTTGTACCCTAAGCTATTATCAGTCATTGATCCTCACAGGTGAAAGAGTTCTCCATTCTTTCTCAGAACTGGTTTTATTAGGGACAGCTCTTTATAGAGAAAGAATCCTTATTCAGGTTTGGGTCAAGTTAGATGATCTCTGAGGCTCCTTCCAATTCAGAGTCTGTGATTCTCCATACAGACTGATGGGGAGGAGTGGGAATAGCAGAAGGGGGCCTGGAGGCCAGAGCCGGTGAAGATACTGTAGGAATACGGAGGTGGTTTTGACATTTTTCCCTTGAAGGCCCCAAATTCCCTGATGGAAGACAGAATCGGGATTGAGACAAAGTAATCCCTCTTCCTTTTTCTCCCTCACCTTAAAGTCTATGAATTTCACTTCTGACTTCAAGTTTCGAGGTTCCTTATTCCTAGATAAGAAGAAAAGGAAGTCCTTAGAACATGTAAGGTTTCTTGCAGGCCAGGGGATGCTGAATGGAGGAAGCTAAGACAATAGGCTTACTAAGGCTCACCTGGAAGCCATAGCGTGCAGTACAACTAGGAGACAGTAGGACCCCTTTCTGAGTCCAGAGGGTGAAAGAGAAGGGCAGAGGTTTGGTGTGGTGCCCAGGTGTGGGCGTGTATCTGTGTGAGGGCAAGGGTGCATACCTGTGTGCTTGTGTGAGACCCAGAAGCGCATACAGTACATGAGCATGACCATTTGGGGCAGTGATTCTTAACCTGTTTTGTATCATGGACCCCTTTGGCAGTCTGGTGAAAACTTTGAACTCCTTCTCAGAACAATGTTTTTAAACGAATAAAATACATAGGATTAAAAAGGAAACCAATTATATTGAAAGACAGTCATAAAAAAATTCAATCACAGACCTTGGGTTAAGAACTCTTAACTTGGAGGAAAAATTGTCTGATGTTTCAAAGAGAAATGGACGTAGGTTTAGGTTCACCAGAACTGGATTCCCATGCCAGTCCTCTACTTAGTTACTACCTGTGCATGCACGTGTGACTGGACCTCTCTGGGCCACAGTTTCCTCTTATAAAATGAAGGTGTTCAACTACATGATCTCCTCAGGGCCCTTTGAGCTATACATCTTCTGACTTCATACTCTAAACTCCTACATGTGTATGTACACACACACACACACACACACACACACACACACACACACACACACTTTACTACTGTGGACAAAAGAAAATCTACCTACCAAAGGATGGACCTGTTGGTCTCATTCCAATCCAGGTTTCTGGGCTCTGGAAAAGAAAAAGGAAGGGAGAAGGTGGTCTCATTCTCTCCTCCAGTAACACAGGAGGTGAGCATAAGGGGTTAGGGGACAAGCATTTCACAAGGAATGGAATGGTGACTTTGGGGAGAGTTTGTTTTTCTTAAGAACCTCAGGGATTTGAAAATAAGTAATCACCACTAGGCAGCTGATATCGGACAAAGCCCTTAAAGTCAATGAAAGGTTGCTTTTGCATTAGTACTCAAACGTTCTGAAGCTTTTTATCTTTCTCTTTAGGACAAGAATTCTTAACCTGAGGTCCAAGAACTTTTGTTTTTTAATATTTTGATAACTATGTTTCAATTGAATTGGCTTTCTTTGTAATCTTCTGTATTTTATTTTATGCATTTAAAAATCTGCTGCATCTTATTTTATGATTTATTTTAATAAAATACTGGGTTTTATTGTATTATTATTTATTTTAGTAAAATTTTCTGTTTTATATTATTTATTTTAATAAAATCCTTTGTTTTATTTTATTGCTGATTTTAATAAAATCTCTATTTTGTTTTATTATTAATTCTTTATTGTTTATTTTAATAAAATCATATGTATTTTATTGTTTATTGTTTATTTTAATAAAAACATCTGCATTTTATTTTTTATTGTTTATTTTAATAAAATCCTTTCCTCTTATTTTATACTAATTGTTTATTAGCTTAATAAAATCTTTTAATTTTTTATTATTTATCTTAACAAAATGCTCTGTATTTTATTTTATTATTTATTTTAATAAAATCCTTTGTATTTTATTTTATTTGTGTTAATAAAATATCTGTGGTTTGTTTTATTATTGTTTATTATTTAATCTTAATAAAATCCTCTGTGTTTTATTTTATTCATTTAATACATTTTATGCATTTAAACATATGATTCTGCAAAGGGGTCCATGGGCTCCTCCAGACCACCACAGGGGTCCCAGACACAAACAAGGTTAGAACTCTGGCTTTAGAATGATAGATCTACAGCTAAGAAAAACCTTTCAATTCATCTAACCCAACTCTCTCTTTTTACAAATGAGGAAACTGAGGTACAAATTCATGTATTCAGGATTTGAATCTAGATGGTCTATTCCAAACCTAGTACACTTTCCAATGCACCATAATCTTTCTGCCTCTGTTTCTCTCTTTATTGTTTTCCCCTTTTCTCTAACAATTTTGGTTATTGGACAAATCTAAGAAAATGTGTATACTTCCAAATATTCTAAGTAAACTTAAGGTTTAGCTAGATCTCCAAATACATCATTTTTGGCAAACCTAAATATTTTCCCAAGTTTGAAATTTCAAATTTTCCATCCTTTGAAAAAAAATTAAGAATTTCGCCACACACATTACATACACATACACACAGAAGCCCTAAAAACACTACACTCTGGCCTTCTACTTTCTTTTTAATATGCCACAGCAAAAGTTTGCCTGATTTACAGTTCTTACAACATATAATTCTTGGGGAAAGGTTTTTTTTTCATCTATTACCTCATTATATTAAGATTTTCATTATGATTTTAAATGCAAAAGATAATGTTTGAAAGTATGATTTGCCCAAACTCTACTGGGCAGTTCTAAGTCTGCCCAACCATACCTAAACATGTCTAGTTTTAGTGCTCTACAAAGATATTTTCCCTGGAATTGTTAGAAATGCTT
This sequence comes from Phascolarctos cinereus, assembly GCF_003287225.1. NCBI lineage: Eukaryota > Metazoa > Chordata > Mammalia > Diprotodontia > Phascolarctidae > Phascolarctos > Phascolarctos cinereus. The sequence goes on along the minus strand of NW_027555625.1, from coordinate 54,640,805 downwards.
CACTGTGGTATTTGCCTACAATCTCTGGGTTTCCCTTCTCTCATCAATAAAATAAGGTATCTCCTACTCTATAACTCTACATTAAGGTCTTTTGATGACTGGGGCAGCTAGGTGATACCCTAGTGGACAGAGTGCCAGGCCTAGAGTCAGGACGACCTGAGTTCAAATCCAGCCTCAGACACTTACTAGTTGTGTGACCCTGGGCAAGTCACTTAACTTGTCTTTGTCTCAATTTCCTCATTTGTAAAATGAGCTGGAGAAGGAAATGGCAAACCACATCTTTGCCAAGAAAACTTCAAGTGGGGTCACAAAGAATTGGATACAACTGAAATGAGTGAAAACAACATGTAATTGAGTTAGGCAAAATTAGGGTGTATCCATTTCAGTAAAATCTTGAACTGTGATGTTTCAGGGGAATACACCACCTTGGCACTTTACATAGAGCATAGCTCAAGCTGGCCGCCATTGAAACAAGCCAGTTCAGCTTCCCCAGTCACGTGGGAAAGTTAGATGCAATAATCTTCACCCTCTATTATCCTCTAACTTTGTTTGGAAGTGGCTCCAGATTCCCAAGGTACTTGGTGGCCTTTGCAGTTCAGTTTTCTCGGTCATAATGCCCTGTACTAACTGTTCTCCATGTTCCGAAGACAACAAAGAAGCTTAGCTAAGCAGCCACCCCCCTACTCCACTTTGTCCACAACTTTGGAGTCATTTCCTCGAACGAGGCTGAATGATAGGATGGCTAAGACCCGTTCCAGTTTTCCCACTCTATAAATCTATTATTCTCTATTTGTAACAATAATCACATGAAGGAGTAAGACCTCCCAAGCATAAAGAGCCAAAGAAAACCTCCCATGTTTAAATCTTCCACTGTAGACTTATCATTACTATTCCCACATTTGGTCTTTTTTTTTCCCTAACTGAGCTCCTCTGAGACATCTGATATTTCTTTTAATACCCTCCTCCTGCCACCCTAGATGGTCACTAGATGTCTACAGACTGCCTGTTTGATTGGTTAATTGACGAAGGGACCATACCCTTTCTACTTCTGGATATGTCTGCAGGATAGAAGGAAGGAAGGAACTGGGGAAGATGGTTGCAGAGCTACTGACAGACCTGAGCTGCCATGCCACAAACTTCAAAGGGAAGGGAGGGGTGGGAATGGACCAGAAGGCAGGAGACCTGAGTTCCATACCCAGCTCGACCACTAAGTTAGCTGTGTGACCCTCATCAAGCCGCTTCTCCTAATCTGCAAAATTATGAAACTAGACCAGATGATCTCTAAGTTCCCTCCAGCTTTGAAATTCTTTGACTGAGTGAATGTGTAGTCTTTCCCGTGATGGTCTGGGGTATCTCCTTTGAGATTGTAACCTTGCCTCTCCAATGGAAAACGTGAGATGGAAGAGGACGTGTCAGCATGCCCCATCACTCCATCAGAGGGACACTTTGTCTTTCAAATGTTGGACAACCTCAGGGCAAGCCCTCTTCAAACAAAATCTCTGATCAGATCACATCTGTTTTTGCTGGTCTGGAGCACATACCCTTGGGTCTTGACAGCACTGGCTTCATCCTCGCCTGTTCTTCACCCTGGGCTCCGCCTAGCAAACTTGGACATTCCTCCCTCAGGCCTCCTCTCTGGCGGGTCCACATAAGATTTATCTACTTCTTAGTCTCCCGAGTTCCTTCTCCTCCCGTGAATCTGTTGGATAACACGTCATCATCAGTCACCATCCTCACCATCACCATTACTTTTATCACCAAGTACCATTACTACAAGTGCTGTGCCAAATGTCCTTTTCCCACATGCCATTTGAGAGCATCTCTCCAAGCTCTCTCTCCTGCAGTCACCAACACGTTATCAAGGATGAGAAGGCTGTGAGACCCCCACCTGATCCGAGTCCCCCATGGCCCTTTACATCATATAGGGAAGACACACTCCCTACACTCTAAGAATTTATATTCTCATAGAATTTTAGAATCTTTGAAACATAGAATAGGAAAGAACACCCAGATGTCATTTCATCTAGTCCCCTGCCTCCAAGCAGGCTGTGCCCAAAACATTTCAGTCGTGTAGTAAGTAAAATCCAAAACTTTCCTTAGTAACTTTCTCCAGTGTTTAATGGTCTTTCTTCTGTAACAATTTTCTCTTGTTATCACAAAACCTATCCAAAATTAGCCATCAACTAGTCAAAAAGCAAACATCCTTCTGGTGCTGGCCAGATTGCCATCACTGTGCTGGGGATACAGGGGGCATACAACAAAGTGTAACACATGGGTCAAGGAGCGCGTGATCTTCATGGTCAGATGAGTGACAGGCCCCATGAAAAGATAAGTAACAGTAGCGGGCAATGTGTGGTAAGTGAGGGCTTGATGATAGGGTCCAGACTTAAACATAGGAGACTGGAGGAGAAAGAAGTCCCTATGGCCTGGTGTGGTCAAGGTCACAAAGGAAGTGGGATTTGGGCTAGCATGAGTTCATAACCTTTTTCTGCATCATGGGCCCCAGTCTAGTAAAGCTGCATGTCTCTTCTCAGAATAATATTTTTAAATGTATAAAATACATTTATTTAAAATAAAACAAATATAAAATACATAGAATTACAAAAGAAACAAATTAAATTGGAATATAGTTATCAAAGTATTGTTTAAAACAATTTCACTGACTTGGGGTGAAGAACTCCTGCCTTAAAGGATGTATACAGTTCATTACAATGACAGGACAGGAGTTTGGGTGGTGAGGGAGAAAAGGCCTGGATATGTAATCCAAAGGTCTGAGTTCAAATTCTGATCATACTACTTAGCAGCTGTGTAATGTATACATTCATAGTGCCTCCGTTTTCTCATTTATATATAAGGAACTTGGATTACAATGAGCATCATTTAGTCCTTCCCAGCTCTAATTCCTATGGTGCTGTGAGAATAGCAACTTAGATAATTATGGGAAGAAGAGGTGGGCCTGTGCTATTTAATTGTAGGAATCATTTCTAGATTCCTTGAAGAAAGAGAACCTAGAAGCAAAATGGTCTCCATAGGAGGAAAGAAGACAGTCAGGAAAGCAGGGGCATGGGGAAGAATAGAACCATTCTGAAAGAAGCAGAGACCAGAGGAGAGACACACCAGACAACACAGAGATACCCTGGGGAAAATGACATCTAATTATCCCATTTAAAATTTAAAAATCTTAAAATAACATCTAAAAATTTTAAAAATTAGAGCTAATATCCCATTTATTCATTATGAGTGCTTTGGGATTGTGCAAGTCATTATGTTCATCAGAGTTCACAAGTCTTTCAAAGTTGGTTATCTTTACAATATTGCTGTAATTGTGTCCATTTTGGCCAGGAACCCTGGGGGTCTTCCCCTCCCAGAATGATTTTTTTTTTTGACTAGGTAAAAGAGGCCATTCTTTGCCTCATTTCTTACCTAGCCTTAATCACTTACTGGGCATTGCCCCAGTCAAACTGAGACCTTGGAAAGACCTTAGCTTAAAAAGGCCAAGGTCTCCCACTGCATCCAGGCCCATCTCCAGTCATCCTGATCTATATGTCTGGCCACTGGACCTAGATGGCTCCAGAGGAGAAAGCGAGGCTGGTGACTTTGCACAGCCCTCCTTCACTTAAATCCACCTCCAGGTAGAGAACTAATATACTTGGAGCACAGATTGAAGCATATTTTCTTGCTCTTTCTTTTTTATTCTTTTAAATATGGCTAATGTGGAAATATGCTTTGCTAGACTATATGTATATGTAATGGATTTTGTTTTTCTTGCTTTCTCAGTGGGTGGAAGAAGACAATTTGGAACCGAAAAAAAAATTTTAAAAGCTACATTTTGTTTTGTTTTTGTTTTAAACAGTATGATCCTTGCCCTGAAGGAGTTAGGTCATAGATCTTATGTTTATTTGTCTTTCCTTGTATACCCAGTGATTAGCACAGTGCCTGGTACATGAAGAACATTTAATTAATGCTTGTTGACTAATAGGAGCAGAGATCTAGGACCAGATGCCATTTAATTTCATTTCACAGATGATGAAACAGAGTCCAGTGGATGTTAATCGACTTGCCTGAGGTCACCCAAGTAGTGGCAGAGACTAGACATGATTCTCTGACAGCATAGCTACTGCTCTTTCCGCTTCTAGTTTTTTTGAGTTAGGAGAAACCTTAGAGATAATTTAGATCAGCCTCCTCATTTTACAAATAAGTTTTTCCTAATCAGAATCCTTGCTGACCTGAGATGAGTACAAAGATTGCCTAGGCTCCCACCATACGCGGCCCTCCTTCCCACCACCTGGACTACCACAGTTGTGACTAATAGGAAAAATCACAACACAGCTAAACTGGGAGTAAAGAAAAGGCTGGTGAAAAACTGAATGGATTTGATCAACGAAAGAGATAAAGTACAGAAAACCAAAAAGCAATTGAACATGTTGTACACTCATTTCAGACTCTTTGTGACCCCATTTGGGGTTCTCTTGGCAAAAGATACTGGAGTGGTTTGCCATTTCCTTCTCTAGCTCATTTGACAGATGAGGAAACTGAGGCAAACAGGATGAAATGACTTGTCCAAGGTCACACAGCTAATAAGTGTCTGAGGTCCCATTTGAATTCAAGTCTTCCTGACTACAGGCCCAGTGTTCTATCCACTATGTCACCTAACATAGTAACATAATATTCAATGAACCAGACTCCAATCACTGGGGGAAAGACTTGCTATTCCATTTCAAAAAAAAACTGCTAGGAAATCTGGAAAGATGTCTGGCAAAAATTAAGCTCAGACGTAACATCTCATACCTCATACCACAATAAATTCCAAATGGATTCATGTCCTATATATAAAAGGCCATATCATAAACAAATTAGAGGATCATGAAAGGAGATATCTTTAACAACTAGGGATAGGGGAACATTTCTTGACTAAACAAAAGATACAGAGGGTCACAGCGGACAAATTGGGCAATTTTGATTATATAAAATTCAAAGACATTTGCATAAACAAAACTATGTGAGTTCCTGATTAACTAGAAACACCCTCCTGGGACTGTTATCCACTTCTTAACCCTTAGGAAAGAAGGACCCACAAAACTCCCACCCCTATTTGCTTGCCTTTTATTAGGGTAACGTTAGCCTCTGTGGAACATTTTGGCATATTCCTAGGTGGCAACTTTAGAAAATGGGACAAAATGAATGTGCCTACTAACTATGATCGTATCCAAAACTCAGTATTGGGTCCTCTTCTCCTTCTTCTTTACACTCTCACTCAGTGATCTCACTAGCTTCCAAGGGTTCAATGATTATATCCATAAAAATGATGAGCATCAAAAATAAAAGGGGAAAAGGACATGTTTGTGCAAAAATATTTATAGCAGCTCTTTTTGTGGTGGCAAATAATTGGAAATTGAGGGAATGCCCATCAACTGGGGAATGGCTGAACAAGTTGTGGTATATGAATGTAATGGAATATTATTGTGCTATAAAAAAATAACAACGGACACCTAGGGGGTGCACTGGATACAGCTCCGGCCTTGGAGTCAGGAGGACCCGAGTTCAAATCCGGCCTCAGATACTTGACATTTACTAGCTGTGTGACCATAGGCAAGTCACTTAATCCTGGAAAGAGAGAGAGAGAGAGAGAGAGAGAGAGAGAGAGAGAGAGAGAGAGAGAGAGAGAGAGAGAGAGAGAGAGAGAGAGAGAGAGAGAAATGACAAACAGGATGATTTCAGGAAAACCTGGAAAGACTTATATGAACTGATGCAAAGTGAAGTGAACAGAACCAGGAGAACATTGTACACGGTAACAGCAATATTCTACAATGAAGAATTGTAAATGTTAGCTATTTTCAGCAATACAATGATCCAAGACAACCCCAAAGAACTAATGATGAATCATACTATCTGCCTCCACAGAAAGAATTGATACTGTCTGAATACAGACTGAAGCAAGTTATTTTTCACTTTCTTTCTTTCTTGCATTTTTTTATTTAAGTCTTCTTGTACAAAATGACTAACACGGAAATGTTTTACATGATTGCACATGTATAATCTATATCTGTTTACTTACCGTCTCATGAAAAGGGGAGGGGAGGGAGGGAGGGATATGGAACTCAAAACTTTAAAAAAAAATGTTTTAAAATGTAATTGAGGTGGGCAGCTAGGTGGTGCAGTGGATAGAGCACCGGCCCTGGATTCAGGAGGACCTGAGTTCAAATCTGACCTCAGACACAGAACACTTCCTAGCTGTGTGACCCTGGACAAGTCACTTAACCCCCATTGCCCAATAAAAAAAAATATAATTGGGGGGAAATTATGTGTGTGTGTGTGTGTGTGTGTGTGTGTGTGTGTGTGTGTGTATGTGGAGAGAGAGAAAGAGAGACAGAGAGAGAGAGAGAGAAGAGAATGATGCACAGCTCTACATGTCTAGTCCTGGTTTCTCTCCTGAGTGCCAGTCCTTCATTACACACTGCCCACTAGACATTTTGAATAGGTCTTTGAATAGATCTCTCAGCATCTCAAATCCAATATGTCTGAAACAGAACTTATTATCTTTCCCTCAAAATTCATTAGTCATCCAAATCTCCATATCTTTCTAGTCACTAAGATTTGCAACCTCAGTGTTTAAACGCTAAGTGGTAAGATGAGCAGGCAGGCAGAGCTATCTCTCACTTTGCTCTCCAATACTTTTGTGCAGGCAGAGTTTCCTTGGTACTGATTCCTTCTTTGGGACATGACTTTCTCTCCAGCACCCCCCTCAATCCTAGTCTTGTAGGGATGTGGAATCTTTTCCCCTCAATCCTAGTCTTGTAGGGATGTGGCATCTTTTCAAACCTACTGCAGAGTGAAGGGGATTATTGCAACTTGAAACTGTTAACATAGCCATCCACCATTGTGATTCTATGCTTGCTTTAATTCACTTTTGGTGAATGTATTCTCTCTTCTCCAGGAAGTGTTTTTTAAAAAATCAATAAATTTTCTTTCTCCATTTTTTTCCATTTAGTATTTTATTTTTCCCCAATTATACATGAAAGCAATCTTTGGCATTCATTTTTAAAATTTTGAGTTTGGGGGTGGAGCCAAGACGGTGGAGTGAAAGCAGTGACTTGCTTGAGCTCTCCCCCAAACCCCTCCAAATATTCATAAAAAATGGCTCTAAAAAATTTCTAAAGCAGCAGAAGCCACAAAAAAAACAGAGTGAAACAAATTTCCAGCCCAAGACAACCTGGATGATTGATCAGAAAGGTATATCGCACTAGGCTGGGAGCAGAGCGCAGTGCGGCCTGGGCGTGCAGGCTGCTGCGAACCTGGAACAGGCCTCAGAGGACTGAATTGCAGGCAGCTGTGGGGTTTTCCAGACTCCTCAATCCATGAATGCCAAAGACAACTTAGAAGGTCAGTGGGAAAAGTCTGTTTCTGCGGTGCTGAGACAGGAAGGCGGGGTTTCAACTCCAGTTCCCCAAGAGCATGGTCGGGGAGGGGGGGCAGCTGCCTCCTGAGCTTCTGGCCCACAGACTGAGGGGGAATCCAGTGGCTGATCAGAGAGGGACTGCAGGGATCTCTTTGCCAGTGCTGAGGCAGGAATCTCTTGCTTTGCCTGTGTTTGGATGTGGGTCACAGTTCTGGGTGGCAGTGCTGGGGTGAGGAGGAGCGCTGGCGTGGTAGAGCTTGTAGTGGTTGTGGAGAGGAACCCCTCCTCACAGTTATGGGACAGAAAGGAATACTTGTGGTCACAGGCCAGGAAAGGAGTAAACACCTCGCCCCTTATCATACCACCTTGCAAGAACTGAAAATTTACAGGTCCCTACAAGTATCTCTGAAAACAGCTGTACAAACCCCTGAAGCTTGGGACAGTACACTCTCCACATTGGAAGCAGACTCTTACCTTAACAAAGAGTTTAAAACTCAAGTAATTGGCCAGGATCATGAGCAAGCAGCGCAAAAAGAGTCAGACTATATTATCTTACTTTGGTGAAAAGAAGATCAAAATATACAACAAAAGAAGTCAAAGCTCCTACATCCAAAGCCTCCAAGAAAAATATGGATCAGTCCCAGGCCTTGGAAGAGCTCAAAAGGAATTTTGAGAAGCAAGTAAGGGAAGACGAGGAAAAACTGGGAAGAGAAATGAGAGTGATGCAAGAAAATCATGAAAAACAAGTCAACAGCTTGCTAAAGGAGACCCAAAAAAATACTGAAGAAAATAACACCTTAAAAAATAGCCTAACCCAAATGGCAAAAGAGGTCCAAAAAGCCAATGAGGAGAAAAATGCCCTAAAAAGAAAAATTGGCCAAATGGAAAAGGAAGTCCAAAAGCTTACTGAAGAAAATACTTCCTTAAAAATTAGAATAGAGCAATTGGAAGATAGTGACTTTATGAGAAATCAAGACACTGTAAAACAAATCCAAAAGAATGAAAAATTAGAAAACAATGTGAAATATCTCATTGGAAAAACAACTGACCTGGAAAATAGATCCAGGAGAGAGAATTTAAAAATTATTGGACTATCTGAAAGCCATGATCAAAAAAAGAGCCTAGACATTATCGTTCAAGAAATTATCAAGGAAAACTGCCCTGATATATAGAACCAGAGGGCAAAATAGAAATTGAAAGAATCCACAGATCTCCTCCTGAAAGAGATCCCCAAAGGAAAACTCCTAGGAATATTAGCCAAATTCCAGAGTTCCCAGGTCAAGGAGAAAATATTACAAGCTGCCAGAAGAAACAATTCAAGTACTGTGGAAACACAATCAGGATAACACAAGATTTAGCAGCTTCTACATTAAAGGACGCAGGGCATGGAATATAATATTCCGGAGGGCAAAGGAGATAGGATTACAACCAAGAATCACCTACCCAGCAAAACTGAGTATAATCCTTCAGGGGAAAAAATGGTCATTCAGTGAAATAGAGGACTTTCAAGCATTCTTGATGAAAAGACCAGAGCTGAATAGAAAATTTGACTTTCAAATACAAGACTCAAGTGGAACATGAAGAGGTAAACAGGAAAGAGAAATCATAAGAGACTTATTAAGTTGAACTGTTTACATTCCTGCATGGAAAGATGATATTTATAACTCATGAGACCTTTGTCAGTATTAGGGTAGTTGGAGGAAAAAATTATATTATGATAGATAGATAGATAGATAGATAGATAGATAGATAGATAGATAGATAGATAGATAGAGGGCACAGGGTGAGTTGAAGATTAAGGGGTCATATCTGGAGAATAAAATTAAGGGATGAGAGAGGATTATACTCGGAGAGAAGAAAGGGAGAGGTAGAATGGGGTAAATTATCTCACAAAAAAACAGAAAAGAAAAGTCTCTTACAGTGGAGGGGAAACGGGGAAGGTGAGAGGGAATGAGTGAATCTTATTCTCATAGGATTTGGCTTAAGGAGGGAATAACATACACATTCAATTGGGTATGGAAATCTGTCTTACCCTACAGGAAAATAGGGGAGAAGGGACAAGAGAGCAGGGGGATGATAGAGAGGAGGGCAGATTGGGAAAGGGGTAATCAGAAGTAAATACTTCTGAGGAGGGACAGGGTCAAAAGAAAGAATAGAATAAATGGGAGGGCAGGATAAGATTAAGGGAAATAGAGTTAGTTTTTCACAACATGTCTGCTATGGAAGTATTTTGCATAACTGCACATGTACAGCCTATGTTGAGTTGTGTGCCTTTTCATTGAGGGTGGGTGGGGAGGGAGATAGAGAGAAAATTTGAAACCTAAAGTTTTAAAAACATATGTTTAAAAAAAATGTTTTCACATGCTACTGGGAAATAAAAAATACAGGAAATGGGGTACAGAAGTCTGTCCTGCAGTACAGGAAAATAGAAGGGGAAGGGGATAAGAGAAGGGGGGGAGAGATAGAAGAGAAGGCAGACCAGGGGAAGGGATATTCAGAATGCTTGCCATCCTGGGGTGGGGGCAGGGGTGAGATGGGGTGAAAATTTGGAACTCAAAATCTTGTGGAAGTAAATATTGAAAACTAAAAGTAAATAAATTTATATTAAAAAAAATAAAAATAGTAAAATAATAGAAATAAATAAAAATACAAAAAAAAATAAAATAAAATTTTGAGTTCCAAATTTCCTCCTTCCCTTTCTGCCCCCTCATTGAGAAGGCAAGAAATTTGATATAGGTTATACATGTGCAGTCACACAAAACACATTTCCATATTAGTTGTGTTTTGAAAGAAAATATACAAAAAAAAAACAACCCCAAGAAAAATAAAGTTAAAAAAAGTACGCTTCAATCTATATTCAGACTGTCTCAGTTCTTTCTCTGGGGATGGATAGCATTTTTCATCATAAGTCCTTCAGAGTTATCTTGGATCACTGTATTGCTAAGAATAGCTAAGTCATTCAAAATTGATCATCTTACAATGTTGCTGTTACTGTGTACATTGTTCTCCTGATTCTGCTCATTTCATTTTGCATCAGTTCATGTGAGTTCAGGTTTTTCTGAGAGCATCTACCTCATCACTTCTTATAGGACAATAGTATTCCATCACAATTCTATACCACAACTTGTTCAGCCATTTCCCAGTTGATGGGCATCCCCTCAATTTCCAATTCTGCCATCACAAAAAGAGCTGCTATAAATATTTTCGTGCATATAAGTAAGTCCTTTTCCTTTTTGTTTTTTATCTCTTTTGGGATAGAGACCTAGTAGTGGTATTGCTGGGTCAAAGAACATGCATGGTTTTGTAGCCTTTAGGGCATAGTTCCAAATTGTTCTACATAATAGTTGAATCAGTTCACAATTCCATGTCCAGAACATTAGTGTCTCAATTTTCCCACATCCCTTCTAACATTTGTCATTTTCCTTTTCTGTCCTATTAGCCAATCTAGTAAGTGTGAGGTGCTACCTCAGAATTGTTTTAATTTGCATTTCTCTAAAGAATAATGATTTAAAGCATTTTTAAATATGGCTTTAGATAGCTTTGATTACTTCATCTGAAAAGACTTCATATCTTTTGATCATTTACCAGTTGAGGAACGTCTTTTGTTTTTATAAATTTGACTAATTTCTCTATACATTTGAGAAATGAGGCCTTTATCAGAGAAATTTTCTTCAAAATTTTTTTCACAGTTACAGTTACTAACTGTGTTTCCCTCCATCCTATTTCCCCCATTTATTTTATTTTCTTTCTCCCTTCATCCTGTCCCTCCTCAAAAGTATTTTGCTTCTGACCACTGCCTCCCCCAATCTACTGTCCCTTCTATCAGTAACCTTCCTTATCTTATTTCCTTCCCTACTACTTTCCTAGAGTAAGATAGATGTCTATACCCAGTTGAGTGGGTATGTTATTCCCTCTTTGAGTCAATTCCAATGAAAGCAAGGTTCGAGCATTCCCTGCTACCTCCCCCATCTTCCCTTCCACTATAAAAGCTTTTTCTTGCCTTTTTTATGGGAAATAATTTCTCCCATTCTACCTCTCCCTTTCTCTCTCTCTCAGTGCATTCCTCTTTCTCATTTCTTAATTTTGCTTTTTTAGATATCATCCCATAATGTTCAACTGACATCTATACTTTCTGTCACATACACCTTCTGACTGCCCTAATAATGAAAAAGTTCTTGTGAGTTATAAGTATCATCTTCCCATGGAGAAATGCAAATAGTTTAGTCTTATTGAGTCCTTTATGATTTCCCTTTACTGTTTACTTTTTTATGCTTTTCTTGATTCTTAAAAGTCAGATTTTCTATTCAGTTCTGGTCTTTGTATCAGGAATGCTTCCAAGTCCTCTATTTCATTAAATATCCATTTCCTCCCCTGAAGGATTATATGCAGTTTTGCTGGGTAGGTGATTCTTGGTTGTAATTCTAGCTCCTTTGCTCTCCAAAATATTATATTCCCAGCTCTCTGATTCTTTAATGTAGAAGCTGATAAATCTTATGCTACCCTGACTGTGGCGCCACGATATTTGCATTGTTTCTTTCTGACTGTTTGCAATATTTTCTCCTTGACCTGAGAGCTCTAGAATTTGGCTATAATATTCCTGGGAGTTTTCATTCTAGGATCTCTTTCAGGAGGTGATTGGTGGATTCTTTCCATTTCTATTTTACCCTCTGGTTCTAGAATATCAGAGCAGTTTTCTTTGATAATTTCTCAAAAGATGATATCTAACCTCTTTTTTTAATCATAGCTTTTTGGTAGCCCAATAATTTTACAATTATCTCTCCTGGATCTATTTTCCATGTCAGTTATTTCTCCAATGAGATATTTCACACTGTCTTCTGTTTGTTTCATTTTTTTGGTTATATTTTATTGTTTCTTGATGTCTCATAGTCATTAGCTTCCACTTGCCCAACTCTAATTTTTGAAGAATTATTTTCTTCAGTGAGCTTTTGTATTTTCTTTTCCATTTGTCCAATCCTACTCTTCAAGGCATTCTTCTCACTGGACTTCTGTACTTCTTTTAGCATTTGGCCTAGTCTATTTTTTAAGATGTTATTTTCTTCAGTGTTTTTTGTGCCTCCTTAGTCAACCTGTTGACTCTTTTTTCATTGTTTTCTTGTATCACACTCATTTCTCTTCCCAATTTTTCTCTACCACTCTTACTTGATTTTTAAAATGCTTTTTTTTTAGCTCTTCCATGGCCTGAGACCTATATATCTATATCTATATGTATATCTATATCTATATCTATATGGGTTTTTTTTTAAGGAAATCAACAAGCATTTATTCAGTGATTATTATGTGCTGGCCCTGTGCTAAGCACTGCAAATACAAATACAAGCAAAAAGAAAGACAATCCCTACCGCCAAGTAGCTTACATTCTAATGAGGAAAGGCAAAACAGAAAAGGGAGCTAAAAAGGTTACCAGGGGATGAAGGAGATGGCATGATGAAGGCATAGCACTGAAGTCAGAAAAGTCAGAAGCATAGTTATGAGGGGAATGAAGGTTGGCTAGTCTGGGTCATGCTCAAAAATAGAAGCCCCAGGAAGAACTCATCAAAAGGCAAAGGAACATGGTCAAGGGATGCTCCATGGTAAGAAGATCGATGGAGGGGGTAGGTGTATGGATGGATGGATGAATGGGTGGATGGATGGATGGATGGATGGATGGATGGATGGATGGGTGGATGAATGGGTGGATGGATGGATGGATGGATGGATGGATGGATGGATGGGTGGATGGATGGATGGATGGATGGATGAATGGGTGGATGGATAGATGGATGGATGGATGTTCCAATGTAAGGAGACCCCAGGAACTCATGTCCCTGGGTAAGGAGACCACTGGGGTCAGTGCGTGGGTAGATGATTGGATGCTCCAAAGTGAAGAAGTACCAGGCATGGAGGAGGCCCCCAGGCTTCAGAGTAAAACTGAAGCATGATATTAAAGTCCAGAAAGTCAGAAGCACACCTTTAGGACCCCGACACAAATTTGGTGGTCATGGTTGGTGAGGATCACCATATTTCCCAGCACAGTCACTTCACAAGCAGGAGCCAAGAGTAACTCAGGGCCCAGAGCACGCAGGGCCAGAAGTGTGCGAGTAAATGGGGAGACTATTCGTATTTTTCTTGGAGGTCTAGGAGGTAGGAGTTTTGGCTATGCTATCTTCTGAGTATGTGTTTTGATCTTCCTTGTTACCATAGTAACTTTCTATAGTCAGAATTTTTTCTGTTGTTTGCTCATTTTTCAGCCTGTTTCTTGACTTTTAACTCTTTGCTAAAGTAGGGCTCTGCTTCCAGGGTGGAGCCTGCACCACCCCAAGATTCAGGGGTTTTGTGCAGCTGTTTTCAGAGACGCTTCCAGGGAAATGTAAGTTTTCAATTCTTCCAAGGTTGTATGATCGAAGGAGAGGTGTGTTTACTCCTCTCCGGGCCTGTGTTCTGGTCTGTGAGTGACCACAAGCTCTCTTTTCTGCCCTAGAACTGTGAGGAGGGTTTCCCCTTCACTGTGGCCACAAGCTCTGCTATGCTTGTGCTCCTCCTCGCCATGGGACTGCCACCCAGGACTGTGACCCAGATCCAACCAACAAAGTGCTGTCCCTAGTACCAGCAAAGAGACCCTTGTAATCTCCTTCGGACCAGTTGTTTGACCCCCTTACCGTCTGTGGGCTGAGAGCCCTGGAAGCAGCTGCTGCTGATTCAGTCACTCTCAGGGCCGGCTCCGATATCTGGGCTCCACCCTCCCCCTCCTCTTCTTTTAACAGGAGCCTCCAATCAGCAGTAATTGAAATCTCCTTCCCTTATGGGTTCCCAAATGTTCCCTTAACATTGCATCCAGGCACTAGTACCCACAGCTTAATGATTAACCATGGTTTTAATGGCATGATGATTTAAGCAAAATTTAAACATAAAACTTACACTCATGACTCAGCCTCAGAGAACAGGAGGATTCTTCTTTATTCCCTGGAACTACAGAACCCAGAAGTAGTTAATAAGCAAGCAAATACGACAAGCTTCTCCCCTCACTCTAGCTAGAAAGATTTCATGCTTCTGACTGTGGGATAGAATGAAATCCTTCACCTATTATCCATGCCAAGTGGCACAGTGGATAGAGCAACCTAGAGTCAGGAAGACCTGAGTTCAAGTCTTTCCTCAGATTCTTACTAGGTGTGTGACTCTGGACAAGGCACTTAACTTCTGCCTCGGTTTCCTCATCTGTAAAATGGGGATAACAACAGCTCCTCCCTCTCAGGGTTTTTGTGAAGATAAAAATGAGATAATATTTATAAAGCGGTTTGCAAACCTTACAATGTTATATAAATGCTGGTGGTCATGATGCTCTGACCACCGACCATCCTGCCCCACTGTGCCCCACTCGCTTCCACCACCTCCCCGTCTCAAGAGTTGCACACGCGGTCCTCTCTCAGTACACCGTGGTCCCTATCGGCTCTGGCCGGTGTCCTAGCTGTCCTCCACCCCGGCAGCCCCTCCTTCCCAAAGCTGCATCTATTCACTCCCCATCCCTTGGGGGGATTCTATTACATCCCCCCCCAAACCACTGACAAATTGAAGCAGCTACAGACAGGAATCCCCACACCTGGTCCATCTTCAACCTCCAATTCTCACTAGGGATGATGTTACAGGTGTCACTGTGGGACTCCTCACTCTCCCTCACCCCGCTCACCAATCACTTCCATCTCCACGACATCCTCACCCACATTTCCTCCGGGGTGGGGACCACCCTAGTCCAGGCACTGATGAACTCTAACCTAGACTTGTGCCAGTCTCCTGACTGGTCTCCCCGCCTCCATCCACCCTCAACCCAGCTACCAGAGTGATTTCCTTAAAGTTTTTGCCCGGCCACATCACCCATCCACTGAGTAAACGCCCCTGGCTTCCTATTTCCTCTAGAATCAAACAGAAACTGCTCAGTGTGGCCGCGAAAATGCTTCAGCCCGTGGTCTCTTCCTCCCCTTCCAGGCTTCCTACGCGTGACTCCCCCCTGCAAACTCGAGGGTCCAGACGTCCTGGCACAACCGCTGTCCCTCCCACGGGGTGCTCCACCTCCCCTGTGCATGTTCACGCCTTTGTCCTGGCTGGCCCCATCCCAGGAATGCGCTCTCTCCCTCAGTCCACGTCCCGGAATCTCCGCTTTCCTTGAGCACTCAACCCAAGCACCATCTGCTGCTTAAGCCTTGCCTAATTCTCCGGCTTTGGGTGCCCCCTCCCTGTATTGTATTCATTCTACATATGTGCGCAGAGAAAGCTAGGGGGCGCCATAGTGCACAGAGAGCTGGGCCTGCAGTCAGGAAGACTCATCCTCCTGAGTTCAAATCTGCCTTCAGACACTTACTAGCTGTGTGACCCTGGGCAAGTCACTTCACCTTGCTTGCCTCAGTTTCCTCATCTGTAAAAGAAGCTGGAGAAGGAAAAGGCAAACCACTCCAGTATCTTTGCCACGAAAATCTCAAATGAAGTGGCAGCTAGGTGGTGCAGTGAATAGAGCTCTGGCCTTGGAGTCAGGAAGACCTGAGTTCAAATCTGACCTCCGATACTTACTAGCTGTGTGGCCCTGGGCAAGTCATTTAACCCTGATTGCCTTACCAAAAAGAAAAAGAAAATCCCAAATGGGGTCGCAAAGCGTCAGAAACTGAACAACATGTGGACGTGTTCTTTTCCCCATTAGGATGTAAGATCCTGCTAGTAAGTGTCTGAGGCCAGATTTGAACTCAGGCCTTCCTGACTCCAGGCCCAGCACTCCATCCACTGTGCCATCTGGCTACCCTTCAAGGCAAATATCTACGGTCCTATATGATTTAGATGATTATTTAAAGAGGCAACAAGGTTTTTCAGTGGTTAAAATACATCTCTAAAGCTACTAGACTTTGCTAATAATGTCTACATATACTAAGAGCAAGAATTTGGGCTGGGGAGGGGAGGGGGACATTGACCTTGTCTCCTTTATCATTTCTTCTGGCTCCAATTCATTCAAATACTAACCCAGAGAGGAGTCAGGGAATTTCTAAATCTAACTCAGAGAGTTGTCTGCAACAGTGGACTGCAATCTCTACCTCAGGCATAAGAGGTGAAAATAAATTATTGAACTTTAGCCTGGGGGCACAATACCTGAATGGATGATGTTGGGCATGGATACAGAACTGTCACCTTGTCCTTAATAGGAAAAGGGTGTTTCAGCCACTGTATGCTTGAAGACTGGAGCTGGAATGGCCTGCAGACATCCCTGATGGAATGAAGGAAGCCCGGCAAGACAGGAAGACCAGGACAACAACACTATATGGAGACCACCTGACACCCAGTAGAGATGTCCCAGCAAACGTGGGGAAGATCCAGCAAGAAAAGGGTTATGACATCACAAGAGGCCAAATTTAGAGGCGCCTGAGATTGGAGGGATGACTTACTACTCCACAAACATCTTGGCCATACATGGTCCCAAGGTAGGCGCTCTTCCACAGACGTGCTCTGTCTATACGTATTCCTTATGCATGCTCACCCTTCCTGCAGACGGTGTGTTTGTGAAAGAGTGAATGCCCCACATTTATCAGGGGTGTAGTCTACTGCTTTTATTATGCTATCTCATTAAATAGCATCCTTTGAAATACGTCTTCTGGCTGACTAAAAAACAAGTAAACACACTGATGGGGGCTCATGAGCATGGCTTGAGTGATACAAACGCACTGTGTGACTTGTGAATTCAAGATTACCTTGAATATGAGGTAGCTATCCTGGTGGCCCCCACATCTGAGTGATGGGTGCCTCGAGTGCTATGGCTTCATTTGGGTCCTTCATTGTCCCCCATGAGAGGTCAGAACCACTGAACGCCAAAACTAGTGATTTTGTTTCCCTCATGTATATTTCCTTCTGAACCGCGGGCTCATCCCACCAAGCTTCCTGTCTCCTAGTCAGCTATTTGTGGTCCCACAAGTTTGTCTGTAATTCATTATCTGCCACATTTGCCACACAGCCAGTCAGAAAGGCTAATTATCCCTATTTTAGAGGTGGAGAAATGAAGAAGGGTAATTGCTACACTCCTTAGAATCTCCTCTCCATCCCCCCTTTCCTTTTTCCCAGGTTCCTTATCTCTTCCACTTTAAACAGGGCTATAATATATGTAGGAAGATTCCTCAGGGCAAGAATATAAATGAGATCTGTCATAAACCCAATAATCAGAAGAAGAGTTATAACATAACTGGAAATGGAGAGTAAATCAGGAGGAACAGAGAAGACAGGAATGATGTGAGAGATGATCCAGAAGAAGAATCTACCAGACATGGTCACTGATCGGATATGAAGTGAGGGGAAGGGAAGAGTCGGAGTTAATTTGATATTTGGACAAAGAAAAGCCTAGTTTTAGAGGAAGAGATTCTATGAGGTAGAGACGAACCCCAGGGACAGAGGATGGCCAGTCCAAAGGCACGTAGACAAGAGATGGAACCTCATATGTGAAGAACTGTAAGGCTAGCAGAGCTAGACCAAGCAGGATAGCAAGGGAACTAATGTAAAATGCTGGAAAAGTGGATTGGAGGTTATGAAAGGGAGCCACTGGAGTATACATATTGAGCAGAAGAATGACATGATCACACTTGTGTCTGAGGAAAATCAGTTTGGGCAAATATGTGGAGGATGAATTGGAATGGAGAGAAACCTGGGACAAGAAGACTCATTTTAAGTCTATTGCAATAGTCCAGGTGAGAGGTAATGAGGGACTAAACCGAGAGAGTGCTAGTGAGTGGTGGAAAAATGGGTTAGATTTAAGAAATGTGGTAGAGGGGGCAGCTAGGTGGAACAGTGAATAGGACACTGGCCTCGGAGTCAGGAGTTCAAATGTGGCCTCAGACACTTACTAGCTGTATGACCTTGGGCAAGTCACCTAAGCTCTGTCTGCCTCCTTTTCCTCAAATGCAAAATTGGGATAATAATAGCACCGACCTTGCAGAATTATTGTGAGGATAATATATATACGTATATATATTATACTTATGTAACATACATGTGTTATATATTATATGTAATATATATTACATGTGGCATATAGTGTATATAATATTTTATATGATGTGGTATATATTATATATAATCATATATAATATTTTACATATTATATATATTTTGTTCTATATTATATATAATATTTTATATTATATATAAAATTGTGAGGATAAAATATGTATGAGAATATAATGAGATAATAATTATAAAGCACTTAGCATGGATTCTGGCACACAGTAGGTGCTTTATAAGAGCTTCATTTTTTTCCCCCCCTCTCCCCCACCATAGGTCCATTCTCTGGGAATTTAGCTAGGCCAACTGATCAACCAATAAACATTTACCGAACATCTACTATTCTGGGTCCTGGGGGAGAAACATCACTTACCTAAGACGAGCTCCCTTCATGGAGTTCACAGTCTAGCTGATATCTCAGCAGAGGAATCACATGGAAGGAACTGTCCAGCCCACCATAATAATAATAACAACGGCCAGCAACCATCTCATAGTCATTTACTGTTCTGTGTTTCTGAAGCACCTGATTTGACCCTAACACAATCCTATGAAGTGAGAAGTGCCAGGATTATCGTGCCCGTGTTATAGGTGAGGAAACTTCCGCCTCCAGAGAGGCGGAAGTGCTCTGGCCAATGTTGCATAAGCCAGAATAGGAATCCGGGACTACCGACTTCCAAACCAGTTGTCTTTACACTTCACAATGCTATACGGGTGGAGAGCACTGAATCTGAGACAGAAGACTTGGGTTCTAGTTTCCAAGCTTCGAGCAAGTCTTTGCCCCCTCTGCAGGCAGACGGCCTTGAAGGCCACCTCCAGCCAGCACTATAATGCTTCACATACAATAAGTGCTTAATAAATAATGAACTGACTATAGTTGCTAAAGGTCTAATAGATGATCCAGTTTGATGAATGTGACCTACAATAACGCCAATGGTGGGAGTTCTAGGCACTGTGGGTACCTGGCCCATTGCTGCTTTTTCATTCGATATAGTCCTCAGATCTCTGGACAGACACAGATGCTGGGGACAACCCTCACTGTTTAGGAAAGGAGGCAGTGCAAAGGTGGGCAGTAGGAATGCTGACTGGCGTCTGCAGAGAGCCCTGACTTTGGGGCTGTGAAATCACTGACACACCGGGAAGGTCAAAAGGGCCAGAAATGCATTCCGGCGAACCCCACTCTATTGGTCTTCTTCAGAGTCAGTTTGCTTGTTTAGCCTTCATCCTGCCAGGACCAAAGACCACGGGAGAGAACCAAAGGCACTGCAACAAGGAGCCACCCAGCTCCTCCCAGCCTTCTCTCCCGCCTCTTGAACAAAGAGTGTCAGAGCTAGCATCTTAAAGCTGGACCTTAGAGGTTTTACAGGAATGCTCTCCCACCTCTCTGTGAAGTCCCAACTCCAATCTCACCTTCCCCAGAAACCCTTCCGTAGCCCCTTTCCTTCTACTAATAATTACTTCCTATTTATCCTGTTTACAGCTTCCTTTGAACTATTTGTTTGAGGCTGTCTTTGCCATTAGATAGTAAGCTTCTCAAGAGCAGGTTCAGGCTTTTGCCTCCTATAGTATCCCATGCCTGGCACACAGTAGGCTCTTAATAAATGTTAATTAATTGATTGGCTAAGGTTCTCCAGGTAGTAAACGACTAATTCGGATTTGACCTCAGAACCGGTGACAAGTTCAGCACACTTTGCAATGAGGTGTGCCAGTCCCCCCTCCTATGCACCTCTGCCTGCTCCTCTGTTGTCTGGCCAACACATTAACCTCTCCCCTCCACCACAGCTGTGGTGTCTTCCCAGGAAGGTTCGAGCCAAATGCCTGCTTCACTATCTTCTCAGGGACCTTGGTATCTTAGGGTTCAAAGGAACACTTAGGCCAGTCTCAACTCTTTGCCTTATAAGTTGGGCCTTTAGAAATACTACCTGGGGTGGGGGTGGGGGGTAGCTAGGTGGCACAGTGGATAGAGCACCGGCCCTGAATTCAGGAGGACCTGAGTTCAAATCCAGTCTCAGACATATAACACTTACTAGCTGTGTGACCCTGGGCAAGTCACTTAATACTACCTGAGGAATGAGGGAGAGTATCATGCCACCTCCACTGGATTATGTTGCCTCTAAAGGGATGATTCTTTTAGCATATTGGTGTCAGTGGCCCAGTAGGTAAAGCATGAGGCCTGGCATCAGGAAGACCCGAGTTCAAAATCTGACCTTAGACACTTACCAGCTGTGTGACCCTGGGCAAGTCACTTCACCCTGTTTGTCTCTGCTTCCTCATTCATAAAATGAGCTATAGAAGGAAATGGCAAACCCCTCCAGCATATTTGCCAAGAAAACTTCAAATAGGGTCATGAAGAGTTGGACATGAACTGAACAACAAAATACCCTCCCCAGGCTTCACTTTACTCCTCTTTAAGGAAGTGGACCTGGGTGGCCTCTAACTACACGGATCCTTTTATTGTATCCTATGATACTGAACTGGAAGGGACCACAGAGGTCTTCTGGTTCCAGCTCTTCATTCTTCAGATGAGGCCCAGGGAGCTTCAGTGACTTAATTAAGGCCATATAAGGGGTTAGCAGCACTGGCAGGTTACATACCCAGGTCTCTTAACTCAAGGCTGGCCCTCCTTCCACTTTACCACACAAAATCCCTTTATGACTCTATCACCCATGATTAGGAATTGGGCCATGATTCTTAGGCCCAAGGGCAGAGAACACGTTCGCTAATTGGGTTAAAGGGATTAGGGTGGTGTGGTTCCAGAGTAGGGGAGCCAAGGAAAAGACTGGCACGACCAACAGAGGGGAGGGGGAACGGGACCACCCACAAAATCACCTTAGAAGTCAGAAATACAAGGCTCCAGTGTGGCCAATAAATATGACTAGCTGAGGAAGGAAAGAAGAGATCCAAAAAGGAAGAAAAAAAGGGAGCAAAGGAAACTAAAACAGAAAAGAAGAAAGGGGATAGCTGGGGGTTACAGTGGAAAGAGTGATGAATGTCTAGTCTGCTGCTTAATGCCCTGTTCGACCTTGAGCACATCACCCTTTCTCTGGTCTTCTGTGTCCTCATCTGGAAAATGAGCAGGTTGGACTGGTGAGGGCATCTTAATCCGGGGTCCACAAGTTTGTTTTTTAAAAACATTCTGGGGGGCAGCTAGGTGGTGCAGTGGATAGAGCACCGGCTCTGAAGTCAGGAGGTACCCGAGTTCAAATCTGACCTCAGACCAAACACTTGACACTTACTAGCTGTGTGACCCTGGGCAAGTCACTTAACCCCAATTGCCTTAAAAAAGGAAAAAAGAAGAAAAAATATTCTGGTACCTGTATTTTAACATAATTGGTTTCCACTGCAATCTCATCTGTTTTATTTTATTCATTTAAAAACATTATTGTGAGGTTGGGTCCACAGGCTTCACCAGACTGCCAAAGGGGTTCAGGATACAAAAAACCCCAAAAAACTCTGATCTTTACAATTCCTTTAAGCACCAAATCTAACAGAGGCCCGGAGAAGGTAAGCTTAGCAAGTGCATAAATAACTGAATTGGAATAAACAGCACAATCCGGGCTCCTGACTCTCCTACCGACATGGTTCTTTACCCAGTTCCCAGCCTGTAGCTGCCACCTGACTGTGAGGGACCTGAGGGCTGGACAAGTCAATGTTTTATCACTTTGGGCCAGCCTTGATGGCTGAGCCTTGCCCCAGTGAGTGCAGTGAGACAAAATATGACACCAAGGAAAAGTTGGGAATTGGGGAAGACGCAGAAGATGGGAAAGTGGAGACCCTGAACTGTTTGCATCATCTGGTCAGCTCTGGATGAGTGTGGAGCGGGTTATCCAGTCTATGAAGGATCCTGGCCCCTCAAGCGTACCCATTTCTTGCCTACCTCGGATCCCTCTGCTGGCTAGGAGCAGAATCGCCAGAGGAGGAGAAAGAGTAGGTGTATACAGACCTGCGAGACCAACTGCTGGGCAGGGAACCCAGGAATGATAGAGGTCTGCCTGCTGTTTACCTCCCCCCCCGAAGGAGCAAAAGTGAGGGCAGTTCCTTGGGACATTGGGCACTTACCTGATTGCATTCTAGATTATCCTAACCTTGAGGTCAAGCTAAGGAATTGTCCAAAACAGGCCAATTTCCTCTTTAACAAACTAAGTGGAATGTTTGGAAAGGCTAATAAATAAATGCTTGGCCATGGATTGATTGAGACAGAGGAGCCCACCGTTTTATGCCACTTGCCCTACCTACAAAAACTACCAGTTATGGCTCTGGGTTTTTCTGTCTTCCCTGCAGCTGGATTCTTTTATGTTTTGTCTCTCTCAATCAGAATGTGTGTTCCTCAACAGCAGGGCAGTCTTGGATGATCTATTTGTATCATCTGTGTTTACCACAGTGCTTGGCACACAGTAAGCACTTAATAAATGCTTCTTCCCTCATTCATTAATTCATTCATTCTGATGGTGGCTGACCTGGAATGACTGGCAGGGGCTGGAAGGAACAGCCTAAAGGGCTATTTTAGCATTTATTCTTTTCTATTGTCTACCACGCTCATGCAGGTAGCCCCTCAGATATTTATTAAATGAATCCATGAATAAATAATATAACAGCATCCTCAGGTTCCTGAAGACAGGCAGTACAAGGACTACTTTTCCCATTTTGTGAATAAAAAAAGGAAGATCAGAGGGAAGACGACGTGGAGGAGGGGGTCACAGCTCGTAAATGTTCAGGCTAGACTTGAACTCACATCTTCCTAGCGCCATGATTAGCATCTTTGTTCCTAGCTGCCTCTCTCCAAGCACTTGAGGAAATGACAATCTGAAACAAGACTGTTTGAGGTACAACGTCCTGGCATTTCCACAGCAGCATCCATCCATCATCAGACTCAACCATGGACCTTCTTGTGTGGAAACAGGAGAGGAGAAGGAAGGAGCAGGGAGTACACAATATCCTACTTCCTGCCAATCCAGGCTAGCCAGCTCCAGTTTAAGAACCAATTAAAATCATTAATGGTTGGCTGGATGTTGATGACGAACAACTGAGGCACGGGTGGAAAAAGAGATAGGTTTCTCAGCCCTCAGTAAATTCCACATTTGTACATACCCCACACCTGCTTGAGGGATTCCTTTCATTACAAAGAGGCTGTCTGATATTAAAGTGAGATGAGTATTGAACTGGGAATTAAAAGACCCAAGTTCAAATTTTAGCTCTGAGACTTAGTAATTGTGTGATCAATCACTTGTAAGTCAATTAATTTCACTTTGCCTCAGTTTCCTCATCTGCAAAATGGAGATAACACTTGCACCACTTATTTTGTAGAGTTATTGTGAGGAAATTGCATAGAATGGTAGGACGACTAGTTTCTAGCTGGAAAAGAACCTTGAAGGTCATCTAATCTAACCCTTAATTTTACATATGATAAATGTTGGCCTAGAGAAACTATTTGCCCAAGATCTGTCAGTCATCAAGTGTTTATT
Organism: Phascolarctos cinereus; assembly: GCF_003287225.1. NCBI lineage: Eukaryota > Metazoa > Chordata > Mammalia > Diprotodontia > Phascolarctidae > Phascolarctos > Phascolarctos cinereus. The sequence continues at coordinate 54,616,934 of NW_027555625.1, read as the reverse complement.
ACGCACTTATTAAATGCTAAGTAATCACTGAAAATACAGAGTAAGATTCCCTGACTTGACTCAAAGAGGTTATATTCTAATGGAGAAAAGAAAAAAAATTTAATGTACATACAAGATACACACAGGAGAAATGGAAGGTAGTCTCAGAGGGAAGGCACTGGGAGAGGTAGGGGGTGAAGGAGACAGGATCAGAAAGGCGTCCTGTAGATGGTGGGACTTGAAGGAAGTCACAGAAGGCAGGGGACAGAGGTGAGAGCAAGGTCACACAGATAGCTGGGATTTGAACACAGGTCCCCTCACTCCAAATCCACCACTCTTTCCAGTGGGCTGTGCTATCCATCAGAGTAAACTTCAGTGTGCCATAGAGATGTGAATAATTGTGAGATCACAGAATTAAAGCTGAAAGAGGAACCAAGACAGCATCTAGTCAGACCCCTTCATCTTCAAAGACTCAGAAAATGAGACTTAGAGAGAAGCAACTTGTGCGAAGTCATACAATCACTAAATGTCAGGAGCCGAGATGGCAAATCTAGGTCCTCAGACTCCAGAATCATGGCAGCCAGGTTCCACCAGGGGTCTGGCTGGTTCTCAGAGCTGGAACACATTTCTTCCTTACATCCCAGAACCTAAGAGACCTGGGCCAGCCTGATGGACGAAGCATCCCATAGTGAATGACCCCCCATTTGCCTGTGTCTTCTCTCCTCTCCCACCCTCTCTCCTTAAAATATTACTCCATTCACCAAGCCATTCAGTTCTGCTATGTACTTAGGACTGAGTTAGAACCAAAATAACAGCAAGAAGTCTGGTAGACACATTGCATTTAAAGTAGAGTGTATCCTACAACCACTACTATTTACTGTCTACGTGACTTTGGGAAATTCATTTCTTCTCCCTGTAAAACAAGGGGTTTGAAATAGATTATCTCTAGAGTGTTGTTGTTGGGTTTTTTTTTACAGAGCCAAAATCCATAATCTTAAAGAAAGAAGAAAAAGACCCATCTGAACAAAGATACTCTTTTTGTGGTAGCAAAGAACTGAAAACTAATGGGATGCCCATCACCTGGGAATGGCTATGTGAATGTAATGGAATATGACTGAGCCATTACACATTTTGAAAAGGATAGTTTCAGAAAAACATGGGAAGATAAGTATGAATTGATGCAGAGCAAAGTATAGAACCAGAACAATTTATTGTTATTGCAAAGACAATCTTGAAAGACTTATTAATAACTCTGATCAGTGAAATAGTCAGCCATGGGTCCAGAGGACAAATAACTATGCTTACAGAAAGGAGACACACATTTTTGGGACATGGACAATGAAGGAATCCGTTCTCTATGCACATCGGTTAGAAGAGCTTTTTCTCTTGTGGGGAAAATAAGATGGAAACTGATGAGATAAATCCCTCACTAATCTCTTGATTGTCAAAGATACTAAAAGGACATTTTTAGCTCATTGCTTCCATCTACTGGACACCACAGACCGCGTCAGCTCCTCTCAAAGAAATCAAAGAGGAATTATCCTAGCTTCAGCCAAGAGTGCAGGGTGACGCTGGCAGCTTTCACATTAAGCCAGGTGGAGTAAGTTAAGTGCTTCTGTTTCCCGCTGCGAGCCGCTCAATTAGTCCTCAGCAGCTGCGTTGTTTCTGAAAACAGCATTTTGAGAAGATGCAATAAAGGAGAAGATCCGGTCAAGCTCCCCAGAGAAACCACGGGCAGGCAAGAGCATCAGAAAACATATGGTTTGCATGTTGGGCTCAGCTGCTTCCAAGTTCAATGTCATGATGACCTGCAGGAAGGGGTGCCTCAACCAGATGGGGTCCAGCCTGCGCCTCCTCAGACTAACAGCTGTGCCACCAGAGTCCCACAAGGTGGGCACCACCAGAAAACACTGACCCTGTAAAGGTAACTAGGCACTAGGGAGCTAGGGTTTGGAGCAGATTAAGATAAGATTGGATTTCAGATAGGAAAAGACTTTAGTCATTCAGCCTAATCTCATGACAGAGAGGGTGAAGTGACCTGTCCACAGTCATGCAGGTCTTCTCAGGACCCTGTATTCAAACCCAGTTCTTTCCTTACCCCCAAACCAGTGTTCTTCTCCCCTGCAGCATACTGCCCTGGCTATAGGCCTAAGAATGACCCTAATGTTGAATTACCGTTAAGTGGCTTAAAGAACAGAATTATGAGCCAAGTGCAACAGCAATAGCAAATAGCAATAGCTTAGCACTGCCAATTTTTGCTGATTTGACTTTCCTTAACCTTCCTATGTCCAAATTTTTGCTTCTCCAAAATAAATATTATAATCACTGGTTCCTACCTTTCTACAGAAATCCCATGATGACAAACTCAGTTGTTGAAAGATATATAAAGATCTTGGAAACCCTCAAAAATAAGCTCTATATAAATATTTTGAAACATTGACCTTCAGTAATGAGTCCCCTTTTCACTGCAACCCATCCTGTGGGATTCTTGTCCCTCTTTGCTTAACTCCTCCAAAAATAAGCCACCTAGCACATTGAAGGCCTTTCTCTAGGTCTCTTTTAATATTTAAAAAATATGTAATATTTTAATAATGGGTATAAATTGTTATATATAATATTTTATATATTGTAACATATAGATAGATGATTTACATATTCATATATTACATATATGAACATTTTGGTTAAGGGGACAGAAAAAGATTTGTGCCTCAAATAAAATGTTGAAGACAGGCAGAGACTGCCCTTCGGATGGCTGTACCAAGAGGATCCATTTGGAGAGAAAAATGATCATGAAAACAATGGCTAGAGGATTGTGACCCATCAGATGACTTGCATAAGACTTTAGGTTACAACTGACAAAATTACAAATCAAAATAACTTGAGGACTATGTAAAGATTAAATAAGGACTGTTAGGTTCATAGATTTCTTGAGTTTTATCTCATAAGGTCATTATCACCGGCAGGCTCTGATTTGGAGCAATGGAAAATATAGGAAGCTAGATATAGGAAGAGAGAATGGTGACTAATAGTCACAAAGCCATGGATATGATTGGCTCCCCTCAGGTAAAGACCTATGGACCTGGTTAGGGTGAGTGAACCAGCCCAATGGGAAGGGCTGCAGGTACTATACTGGGTACCACACCCATGAGCTACACTGGCCATGCAAGTAGGTTCTTGAAAATGTCTGAGATAGAGGACAGATTGGTGATAGGTAGGTGGAGAGATACATGGATAGATAGGTAGACAGATAAGTGGATGGATGGATGGATGGACGGATGGACGGATGGACGGACAGACAGATAGATAGATGGGTAGATATAGATATGGATGGATGGATAGATAGATAGATAGATAGATAGATAGATAGATAGATAAGATAGAGATAATTTATAGTCAAGTATTTCCTTGATGTAAAGCCTAAGCTTTGGAAAAATGCCAGTACCAAAGGGCCATGGCATCATCCTATAGTACCTCATCTTCCAAGGGATTTTATTTTCTCTGAATTTTGATTAATTGGTGAGAACCTTGGACTTTCCCTTGATGGTCATTATGTTAGCATGTACTTTGAACTTAGAGTAAGCCAGAACCCATCTATCTCCCTTATACCCCTCCACATACCATACAGCATTTCCCCAACCCCACCCTACCCTCTTCATACTACTTACTTGTTTACCTTCTTCTGTACAAAATGCTTTAAGATCTAGCATTATGAGGCTTTGGATCTCAGCTGTGTGACCATGTACATCATAACTTCCCAGAGGTTCATGTTTCCACATATTTATACTACTTAGCCTCATAGGAAAGCAACTCCCCACCCCACAAGACATTGTTTAATTGCTAAGAGTTCATTTCTTAGTTACATGAAATGACTTGAACTTTTAAATTGTCAGGGGGTTTTTTCCCCAAAACACCAGGTCTTTTCACTTCTCCCTACACTTTTTAAAAAAATTTTAAGTTTTTATTCTGAACTTAACACCAAACAAAATGTTCATTTCCAAATACGAAGTAAAACAGAAAGACTGTACATGAAGCCACAACTCTCTCTTCTGTACAGCTTGCTTTTCTTTTCAAGTACATAATAAATTCAACATGTTATTTTGAAAGTGGTAGTGCTTGTCTGTTTCCCGCTGACCTTCCCTCTGTCCTCTTCTGCGAATTTTTGAAAAATGCTTCAGTGACCTTCTTTTCTTTTTTTCCTTCTTTTTAAAAATGTTGCTAATTTTACTGCTAATTCTCTTCCTCCAGGACCCATCACCAGGGGTAACTTTCCCCACCCCCTCCATCTTGCCCCCAGCCTCCACTCCCTTCCCAGAATCCAAGAGATGGCATGGAGACTGAGAGAAGACGCCACCCGTTATCCTGATTCTGGGTTGCTTGGCTGTTCACAGGACTCAGATAAATGGGAATCAACAACTCCATTCCTTCCATTTCCCTGCCATCTGCCCTGCCACTGAACCCCAAAGGCCTCTCCGCGTTGCTGTTTTTGTGCTGTCTCTCACAATGATAGCACAAGCTGGGGCACGGTCTTGCTCTCCTCTTCTGTTCCCAATACACAGTACCTGGCACACAGCAGTGCTTAAATAATAAATGTCTTTTTCATCCATCGATTCATTTATGCCCAAAATGACATTTCTCTAGAGAGAGGTCTCTCAGAAGGTGGGCAGCATGTTTCATCAGTGGTCCTCTGGAATGATGGTTGGTCACAACACTCATCAAGATACTTAATTTTTTCAAATTTTTCTTTATAATGCTATCAGACAAACTGCTCTAAAAGTTCTGCTCACTTTACATCAGATAATGCGAGCGGAAAAGCACTTTAAGCCTTAAAGTTCTATAGAAATGATTATTTTTCATACACAGAAGGCACTGTATTTAAGATCAGATGGCAGAAAAGGAAAGGTTTGAGTTCAGATAAGCCCTAGATTGTGGGAAATGAAATCAAACAAAGGTACCTTTTATCAATCCAGTCTCCCGGTTTAAAACTGGAGTATCACACATAATCAAAGAAGATAGTAAACTACCACATTAAGAAGCAAATTTTCCCTCTCCTTAAAAAGGACATAGGTGTAAGCCTGGGAATTTTAATGGGTCCTCCTTTCTCAATTTTAGTAGGTTGTCAAAAGCATTGCAGTAATGAACCCCCACACCCACTAGAGGCCAGACTACAAAAGAGAGTACACTTCTATATGCCAGAAAGAAGAAAAACAAATTCTGGTACAGGATATTTGCAAAGGATACAGAGCCAAAGTCTGCCAGCAAATCACCTGCAAAGAGAAAGGAACAGAATATGCCCTCTTCCCATAAAAGAGAGTCAGCTAGACTGAGATTCTCTTAAACATAATTAAGCTAAATATTTATAGAAGCAATGAGACTCCACGGAGAGTGACATCATCTGGCTCATCCTTGGCTCCACTCACAAACCGCCACGTGACCCCGGCCAGGACAGCTGACTCGGTTTCCCCATTTGTAAAATCTGAACATGTTCACGTCCTGATGTTTGCTGAGTATACTTATGGAACATTTGAGGTAATCAAATCTGGTCTCCAATTATTCAGGGACTTTTGTCCATCTCCAGATCATCTGGATACCAGGAATCAAGGCAGCAGAAAGGAAAATATTTCAAACTCAAGGGTTATAACATATTAAAGTTGGATGGTAGTTGAAAAGGGGACCACTTCAACATCCTCATTTTAGATTATGATACTTAAGGCTGCACCAAATAAAACTGTGTCTCCCAAGGTCCACATTTAATGGTATTTTCTATTAACAGTGCTCAGCCTCTCACTCAAACCAGTCAATTTCAAAAAGGGTTTTGGGGTCAGTAAAGGCTAAAATCTGAGACAACTTTTTTTTTAATCTGTGGCTCAATTTTTCACCTTGAATATGCTTTATTTGTAGGTTGGTTATCAGCCTATCATAAAGCAAGCTGCCAGGCCACCGTCCGCCACTCAGTTGTGAGGTGGTTGGGGAATGCAAATTAATTTCAATGCTAGCTCACACAAAATTAGTGGAATCCTTTCTTCTGTCATGCCAATATAAAATATCAGAAAGCCAAAACAAAATGATTCTGAGATCATTTATCTCTACTACTGTAATAGATAAATAAAAGATTATTAATTTAAGAAAGGTAAAACTGAGGGTCCTGGAGACAGGAGTCAAACCTTCCCCCCAAAAGGAGGCAGGTACACAAGTTTGGAACACTGTACATATTGTAAAATTTTATTCAAGGTATGGATTTTTTTCCTTTTTTTTTAAAATTTTTGTGATAAAGGACAACTCTTTGAGAAGGACAAAGGAAAGTACAGGAGGGAATTTAGGTAACATAAAAAAAAAAATCAACACTTTTTTTAAAAAGAGGTAACTGAGTATGTCTCCCAGGTCAAGTACCATTCTTTACTTGATTCATCAGGCTCAGCATTCTGAACACATTTTTATTGTGATGCCATATAGCTCCCAAATCACAAAGTACACAACAAGGTGTTTAAAATTCATTTATTGAAAACTGAAAAGGGAAAAAAATCAAACATCTCCCCACGTAACAACAGTCTAATGTAAAAAGTACAGAAGCTCAATGAATCCAGAAATTCCCCCCCACACACACACACACACACACACACACACACACACACACACACACACACACACACAAATTCCTCATCATGGAGGACATGGAGAAATCCATGGCCAAATGAATGCTGCTCTGGCCAGAGGGAACCTCCTTGTAAAACAAGCCCTGACCTTGCTACGAAGTAGACTGGTTACAGGGTTTTAAATGATGCTGGACAATGCCTTCAGTTTCAGGATTTTTTACAAATTAAGGACTTTAAGGAAAGACCAACGAGCTATTTCTTCCTCCTTCCCTCCCAAGCATACTTCACTTCCTTCACTGTACCAAGTCTTTAATGGAGGACACCTGTCAAATAACCCAATTTTAACAACTTTACCTTCACTATGTCAACAAAGAAACCAAATTCATAAACCTTGACTTCTGGTGGCCCTCCTTATAAACTGGTGTTCAGTTCTGAGAGTCAGAAGTACCAGTTAGTTCTTAAAAGTGCGAATTCCTATGTGCCCAAAAGATTCTCTTAAAAATATCTCAGCTTTTTTTCTCCCTTGGTGGCTGAAAATGCTGTACATTTATAATTATTTTGTAAAAATTTAAGACAAATTATACCTACTACGTAATAATTTAGAATGAAACTCACATCATTCACAGTGGCATTCAAACCTACATCATCTATTACCTTTTTCTAACATATCTTTGAACATACAATCATGAGTTACTTGCCTCAGAAAGACAAATAAGTTGGCTGTATTAAGGGTGCCGTCAGTACTCAGGGAGGGTTCTTAACTTGGGGTCTGTGAATAGATTTCAGGGAGCCCATGAACTTGGAAGGGAAAAAAAATTACATCTTTATCTTCACTAATCTCTCAAGTGCAATTTAGCATTTCCTCTAATTATGGGTATAAGTAATAAAATATTATTCTGAGCAGAAGTCCATAGGCTTGGCCACATTGTCAAAAGGGTCCATGACACCAAAAGACTTAAGAACCCCCGAATTAATTAGAGAACTAGGTGGAAGAGAAGGGAAGAGAGAGACAGCACCTTATCTCCTCACCCAGGAAAGGGATATGATGACATTCTGCTGAGAAATTTTTAAAGCTGGGACACTGTTAGGGGACACACCACTAGAAATGGTTTTGATAATTTCATAAGTCAAGTGGGTCAACAATTTCTTCAGCAGTTTGCATCTTAATACTTCTACTACCATACCAGACAGCTAGTTCAGCTATGCATGACAAGAGGACAAATGAACTCAAGATAATCCAAAAGCCTAACTCTGGCTAGTTCCCAAGACACTCCCCTACCACGTCAACATAGACACGTCCCCCAACGAGAAGCAGGGCTAAGTTTCCTAACTACTAACAAGGAGAAAAGTGGCCAAACAATGAAGCACAGAAGGGCAGATGAATCACAGAGACATCTGGGCCATGCATGAAACAAGAGCTAACATTTTTATAGCACTTTAAGGCTTACAAAGCACTCTACACATATTACCTCATTTGATCCTGACAATGAAAACTGACTCCCAACAATCATGACTTTGCACAAATGTCCTGGTACCAAGACAGACCTTTCCTGGTGGACTCCAACAACTCTCCCACTATGGGAAAGAAAACGCCTAGACACATAACCCTCTACTCATAATCAAACAGGCCCTTTTCCCAAGCTCTCAAAGAATTGTATAAGATGAAGCAGGGCTATTTCTGGACCAGGTGCAAACCATTCTAGAACACTGCTCAACCCTCCTCTCCTAACTTGCCAACTAGATTTATCACAATTTAAGGCAACATTTCAAAGTCTGAGTAAGGGGAAGGAACAGGGAAAAGAAAGGTTGATATACTCAGCTGAGCTTCTAGTAGACTGGAAAGCAGGCACGGAAGATGAGCACAAAGTTCAATGGAGAGGTGGGAAGACTGCTACCAAACCGTCCCCCCTTAAATTAGCCTTGGTACAAATGCTAACCATGTTTCCATTCCAAGTAAGGACCCAACAGGTCAAGTCGTGATATCCTCGAAAGCCGCTGTCATGTAACCTACATGCTAATTCAACATTTCCATTCACGTCCCATAGGCAGAAAAATCAGTAATGGCTGGTCAGGATGGATCACATCACCTCTCAAACCCAGGAGAAAAACCGAAAATGGACTGTGTTCAAGTATCAAGAGATTTACAGTAAATCCATCCCACTCTAATCTACCACTATGCTGCAAAAGGGGCAGAGTTTGCACATAAAAGTAATCACTGATGCAAAAGGGGGTTGAAGAAGCCAAGAAGCTCTTCAGATGGAACCGCTAACTTGCCCAAAAACCAAACACTGAAGCCACACCACGTGATTCCATGGAGGATCTCAACCTAACCGTAAATAGAACTGCATGCTGCAGACAGTGCTGTGTCCTAGTTTTTCCACAGGAAAATTGAAAATCCTGTCAACTGTTTGATCACCAATGTTTTGGCTTTTGTTGGCAATGTGGATCAAATTCTCACCTCAGTAAAAAGAAAAGCTAACCACAAATTTCAAGATTAGTGTAATTAAACCACTGTGCCACAATGGACCTGCTGGTATGAATTTCTCTCTCCTCCTCACTAGGAAACTTACAGGCATAATACTTTCCACGTGTAATTTTTTTTTTTTTTGCAATTTCCCATTTACGTTGATCTAGCCTGTAATCAAAGAATGGCAGAACATAATAATCAAAAGCTTCTGGGGCAGCTAGGTGGCGCAATGGATAGAGCACCAGCCTTGAAGTCAGGAGGCCCTGAGTTCAAATCCGGTCTCAGACCAAACCCTTGACACTTACTAGCTGTGTGACCCTGGGCAAGTCACTTAACCTCAACTGTCTTTTGAAAAAAAAGAACAGCTTCTGAGAAACCAAAGCCCCCTCAACAGTTAGTGCAGATCAGCCCCTACGGAGAAGTACTAGCTTGGAAGGTGGTGGCCCACCTGAGCCTTCCTGCAGCACACACCTACCCTCCATGACTACAGCATTCCCTACGGCCCAACACAAGCTATTCCTCAGCCAAAGCAGAGACTCACAGTCCAAGGATGGACTGTTACTAAGCTATTTTAATCAATGATCATGGGACTCCCTTATTGACACAAACCAAAAAGGCAGAGAACAGAACGTACATTACAAAGGGTTTGTGTTGATGCTGTCGCCCTGAATAGAAAAGGGACAAGGGTGTACTGACAGCATACTGCAGTAATGACTCTGAGGGAGTCAGCAATCTATTAGGTGAGGTATAAGTGTCTTATACCTTTTTCAGTGAATTTATTTAAACAAGGCTGAAAGAAACCCAAAAGGTACACACAACTAGCGCCTTCAACAACCCTTAGCTTTTTACTTTCTCCAGAATCACTGCCCAAAGCGTCAGGGTGAGAGAGATGTTAAGGCATTTCTTACAGTCGGTTTTGTCAAGCAAAGAACAAACATATCTGGTACAAAATACTTCATTTCTGCTTCAGGCTTTGCCTCTCTGCTTTACTAGGAGAAGAATCCTGGGCAGAAAAGTCCTTTCGGATTCTGTGATTAGAGAAACAGGCTTCTAAACTCCTGGGGGCAAAGTAACCAGTGGCTCTTAGTTCTTAGGCACCTCAGCACGTCCTCTATCAAGTGACCACCAGTGCTCTCTCCGGGAGCAAAGAAGGGCTCTTCAAAATAGCTTTTCAGTACACGACTCTCAGAGTTTTATGAGAATCTAAGACAAATAAAGGATGAGCTGATTCAGGGTGGTGCCCAGGACACTAAATCTGGGACAGTTTTGTTTCAGATTGAAAAACGCCAGTCAGGAGCCGTCACCACATGAACGGAAACATGGAGGTGTTTCATGGGAAATCTAAGGCAAGGGTCTAGTCCCTCCTCAGCAAGGACACCGGCAAACCACCACCCCTTCCACCAAGGCCAACCGCCAAATGGAAGAAACTGGCCAAAAGGATCCGAGAGGACTGGTAACAACCACCTGTGCCACACACAGAAAAGAAGGGAAAAAATGAGCACTCTCTGCAAGAGTCTTATCAACGCAGGAAAAAGCCCCGCTTGGCTATCTCAAGGCAAAATAAAAGGCTGAAGATCATTCTAGAAAGCAAAGGTAAACCCTGGGATTTAGTCATGGTTCTTAATAAAACAGTAAAAATAATGGCAATATTAAAATAGGATCCTGAAAATGGACAAATATTTACTCTATCATGAGATATGCCATCCACAACCAAATGTCCATGATGGTGAAGAATGCTCAGGTGAGAAACAGTACTCACGGCAGGTAATTCATAAAGTATTCAGTATGTCTTGGGGCAAGGTTTCTCAAACCTTAAGACTTAATTCTTATACAAACAAAAGGCCTTTGAGGAGGATGCATTTTGATTGCTAAACAACTTTAGTGGAAACTAGCACCAATCTAAATAGGTTACAATTTTAAGTGATTGTGACAGTGGTTGTCTTAAGATGCAAATCCCTAGGTACATCCCTTACACCTTGTACTCAGAGAATTATCCGGCCTAAAGTCTCATACCTAGCTAGTATCAAAACACAGGGGTATAAAGCATGGCATACACAAAAATGAATGTAATGTTAGCTCTTCACAGATAGCGACATGGAAGTGAACTGTGAAGATGGTCGTCTGAACTAGGGCACGGATGATACAGAACACGAGGCGAGCTTTGTGGGGAACAGGAAGAGGGGGAGCAGACTCTATTTCTTCTTCTAACTCTACTTTGTACTGGTACGTGGTTGCTCCTCCAAGAATCTCAGAGCACTCTGACATTCAAGCGGCAAGTATCATCAGCTTCGTTTTACAAATGGAGACGCTCAGGCTGGAGGTTAAGTGCTTTGTCCAAAGTCTAAATGAGGCAGCAGAAGAACAGGGAAGGAAGCCCAGGCTTCCAAACTCCAAAGCTGGCATTCTGGCCACTGGACTTTACTGCCTCCTGATAGGTTCTACTTACTAGAAATGGACACACCCAAGCTGAATAATTCATATTCTTGTCTTCCAAAGAAATCCAGCTCCAGACAGCCTGCTCCATCCCCTCAGCTCTACCAGTCATCAGCTTTGTTGTTTGTTCCAAGGCAGAACGGCCATCAGGGCATCCGTTTTCTGATCCATTCTCTACCGACTACAACAAGACTCATCACCGTGTACGTCAAAGAGATTTCTGACATGACAGTGCAAACTTCCCTGTTTTCCCTGGAAAGCTGCCAGAAGCCAAAGCCAGGCTCACCCCCCCTCAATCTAACAGCTCCTCTCAGTCTTGTTCTGATTTAGCTTTGTACTGTATGTTTAAGTGGCAACATGCTCAATGTTCTTCTCCAAAGATTACTGGCAAATATACAGGTCTATATTACACACTACACAGAAAGGACTTCAAGGAAGGGTGCGTGAGTGTACACTTCTTTGACAATAAAGTGTGCATTTTGGTAAAAAGGCCTTATTTCAAAAGTGCATGCTGCTTCGAGTCATAGACACCAATGTCTGCAAGTCTTATCTCATCCCCCCAGAAGCCAAAGGAGCTGAGACATTCCCTTCCAGCAAGCCTCTCTCTTTGAGGAGGAGGAGACCATCAAGTTGTCAACGACTGAATGTTCTTGAGCATCTCATCAAAAGCCTCTGGGGAAGGGGGCTCGGCATTCTGGAAAGTGGCCTTGATCCTGCTGTACAGGCTGAAGGATTTCAGTTCCAGCCAGATGAACCCAAAGCGATCCTCGTCAAACAAGATGAAGATGCCTGGAGTCCTCTCCGGACTGGTGAAGCCATGGCCTGCTATCAGGCCTGTGCCATAGAAACTAAGGGGAGAGAAAAGGAAGAGCCGGTGAGGGAAAAAATAAAAGGTGACAAAGGAAAGAGACAAATGAGAAAAGTCTTTTAAAGGCACACAAACAATTTTCTGGGAGAGGGAAGAAAATATCTGAATTTTAGTCAAACTCAAACTGCCTTTAGGTAAACCTGTTTTTTTAAAAATCTGAGAAACACCATGATGACCATGCCAAAAGGGAGCTGTGTTTTCCACATGAGGGAAGTCTGAAGGACTGTGGCCTCTAACAACAGGCATCACATCAATACAACAAGCCACTCTCATGTAAAAAGGACCCAGCTCACAGCAAAGAGAAAATATGTTAGGTGACAATGATCTTTTCTAGTAATGAGGTCACTTACATGCATATTAATGTTTTAGTCTTTTTTTCTCACCTTTGTCTTTGCTAAACCTAATTACTACTGATATAATAGTAATATATTAGAACCTAAGCATTAACCAACAGCAAGTACATAGAGAATGTTTACAATAAATCAAGAGTTTTTCAAGCTCCAACGACAGACGTACCAGGAACTGGGTTAAGCAGGGGAATGTAGATGCAAAGAATGCAACAACCTCTGTTCTCATAGAGCTTGCATTCTAACAGAAGAAAAGAAAATGTCTACACATAATGACTAGGTAGAGTACAACAACGGGTGCCACGTTCCTGTTCCATCTGTGAACACTCCCAGGAAGACAGGGCTCACCTGGGTCTCATGCCAAGTTTTCAGTAGCTCTGCTTGGGCTTCCACTGCCTTTTGCTCTTTTGAGGCGGCATCACTCATAATCTTTTCCCATTCTCCCCCATGGTGTTTTACAAATCAATTTCCAAACCAGCGTTGTCCTTGGCTGCCATGGATCTACGCTTGGCAAGGAGAGGAAGTGTTTGTGCTCTAAAGAGGCTTCTGAGATCATCTGTCCTTCTTGTTGGGGTAATTGCCTTACAGAAACTTAAGCTTTTGCTAGAAATGGTGACAAACAAGGCAAATAGCTTTGCCTTTTTCCATTTCCAGTATTTTTTTTTTCAGTATCAAACAACTCATATGAATAGTTCAGGCTGAAGCTACTGTAACTTTTCAGTGTTGTCTTCTCTTTATCCTTCGAATTGGATGCGGATTTTGATCTTTACTTAATAGTCTGACTGCACAGAGAAAGTTGATTCTGATAACTCTCAGGGATTAATAATACTCCATTCATTTTGTATCTGTTAAGATAATTCACTTTATGTTTGGTTTTGTGATTTAAAAATTTATTTACTAAGTGTATATACTATGTGAACATAAAGAAGGTAATGAAGTACTAACCCCTCAAAGGTTTAAAAAAAAAGCAACTAAAACCAATCTATTGCATCAACGGCCTGCACTGTGGGGACTCGTCATGACCAGCATGCAGAAATACTGACTGAAGGCAGTGGCCATGGTCAAGCCACAGTGAAGAAGAAGAAGGTAAGCTCTCAACTACGGAACATGAAGGAATGTTCGCCTGTGCTAGAGAACAAGCTGAAAGGCCTGGCTAGGCCACGAGTCCATCCTGGGGACACAGGGAGAGGCAATCATCTCAAATCTTTTCACAGCACTACGTAAGTCTGGTGCCAATACAAAGAAGAGACACAAATCAACCCTCGCTGGTGGTCCTTCTGTGCTAACACTCTCTCATGTACCAAAGATGGGCACAAAGAGAAGTGAGAAACAGGAGGATGGGAAGAAACCAGGGACTAACTCCTAGAAATCTGTTAGCAGATCCCACAGGTCACATGCTAAGGTACTCTGTTCTGCATTGTTGAGAGGAGAGGGTGCAGCAGGGAATTCCTATGTCCAGGTGCTCTCCCAAGTACCCCCAAGTCCTGCTGTGAGGCCTCCAGAGCACAGACCTACCTGGAGAACAAGGCAGCCAACTTGACCCCAGCTCCCGGCTCTCCCCACAGTGGAGACCTAAAACTCACCCATCACCATGCAGTGGACAGGTCAGAACTTTACCACACCTACCAATTCACAACTAAGAAGGCAAAGCCTGGCCCACTCTCATCCCCAGATGGGTCCCCTATTTCTTACCACATCCGACATGTTCGAGGATAGTCTTCGTTTCTGGAGATCACGCCCGCAGGTAACACAAAAGGCTGCCCAGCCTCAGATGGAGCTGGCTCAGGGGCTGCTCGTGGCACACCTCCCACAGCCTCCACACTCTTCTCAGTCCCACCTCCTCCTTCTGCGCCCCGAGCGGGAGCGGGCACAGGCTGCTCTGGTTTCTGATAAGCGGGGCCCGGTGGACATTCTCTGGCACTCGGGCGGGCACGGCCCTGCCCTTCTTCCTGCCCTTCCTGCTGCTGCTGCTGCTCCTGACGGACTTGCTCTCGTACCTCCAGGATTATACGAGAGAGCTCATTAAAGTTACGTAGGTTCTCAACATCAGGCAGCTGGATTCGGTGCATGAGGTCAATTTCCACAGTTTGCTGGCCAGCAGGAATATTGGGATCTCCCTAAAAGAAGAGCCAAGGAATCAGAAGAACGTTTTCCAGGTTTTTCTGAAATCCGCCTACTTATCATTTCTTATGGAACAATAGGATTCCATCACATTCATATACCACAACTTGTTCAGCCATTCCCCAACTGACGGACATCCCCTCCATTTCCAATGGTTGGCCACCTGGAAAGACTTACATGAACTGATGCTGAGCGAAGTGAGCAGAACCAGGAGAACACTGCACACAGGTTCTAATTCTTCTTTACAACATGACCAATGTGAAAATATGTTTAATATGAATGTATATGTAGAGTCTACATCAGATTGCACACTATCTTGGGGAGTAGGGAAGGGAGCTATGGGGAGAAAATTTAGAACTCAAAATCTTATGAAAGTGAATGCTGTTAAGTAAAAATTAATTAATTATTCATTCATTCATTCATTCATTCATTAGAATAAATAAATGAATGAATGTTTCAGAGGGTTCATCTGTAAATCCACCTAGCCCTGAAGATTTTTTCTTAGGGAGTTCATTAATGGCTTCTTCCATTTCTTTTTCTGAAATGCGGTTAAGTATTTTATTTCCTCTTATGTATTTTTGTAAATATTCACCTATTTCCCACAGATTGTCAGATTTATTGGCAAACAGTTGGGCAAAATAGTTCCTAATTATTGTTTTAATTTCTCCTTCATTAGTAGTGAATTCACCCTTTTGATTTTTGATACTGGTAATTTGGTTTTCTTTTTTTAATCAAATTAACCAAAGGTTTGTCCATTTTATTTGTTTTTCATAAAACTAGCTCTTAGTTTTATTTATTAGTTCAAGAGTTTTCTTAATTTCAATTTTATTAATCTCTCCTTTGATTTTCAGAATTTCTAATTTGGTATTTAATTGCGGGTTTTTAATTTGTTCTTTTTCTAGATTTTTTAGTTGCATGCTCAATTCATTGATCTCCTCTTTCTCTACTTTATTCATGTAAGCATTTAGAGATATAAAATCTCCCCTAAGAACTGCTTTGCCCACATCCCTATAAGTTTTGGTATATTCTCTCATTATCGTTCTTTTTGATGAAAATTATTGATCTTTCTGATTTGTTGTTTGACTACTCATGCTTCAGGATTAGATTATTAATTTTCAGTCTATCTTTCCATGGCCCTTTGTTGCACATAATTTTTATTGCATCATGATCTGAAAAGGATGCATTTAATATTTCTGCCTTTCTGCACTGGATTGTGAAGTTTTTATGCCCTAATACATGGTCAATTTTTGTGTAGGTGCCATGTACCACCTAGAAAAAGGTATGTTCCTTTCTATTCTCATTCAGTTTTCTCCAGAGGTCTACCATATCTCACTTTTCTAAAATTCTAGCCACCTCTTTAATTTCTTTCTTGTTTACTTTATGGTTAAAGCTATCTAACTTTGAGAGGGGGAGGTTGAAGTCCCCCACTAGTATAGTTTTGCTGTCTATTTCTTCCTGTAACTCACTTAACTTCTTCTCTAAGAATCTGGATGCTATACCACTCGGTGCATATGTGTTTTGTACTGATATTACTTCATCATTACTAATATTACTACATTAGCAAAATGTAGTTTTTTTCTTTATCTCTTTTAATTAGATCTATTTTTACTTTTGTTTTGTCTGAGATCAGGACTGCTACCCTGCTTTTTTTTACTTCAGCTGAAGGATAACATATTCAGCTCCATCCTTTTACCTTTACTCTGTGTGTATCTGTCTGCTTCAAATATGTTTCTTGTGAACAATATATTATAGGATTATACTTTTTAATCCACTGTGCTATCTATTTCTGTTTTATGGAAGAGTTCATCCCATTCACATACACAGTTATGATTACTAATTGTGTCTTTCTCTCCATCTTATTTCCCCCTAGTTTATACTTTTCTCTCTTTCACCCTTTCCCTCCTCACCAGTGTTTTGCTTCTGACCACCACCTCCCTCAATCTGCCCTCCCTTCTATCACCCCTCCCTCCTTTTCTTTCCCCTTTCCCCTACTACTTCACTCCCTTCTGCTCTCCCCTCTATCCATCCCCCTCCCTTTTCTTTCCCCTCCTATTTCCCTATAGGGTAAGATAGATTTCAACACTCAACTGAGTGTGTTATTTCCTCTTTGAGACAAATCTGATGGGAGCGCAGGTTCAAACAATACTTGCTTCCCTTTCTGTCTACTGTAATAGGTCTTTTGCGCCTCTTCATGTGATGTAATTTACCCTATTCTGTCTCCCTCTTTCCTCTTCTCCCGGTACAGCCTTTTTTTAACCCCTTAATTTTTTTAATATCATCATATCAAAGTCAACTTATACCCACATCCTCTATGTATACCTCTTCTATATGTCATAATAAAGATACAGTTCTCAAGAGTTCTAAGTGTCATCTTCCCATGTAGGGATATAAACAGTTTAACCTTATTTACTGAACAGGTTTTTTTTTTCCTCTTTCCTGTTTACCTTTTTATGCTTCTCTTGAGTCTTGTACTTGAATGTCAAATTTTCTGTTCAGCTCTGGACTTTTCACCAGAAATCACTGAAAGGCCCCTATGTCACTGAATATCCATCTTTTGCCCCAAAAGATTATGCTCAATTTTGCTGAGTAGCTGATTCTTGATTGTAATCCAAGCTCCTTTACCTTCTGGAATATCATATTCCAAGCCCTCCAGTCCTTTAATGTAGAAGTTGATAAGTCCTGTGTAATCCTGACTGTGGCTCCACAATATTTCAATTGTTTCTTTCTGGCTACTTGCAGTATTTTCTCCTTAACTTGATAATTCTGCAATTTGACTACAATATTCCTTAGAGTTTTCATTTTGGGAACTCTTTCAGGAGGTGGATTCTTTCAATGACTATTTTACCCTCTGGTTCTAGGATATCAGGGCAGTATTCCTCGATGATTTCTTGAAAGATCCTGTCCAGGTACTTTTGTTTTTTTGATCATGGCTTTCAGATAGACCAATAATTCTTAAATTATCTCTCCTGGATCTATTTTCCAGGTCAGTTGTTTTTCCAATGAGGTATTTTACATTTTCTTCTATTTTTCTCTTTCTTTTGATTTTGCTGGACTCTTTCTTGATGTCTCATAGAGTCATTAGTTTCTACTTGCCCAATTCCAATTTTTAAGGCATTATTTTCTTCAGTTAGCTTTTGTACCTCATTTTCCATTTAGCTAATTCTATTCTTTAAGGAATTTTTTTTTCCATTTGGCCGACTATTTTTTAAGGAATTGTTTACTTCAATCAACTTCTGTCCTTCCTTTTCCAAACTGTTGATTATCTGTTGCATATCTCTCATTTCTTTTCCCAATTTTCCTTCTACCTCTCTTATTTGACTTTTAAAATCCTTTTTGAGCTCTTTCAAGAAGGCTTTTTGGGCTTGAGACCAATTCATTTTCCCCTTTGAAGTTCTGCAGGTAGGTATACTGATGATGTTGTACTGTTCTGAGTTTGTGTTTTGATCTTCCCTGTCACCATAGTAATTTTCTATGGTTCAAGGTTCTTTTTTGCTTCTTGCTCATTTTTTTTGGCCTATTTTGTGGCTTTTAAAACTGAGCTCTCCTCCTAGGGCACAGGGGGCACTGTTCCAAGCTTCTTGTGCTGGGGGCCAAGGCCTTGGTCACTGGCTTTGTGCACTGAGTCCTCAGGTACTGGCGGCTCACTCACTGCACTGGGGTGGCCCGGCCTAGTTGCACCTTTCGTTGCCTGGTTTCCAGGATTGGCAACTTGCCTTCTGTGCTAGAACTGGAGGCTTCACAGCTGGCCTGCTGAGCCAGGACTGAGGGGCCTCAGGTGCTGACCTGTGCTGGGGCTAAAAGCCTCCCCCCTGGCTTACCTGGACACTTTCTGCACTGGACTGTGCTTCCCTTTTACCCAAGTGAGACAGACCTTTCCTGAAGTCCTCCAAAGTTATACTAAGCTGGAAAATTGTTTCACTCCATCTTTTTGTAGGTTCTGTTGCTCTAGAATTCATTGAGAGGCTTGATTTAATGTTGCCTGGGGAGACCTCAGGCAATTTCCTGGATTCTCTGAGCCATCTTGGCTCCACCACCCCAGGGAGGAAAAATCTTGTAGAACCAACACAAACCCCACACTGTCCACCCCTTTGCTCCTATGTCACTTATGTCACTTGTATCAGTATTATGTAGTGCCATCTTTGTTCAAAGGTTTGTAGTCAAAATCAGTATAAATGTGGAGATGTGTACACTCTAGCTAAGTCAGAACTGACTTGCAATTATGCAACTAGTTTATGTTAATCCATGAAAAAACAATGTTGGGGGGAGGGGGTATATGTGCAAAGTTCTGAAGATATCTGAAACTTTTAAAGGACATCAGGATTCCAAAGAAGAGAATGTGAACCTGGGCTAAACTAAACAGCTGGGCTAATTAGTCTGCTAGAAAAGTATCTCTTGCAAGGACAGAAAAATTGGCAGGGTCGGGGTTAGGCTTCTGGGGAAGGAGCGGGGGAGGGGGGAGTACGCTACCCAAACAAAGTGGGATTTAAGGAGGGAATTATTTCTACAAATAATTCATTGGACAAAGGCTAAGATGTGGGGGTCAGACAAAGGCAAGGAAAACAGTCCCAACCTGAAATCCCTGGAAGCAAATCTGAGGCCAGATACTCACCCACCCTAACCCTTAAAAACCCTACCAGCTCTCCATGAAACTGAGGGGCTCAGAGAACAAGCAGTCACTCTTTGTTCCAAGGCTGAAATGGGGTGAAACTAGCTAGAAATAACTGTGACCTCACAGGTGGAGACAGAAGGGAAGCAATCAGAGGAATTAAAATGCTTGAGATGCCTAGAAAGGATTATTTATGTGGGACTTGACTGGGTTAAATACTGGACTGAGCCAAACTCGGTCACACTGGAGAAACATCTTTGCTCTGCACACACTCTCCTGTGGTAGGTAGCTTAAAGTGGTGAAAGCAGGACACCGCCAAGTAGAAAACTCAATCCATCTTTTGCCTGACAACTGCCTGGGCCTGGAGGGAATAGCTCCTTCTCTACAAAAATGCTTTAGTGACATTACTCATCTGAACAGGGTCCAGCAGGCCTACTGGTCCTTGACACCTCCTGAAAAACAGAGCCAACCATCAATAGGCTGGCTCCCCTTGGGATATGTGGCTGAGCCAGTCTGACTTCATCAAATTCCAGAATACAAGAGTTAGATAGGACCTTGTTGGCAGTTCCAAGGTCAGCTTTTAAAGGTCTAACCATGAACCAACAAATTTATAGCTAGAAGGGGCCTAAAAGATCATCTTTCACAACTTATTTTACAACCACTACATGACATAATAGTCCAAACAGGGTTTATAACATGTGAGCTTCTAGGACGTCATCAGCAAGGACAAGATTTGGAAAACATCTTGCCAAAGGGGACAAGAATAAGACAACAGAATTCACAGCTCCAGTAGAGAGAACAATATTCCATGTCTGTGCACAAAGTCAAGCAATTCATCCAAGGCCACCTCTTTAAAGCTGAGATCACCTATGCCAATCCTCCCAGGCAAGGGAACAGACGAATGACCCGCCAGCCACGATCCTGCTGGAGTTTAGATTCCCAAATATAACAACACACTTTGTTAAAAAGCACTAACAGCAGCAGCTGCTCTTTACACAGCACATTATATTAGTACGCTATCTCACTTAAGCCTCACCAGTGCTCTGTGCAGTAGGGACTATCTCATTTGACAGATGAGGAAACTGAGAAGCAGAAAGGCTAAGAGACTTGCCCTGGAGTCGTGCAGTGGCAGAAGTGTGACCTGAACCCAGGACTCTCCTGATTCAGCATCCCAATGATTTCACTTGTAACCAAAAGCTGGGGCACTCAGGCAAGCTAACTGCTAGCGTTCGATAAGCAGAGACTCTCAGGCTTGCTCACCCCTCCTTAAGGTCACTTGTCCAGAGATCTACTCTTACTAGATGCTGCACCCCTGGTAATGGAGGCTGGTGAGTGCACAGAACATCAGCACGTACAGATGAAGACACTCAATCCTGCAGAGCTGAGCACACCTGCCCCCAGGTCACACAGAAAGGGAGAAGCAGAGCCAGGATTCAAATCCAAGTCCTAGAGCAGTGATGGATCTGAGTTCAAATACAGGTCTCCTTACTACAGTCAAGGTCCTGCTTCAGCAAGTCACCCCACCCCCCGGCCTTGCTTTTTTCAAGTGTAAAATTTAAGAGGAGGACTCAATGATTTCCAAGGTCTTTCTCCAATCCTGATGGATCTTTCCACCACCTTGCTCAATTCCCACTGTTCCCTGACCTGATCACACCAAGAAAAGGTAACTGCTGGAAATCACTCTGAAGTCCAAGGAGCCAGCCAGCAGCACAGGCAAGGAGACAATGGCGACAGCCTTACCGTTATCTTCGTTCCTTTGGCACACTTCCCATGGAAGCTCAGCATGACAATCTCCAAGCCGTGACTCCCATAAGTTCCCTTGAAGAGGCCCGGCTTGATGAGATCATCAGGTCTTCTAGGAGGGAGGTAGATCCGCCTGTACGTCAGACAATTGCTGCAGAAGACAGCAACCAAAGGAACAAAAATCAGCAGAGCAGTGACAACCTGCAAGGCTTCTGAATTCTCGGGAGACACTATCACCTATCTCCTCTTCTCTAAGCTTCTTGGGATATCATGGTTTGTTTGGCCACCAAACTGCTAAGACATCTGCTCCCAGAAGATAAACTTCTCCCCTCGCACAGTTCATCAGTCTCATCATCAATCCTCATCTGAAAAACCCTCCCCAGCACACAGAAAAATGCATCTTCCATTTACAGGAGAATCCTTTAAGAATCAGTAAGGCCATTTTGTTATTGTGCTGCAAACATCCCAGGTCTAATTCTAAGAACTCCTGGCTTCTGCTATCCTCGAATAAAAACCACACATGACACAACAGTCTGAACTGGGTTTAG
Source organism: Phascolarctos cinereus (assembly GCF_003287225.1). NCBI lineage: Eukaryota > Metazoa > Chordata > Mammalia > Diprotodontia > Phascolarctidae > Phascolarctos > Phascolarctos cinereus. Next base: position 54,595,229 of record NW_027555625.1, on the reverse strand, counting down.
AACATGTGAGCATGTAGGACATCCTCAGCAAGGACAAGACGTGAAAAACAACTTGGGCAAAGGGGATAAGAATAAGACATGGGGGCAGCTAGGTGGCGCAGTGGATAGAGCTCCGGCCTTAGAGTCAAGAGGACCTGAGTTCATATCCGGCCTCAGACACAAGACATTTACTAGCTGTGTGACTCTGGGCAAGTCACTTAACCCCGACTGCCTCACCAAAAAGAAAAAAAAAGACAAAAGAATTCACAGCTCAAGTTTAGAAAACAGTACTTCATGTCTATGCACAAATACAAGTCCACATAGCAAGAATCTGAGATCTCACTGATGTGGTCTCACAATCAATCTGTGACTCAAGAGATGAGGCTTGGAGAGCTGCCTGAGACTCATGCGGGTGAAGGGGCTTGCCTATATCACAAAGCTAGTAAATATCACAATGAGGGATTTGAATCCAGGTCCTCCTGATTCCAAGCCCAATACCCCATCCACAATGCCATGTTTGCCTTCCCAAACAAAGGATATCTAAACAACACTTCCATATGCATTTATTTATATATATATATATATATATATATATATATATATACACGTACACACACACACACACATACATATATATATGTAATACAGAAAGTGAAAGACTTAAGAAGTCTGACTGATGCAATGACCAATGACAATCCAGAGAACTGAGAAAGCATGCCATCTACCTCCTAACAAAAAGGTAGGTGATGGAACTCAAGGTACACATTTGAGATAAATATTTTTTGGACACAGCTGATGTGGAACTTCATTTTGCTTAACTATCCATATTTGTTAAAAGGGTTTTGTTTTTCTTTTTCTTTTTCCCTATCAAGAGAGAGAGGAAATATATGTTAATTGAAAAAACTGAATTTTTTAAATGTATATACATATATATAAATGCATATATACATATGTTAATATTAAGAAATAAAGAGAAAATACAGAGAAAGAGGGAAAAAGAAAAATGCAGAGAGAGAGAGAGAAACTTCATTAAATTCTAACTTTGATGTAAGGGGAGAGACAGAGACAGAGACAGATTCCACTAAAGCCTAACTCCAATGTACAAACTCTGAGGGTCCTACCAAACCAGCAAAGTATCTAGTACAAACTTGGTGAAAGAACGGTTGTCTGCCATTTGAGGACTAGTGTCGCTAAGTACAGAAGAGAGGCTCATGATTGTCATAGCTACAAGTAAACAAGCTGACAGCTCCAGTAATTCTCAAAGACCCCCCTACCAAGCAAGAGAAAGACTGATGTGCATGAACTGTGGTAAGAACGTACACACACTGACTAGATTATAGACCACTAAAGTACTGCAGTATGCATATAAACACAGGCATCTTGTATGTGCATTTGGGTGTCTTTTGCATAGACAAAAATCCAAACAGTCAAAGTCCTCTCAAACAAGCAAGCCATTTGTGGAACTGCACTGGACAGCTTCATCAGTTTCAGAGAAAGCAGGATGCAACCAGGACTTCTTTGCATGTAATGCTGATACTTACTCATATTGACTGGTATAAATGAACTTCATCAAGATAAGCTCTTGCATGTGTTCATGGAAAATGTCTTCCAAGGTCCGTCCCCATTCTTCTCTCAGCCACGTTCGGAATTCCTGCCAAAATAATAAAATTTATAAAACTCTCCACAAAAAAACTGGCATGAACAACATCTCTAAATGACCAACTCCTAGCTGTTCAGTAATGAGCTACGTACTAGTGCATTTCTACTGTGTACTGGGATATAACATTTAACTCTTAAAAACTACACAAACTAGCATGGTTTATACAAAATTCTTAGCTACTAATTTGGCAAAGCATTTTTCAGCATTATTTAGGATTAATACTAACATTCAGCAGATTCAGATCTTATTTCCAAATTATGACAACTTGTCAACTGCTTCGGAGTATTACACGAATCAGCTGCCCATTGTGACAGAAGTGCTTTGAAAGAAAAGTATTATAGAGGCCAAAGAAACATTAACATGAATGTGAAAGTGAAAATGTAAGTGTGCTTATAACACACAAACATTTTACTGTAAATGTTGTGAATAATACCAAAGACAAGGCCTTGGGTAGAGTCAGAACTTGGGTTTCTATGAACACAAAGAACACATCAATACCGACCAATCCAAACAAACCAAGAAAAAGATTCTCTGAAGTATATTTGCTCCAACAATAGCTTATCAGAGCACTGGACCTGGGGATGAAGGGGGATGGGATGAAAAAATCATTAAGAAACGACCAACTTTTAAACAGAAGCCATAGCTCCGCACTCTGAGTAAAATCAAGAAACGATCCCAGAACCTCTATAAAACTTCACACTGCCTGTGAAGTAAATACATGGCCTACAGGCTGGGTGGTGATTTATGACAAACAGCAACATGAGGTGGTTTTTAACAGTAAAGGGGTTGGGGTAGCATGCTATTCCCCCTTCCTCATGGTCAGCTGTTCTCTACCCTAAGCCCACTGGTATTAGATGTCCATGGGCCTCAAGTGGTTTAAAAATAATTTTGGCATGCCACGTGGGAAACATTACTACTACTTATAGCTGGTACTCAATAAATACGTACTGATAGCTTGATGAAGCCACAAGCTCATTTAATAAAGTTTACTTATCCCTACTCGTCTCACACCACTAATAACAGGCATCCCAAGCATAAAGATTCATAATGGATGAAAAATCTAGCTGGATGACTAATATAGAAAATATGTTTTACATGGCTTCCATGTATAATGGGTATCATCATATTGCTTGCCTTCTCAATAGGTAGGGAAAGGACTAGAGGGGGAAAATTTGGAACTCAAATTTTTTTTTAAAGAACTGTTAAAAATAAAGAACTAAAAAATTTCTTCTAAGAACCAGTTGGGTACCAAATTCACTCATTTTACTTCTATAATGAATGACCAATTATGTAAATTTATAAGCTGACAAATTATATATGAGTTTAAATAGGACTATAAAAGGTATCATTTAACTGACAAAAAAAGTTAAAATATAATTGATATTTTAACGACACCCACTCTTCCTGAGGACCCTAGAAATATATTCTTAAAAAACTCAACCCTAAAATAAGACTCCTTGAAAACTTTTTATACAGCTGTTGAGAGGAATAATTACTGACCCTTCCACTAGAATCAGTTGGTTTGCCAAAAGCATCTACAAAGGACAGCACTACTGGAAACAAGGCTCAGAAAAAGAAAAAAGGGGGAGCTATTTTAATGTGTCCTGAACCCCTTTCAACCCTAAGATAGACCACCACATACTGACTAGAGCAGACACAAGCAGTGAGCAGCAAATGAAGATGCTTCTACTTGCCGTCAACCCACCCATGCTGGCAACCTAGGAGACAGCTCCCCACACAGCATGCGGAACCTCCCATCTGACCAAGACCAAAGCCCAGCACAGCAACAGTTTCAGCTTCTCTGGGGGGAAGGCAGGACAGTCACTTTGGGGCACCTGCTCCCACAAGTCATCACCTCAACTGACCAGGTGATCAGGAGCACAAAACACTTTAAAATGTTAAGAGTGGGCACGCTCTGCTTGTCTTTAATTCCTACTGTAACAGACTCTAAACAGGGGAATCAATGGAAGACAGGTTGCTGAGGATGAGGACAGCTGCCAACTCCCCTTAGAGGCATTTATAATAAACACAAACCACCATTTTAACACCATTTTTAAAAGCCGGCCTCTTAGATATTTTAAATCCATGCACTGCCTGGGTCCCCACAACTCAAACTGATGACAAAATGAGGGACAGTTTGGTGTAGTAGAAACAGTGCTAGACCTGGACTCAGGAGGGCCTGGAGTCACGTCCTCCTCTGCCACTGACTAGCTATGTGGCCGTGGGCAAGTCACATAACCTCTCTGAGCCTCAGTTTCCTCATTTGTAAAATAGGGATAATAATGCTTATGTGGTACTGACCTCAATGGGGTTGTTTTGAGGATTAAATGGGGTAACTCACATAAAACACACATTCACACACATCAGCTACTATTAACAATAAAATACGGCACAAAACAGTGTCTTGAAGCCAAATCAGTTCTTTGTAACAGCTTTGTAGTTTACACTGCAGACAGAAGCACTGACTCATTTCAGAAGCCCTAAGGTTCTGTCTGACATGCAAGCTTCTGTACCACCTGATGTACGAGAAGACGGAGGTTCCAAATAAAATAATGTGTCTAACTGTCTCTGAAAGTCCTAATCCAAAAGGAGGAGCCTCACAACATAATGCAGCAAAATTAGCATCTCAAAATTTTTTCTTAAATAACATCACTTCCCCAGCTATGAAATTTAGAATAACTACAAAATGTTGAGAAATCAGACTCAGGAACTTTTTAAACAAGCCAACATATTATCTGAACTAAAAAATATCTTTTGATCAAATTAAATACTTTCACTTTTCAGAGGTTTTTTTAATTTTTCACCTCTCTACAGCTACTTCCAGTCACTTAACAAAAGGGATATAAATGTTAGAGCTTAGTTCATTCATTCTAGGGGAGAAAATCTACACATATGAACACATTCACATCCACAACTTCTAAAAATGCATTAAAATAAAGCTCTGTGCTAAGTATTCTGCTAGTAATGTCTCTACACTCTCCTTCTCTAAGATACAGTAAACAATGAGTAATGTATCTGTTAAGCTGTTCTCAGCTATTTCCACCCACCTGCATCCCAAAGACAGACTTACCTCTTGTCTCCCACCAGACATCCTATGGTGGTCTGTCTGGTTGCACTTGGTAGAAAACTCATCCTTCTTTACAATCTAGTGATTCATAGGAGGAGAAAAAAAGAACTGACAACAAGAAGTATTATGTGAGCAATCTGGCAGAAGGGACTCAAGCACACAACATGAAACAGGAAATCAGTGACACTCCAAGACAGGCCCCCTGGTTTATTCAATTAACCAAACAATCCTATCTTGAAGGCAATTTTGGCAATCGGTAAGTGTGAAAGGTTAAAATGGCAGAAGCACATCATCACACCCTGAAATAACAGTTCCCTTCTCAGAGGCTAGGGCACAGGTGACACTGAAGGAGGAAACATAGGCATTCTGCCCTCACAGAGCTTCTGAGTTAAGCCAAAAGTGGCTATTTGCTATTTAGGTAAATAACCCACTTCTTCTCTCAGGGATGGTCCTGATCATTTGCCAAAATCTAATGTCAAGGGTAGAGTGGTTTACTGTAATGCAGGTTCTCCTACAACAGGAAAGATCCATGGGTGGGAAAACTACCATATGATAACCCAGAGTTCACTCTGAATGGATAATCAATAGTTTCCTTTGAATTATTCTTTCAAGAGTTACATGAAGTCAAAAGAGATTAAATAATTCATAAGAGGGACAGTTTAAAAGACTGTCTTCCTTTCTCCATGGCATAATTACCGGCACAATATACGAGCATAAGCCAAGAACATGAACTCCTAACTCACATGGCATGTGACTGAGCACACGCTCCTAGTTTACATAAACACAGAAGTTTGCACTATGCTTACCTGAATATGACCATTATGAGGCCCTTTGTGACCATACATACACTCAACAGTTGCAGACTTTCTTTCCATTAAATGAATCCTAAATAGAGGTTTAAATCTCATGGGGTCATCAACATGGGGGTCATGGGGAGGCAGATACATCCAACCAATGATAAATAAACCATCTACCTGTACCAAAAGAGAAGAGGCTATGAGAAAGAGTTAAAAATCCCCCAATGACTGATCTCAAATGTTCCCACAACGCTAACCTAGGCTCTTCCAACATGCTGGTGGTTTCCCCACTACCTCCTCCGAGTACAATAGTTTTGAAGACTGCTTTTCCAGTTACCAACAGCTTGGGATCAAGTAGATGGCAATTCTCAGTGACAGAAGGCACCTTCTAATAAAGATTTCAATTACAAGACATTCTATGAATCAGCGTTTGATTGGTCAAAATCTTCTCTGTGAGGACGTGCGGCTTTTAGTTCCAGAGACAGAGGCTGGGAAAATGACACTCTTCAGTTTCTAACTCTTAGGATCACAGGTTTGGATCTGGAAGAGATCTTACAGTACATCTAAGCCCATCCATACATTTCAGTCCTATCAAACAAAGGCCAAAGGAAGTTAAGTGACCTGACTAAATTCACACAGGTAGAATGTTGCAGAGTTTGACTCCCAATCCAGAGTTGTGTGAACTGCATTATGCTACAGGAAGCTCACTGTCTGGGACAAGATAACTGGGGCAGTTATCCTTTCATAAGGAATCATCTATTTCCTTCTACTTATTCACTGCTTTTAGAAGATACATTTTCTCCTTACTCTACTATTCACTGCCAATAAGAAAAACAATCCTTCCCCTTGCTCAAATGAAAGGTGAAAAAAATCTACCGTCCTCATCTCAAAAGTAAAACACTCAAAAAGTAAGCCATATTTTTTTCTCTAATAACATTAGATATAAGCCCCTCCCAAAATGAATTCTTAATTAGTGCTTCTTCTTCCAAGTTGCAAAGGACATTTATCCCTCAGCAGAACTCAAGACAAAGGAACAAAATACTGAACTGGAACAACAAAGATTAGTCAAAACTGTACAAGGTGGTTCATTTAAGGCTACACAACTCCTACTAAGCCAGGGGCCCATCCATATCTGTCTCACTGGCTAGATCTACTTTTTAAAGTGAGTAGAAAAAAGTCAAAAGAGGATCCAATTTATTCAAAAAGAATGTGAAAATCTAAATTTAAAATACTGGAGAGGGGGATGACACAGGTTTATTTCAATATGTATCTTAATCTTCCCTTCCCCCCAAATTACCTTGTCTACAGTAGATCAAGATTGAACTTGTTGTGAGTGGACAGGTAGCTAGAAGCTCAATGGTAAAATGGGCCTGTGAGTTTCAGTGGGGCACTTAAACAATTACTGCATAAAAGAGGAGTGGCAAAGAGCCAGCTCCCCACCTTGGCTTACAGAACGTTAACACTGGCTTTGTACAAGAGGGTGGGCTGAAAAGCAAAAACAAAACTCCTCACGCAGCACCCAACTACATTCCCACAGTTTTATCATAACTGCAGTACACCTTGCAATGAAATCCCACAAGTAATTAAAGGTGTTCTGGAGCTGACACGCACCTGGGGATCCTTGGGAGCAATGCTGCCTTAGGGTTTCAAGTTAGAATCAGAGGGGATAAAGGGCAATTTCAGCCACACCCCCTCCTTCACTTCCTAGCCTAGGGGACAACAAGGGAGATCCTCGCCAACTGAGGGAAGTTCATAACAGGAGTGCACAGGCTTCGGGCTTAGACCCAGGGGTAACAAGAACTCTCAAGGAATGCACTACATCTCTAGGGCCAGACCACAATTCAAAGAAACTCTTCCAGATCAGGAGGTGTCAGAGGAAGCCTCAGGGTCAGGGGCTCATGCCTTGGGTGGTCCCAGTAAACCTCCAAGACTACTTAAAGGGGTTAGGATCTCAGAAGCAGAATTTGGCTTATTGTGATGTAAGTCACTGATGTCAAACTCAAATAAAAACTAATCCCTCTACTGCAAGTTTCTTTGGAAAACAACAAATTAATATTAACTATGTTGTCTTGTATCTTTATTTATTTTGTTAAACATTTCCCAATGACATTTTAGTCTTGGATGTGGGCCAGGAATTTCACATCGCTGATGTAAGGTACTACCCCTTTAATACACAGATGGCAGAAAACACCATATCATACATAGCCCTCAGAGTAACAAATTACCACTATACTACTCAAGATCTCCATTGCTTACTCAGTCATACTAATGCCTAAAATCAATCTACTTACTCCTATTAAAATCCAAGAGTAACTGTCTTTCCTTTGGACCAGAGCTATAAACTTAATAAATCTGTATACTCCTAGAGCAAAGCAAGAATGAATTTAATAAGAGATCAGATAAACCCTATTTCTAAATGCCAATTTCAATTCTTCCAATTTGCCCAAAGTGGCCTGGAGGGAAGTAAGTCAATTTCAGCTGCTTTGCTTCCCTGGTTTTAATGTCACCTCTTGCTGATAGGATAGTAGCCTCCTCTGCGTACTACTCTATTAAATTTAACGTACAGATAAATATACCATGTAATGCTTATATACTTTTAGAAGCACACACGATGTGTACCTGCTCCCCAAAGGCAGGAATCCCAGGGCTCTGGGAGGCTCAGGAGCAGCTGTTCTGTGGAGGCCCCATGGTACCCGCTCTGGGATTCTGCTCTGATGCTTTCTGTCATCACTAGTCAAAACCTAGCCCTAAAGGTGAAGATACATGACAATACCACGTCCCACAGGGATACCAGTATCTGGAGACATACATAGTCAGTTCACTTTGACTCAGACACAGTAAATGGCTGCTGTGTGCAGGGCCTGGTCCCAGGGGCCAGGGTGGCAGGTCGGAGCTGCTCAGGAAAGATCCAAGCCTTGGCCAAGGCCAGCTGGAGACTCTGCTATCTTTCAAACTGAGGCACAAACATATGAAAAAAAATCACCCTACCGCGAATTATTCTCTAGGAGAGGGCCATATTGGTGAATCTTTGCCTGTCACTCACTAGCTACAAGAAAGCAAATATAAACCAGGCTAGATGGAAATGTTTCTCTGACAGTCAACTTCTGTTAATCAGAAAGTCTATTAATAGTAAGATTAAAAAAGCTACTTCTAGTCGCACTTTGATTGATAAGATAATAAAATCTGACTTTGTGAAAAAATACTTATCTAGAATTTCTTGATAATATTCCAAATTTCACATAAGAATAAATGTTGGCATATACTCAAGTTAAAAAAAAATCAATGAATGTTAGTGGGGCCTGGGAGATATATTTATTGGAGATATATTTATATAAAAATATAAGGAACTTAAAAATGAGAACTTCAATGTGAGGCCTTTATGGTATTTCCCCAAAATGTATCAGTGCAGGTATGACCCTAAGCAGAGATCATTCCAACAGCTCTGAACTTCACGTACAAGACAACCACTAAAGACTCTCTGAAGGCGAAAGGCTGGTAGGTTTCATAAGCAAGCCTCTTTTTTTGATTCTTTGTATGCAGAAAGGCTCATGTTAACTAGTGTTTGTTACATAATTAATAACAAGGGGGGGGGATTTTTTGTTGTTTATTTTTACATAAATAAAGCTTCTCTGAGTACTTACCACAACATTCAACAGCCCTCCATATGGCCCAATGTCTGGCTGCCACAATCCCAAAATATGTCTATATCGGTGAAGCACTGGGGAAACAGAGAAATATCAAGGGTACATCTCAAACTGAATACACTAAACTGAATTAAAGAGGCCGACAAAGCAGAAGAGTAAGGGGTGAAGAGGGGAAACATGAGGTCACCACATGGAGCTTTGGGAGGGAAAGTCTATTATGAAAACAGAGCAAGCAGCAAATCTTGTCTACAACTGTTTGGAGAATGAATAATCAAAGATATTTCCAATTACTACAAGTGCTTAACAAATCTTTGAATGACAGAAAGTTATAAGCTTAGTCTGGAGGAGAGGGAGTCCTTTTTAAACAAACATCCCAGAAAGTTCATTCAAACAGCAAGTATTTACTGAGCACCTACTGTTTTCAAGAGATGGTCCCACATGCCATGGGGGTTTTATGCAAGACAGTGTCTTAACTCTACCAAGGAGAGGTGTGACCTGTACAAAACAATAACCCTAGCAGGCAGAGTGGATTAGAAATTACACTGGTTCTGGAAAGGACAGGCTGCACGCCCACCCAACCAGATGGGACTGCACAGGAGAAGCAGTATTCAGGCTGGATCTGGAAGGAGCTAGATGGGCAAAATACCTCAAGAGGGACAATTCCAAGAGGTCCAGAGGCAGGTAAGCCTGGAATAAGTCAAGGTGAGAAAGTCAGGGGGGTGGAAGCACCTGAAGGGGAGAACAGCTAAGCTTGCAGAGGCCCTGAAGGACCAGGCGGCGGTGCCTGGACTTCACTGGTGACTAATGCGAAGGTAGGGGAGGTTCTACATCCCCATGTGCTATGGCAGCTGTATGCGATGGGCTTAGGGCCACAGGAACAGACGGCAGACCAGTGCACTTGTGTAAGCATGAGGTAACTGTGGTAGGTACTGAAAGGTAGGTAACAGGAAGACAGACAAGGACCAACAGAAGAGACATTTCGGAAAGATGAATCAACTTGGTGACTGATTGTCAATATGGGGATAAAAGAAGAAGAGGCAGTAATCGATAATTACTGAAAACATACACATTCAGGTAGTACTGTTTCTTCAAAACTCATCCTGGTAGACTCTATCCTTATTCCAACAATGCTGTTGGGCACTGCCTTTGGAACCAGTCCAGAAGCCCCACCAGAAAACTGTCTCATTAGCTTATAGTCACACCTCTTTCGGGAGCAAATGAAGGATTACCCAGTTCAAGGACCAGACCTAGCTTCAAAAGACTTTTGGTTCTTTCCCAAAATGAGAACTACCCTCAAAGGAAAAGATTTGCCACTCCTGGGGAAATTCTAAAGTATGAGGTGGCCAAGGCTCTGAAGACAGTTCCCCAAGAGAAGTTCTAAAGATTCACTGAGCATCCTTGGAATACATACAGAGGCTTCCCCACTCCCAATGCCACCCCTCCAATAGGATGCCTTGGAAAAGATTCTGGGATGTCTGTTCAAAAAAAAAAGTAACTGTATTACCTTGTAATCACATCTGATATATTCTGGAGGTGGTTACTAGTACTAGTACTACCACTATTATTGCTGCTGCTGCTGCTGCTGCTGCTACTACCTTTAATGGTGGATTTACTGGTACGGAAGGATTGCCCAAACAAACCCTGAAAGATAAATCAGAGACATTGGTATAATTCAAAAATAAATTTATACTTCAGTATTTTTTTTGTTCCAGATCTTCATTTCATCTGTGTGGGAAAAGCTTTTGAGGAGAAAATACCCTCAATGCCCTCTTTCCTACTACACCCAGCCTACCTATAGAGTGTCTGCCTGGAGCACTAATAAGCAGTTCAATGACTTGACCAGATGCAGGACAGATCACTCTGGATCTCAGGCCAGCCCTCTCTACCCCGCTGCCGAGGCTGCCTTTCTTTAGTAAATACACAGGATTAAAAATTGTCACACTACAACACAAAGCTTCTGCCTCATACTGTGTCCTTTTTAAGGGCTAAGCCATAAACTGACTTCAGTTAATAAAAGGCAAAGCACCTGTTTTTAGTTTAAATGAAAGAAAACGACAGGCTGGGATTTGTTCAAGTGAACTTCTGGTATCTGTAAACAGAGCCTGTCCCTGGAGGTAAGCCACAGCTGCTCGTCATTCTGATGCAGTACATCACGTTGCATTCTAGGTGTTCAAATTCAAAGGTCACAGAGACAGAATTAAACTATGATTCAACACATCAAAACACTTCTGGTCTTAAACAATGTTGCTCGGGCCTCAATAGTGGCTAAGTAATTTAAGATCATTTGCTCAAGCCGTCTAAAGCACTCAAATGCTCGTAAACATGGAGGAAAAATGTGTAAAAATTCAATGTGATGAAGAATCAGAGAACTAATGACAAATGATATTAGGAAAAGTCAGAGTTTTATCCCTTTACACCTCCACAAATACTTCTCATGCACAATAAAGTCCTTTAGATTCAAGGACCGAAAGGGAAAAAACAAATTACTAGAGAAATTTTGATGATTACATATTCTTGGTAGATGACATTTTTTTCCATAGTGATACTTAGAACCAAGATTACTGACTTACAACTAACTAAAAAGTTTAAAGCCCTGAACCTACTGAAAGAAACAATGAATTCAGGGGCAGGGGATGAAGACTTTATGAAATCACACTTCCACATTATTTTGAGGGTACTACAACACGATAGTGCTGACCACCACCAGAAGAGTTAAGAAACATAAACCAGAGTTTTAAAATAACGGGAAGTAAAATACAGCAGCAGGAAAGGAAGGCGTGACTATCTCCCAACACAGAACCCAGCCACCAGGGATCACGCGACCTGATTTCTATCTCGGTTTCTAATTGTAGTCAAGTCACTCATCTCTGCAGCCTCAAGCTCCTCATTTCTAATATGTTATGGTCAGAGTATCTGGCTGTAAAGGTCATTTCCAGATCTGTGATTCTCTGTATAAATACTACAAGTAGCCCAATGAAAGCTTTCTCTGGCTTATTTCTATCCTATTCAGAACCTTCCACTTTAAATAAGGTGAATTTATAATCTGATACACCAAAATTCCTCCACAGTGTAAATAACAGAGTGAAACAAAAGTAGTCTCATTCTATCATTCCACAGCAAAGACATTTGCTAAAGACATCGAGAATTTTTAATTACAGAGCTAATTTGTAATACTTAATGTTTAATAAAAGCTTTTTTTAACTTACTATAAGATTTCCAAACCTCCTTCTCTCCCTCTCAAGCTTTACATGATCACTGTCCTACAAAAAGAAAACAGAATACCAAACTGTAGCAAGGAAGACGTGGCTTCAGACTTGCTTCTCATCTCCGTGGCTACACAGCCCTAGACAAGTCACTCAACCATTCAGGGTCTCAGACAACTCCCCGGAATCTGCTCAGGCACAAACGCTGTGATGAGTGGTAGAGGGAATTCCCACACCAGAACTTTTCTACCCAACCTGCAGATCCCTTCACGTAATGACATCCTTTCTGTATTTGTGGAACCAAACTGAACCCACCTTAAAAAATGAAGAATTAAGTTAAAAAAAGGCTCTGAGAATACTTTGCAAAAACTCAAGTCACTAAACAGCTGGCTAATATTTCTCAAGTATTAAAGCGTTTTGGTTGGATTCAGTTCAATTCATACACAGCCACACTTACAAGGATGACACACGAAACCGTTACAAAAATTCAGGCTGGTGGGGACAGCTAAGGGGTGCTATGGATAGAGCACCGACCCTGGAGTCAGGAGGACCTGAGTTCAAATCTGGCCTCAGACACTTGATACTTACCAGCTGTGTGACCCTGGGCAAGTCACTTAATGCCATTGCCTAGCCCCCCCCAAAAAAAATTAATTCAGGTTGGTGGCTCAAATTTACAAAGAAGTCTGTTTTAGACCCTGAGCTTATACTATCAAAGAACAGATGGAACTGTAGTGCTGTCAAACTCAAACAGAAATAATCCCTACAGACATATTAACCTAAAAAAACATAAATTAACATCATCTATGTTGCACTGTATTTTCATTTTTTTAATTAAACATTTCCCAATTACATTTTAATCTGGTTCAGTTGACACCTCTGGCTAAGGTATATCTACCACTTAGGTAGAAGTAGATGGTACAGTGGATAAAGCACTGGGCTTAGAATCAGGAGGACTCATCTTCATGGGTTTCAGATCCTGCTTACTAGCTGTGTGACCCTAGGTAAGTCACTTAACCTTGTTTGCCTCAGTTTCCTCAATCTGTAAAATTAGCTAGAGAAGGAAATGGCAAACCATTCCAGTATCTTGGCCAAGAAAACCCAAAAAAAGAGGTCGTGAAGAATTCAACATGACTAAGAGTACACAACAACAAAAAGGAGAATTCTATGCCAGTAGTAAGGTACATTCTGGCAACTACTCAAGTAGCAAATATCCTAACTGGCTCAACTGGAATAGACTCTTCTCAAGTTAACCTTCAACTGAAGCACTGTCTTGTCATTTGCCAACCCTGGTGAACAGTGTGGCAACAGAAGGGGTATTTTTTAAGTAGTGTTAACCCTTTACATTCATCAATCCCAAATTGTTCCAGATCCCACAGGCGTGGAAGGGAGAGAAGGGAAAAGGCCTCGATGTTCCAACCCACTCTTTCCCCACCATCTCCTCCCTTGCCCCAGAACACATCTGGGAGTTTCCAACTGTATTTCTTCCAGTGAGGTGCAAGATCGCCAGGCCTTACCATATGGATCCCTGCCTTTACACCCGGCAAAATCCCAGGCACTGCCATTGGACCTAATGACAAACTTGGGCCCTTCCACTAAACCTTAGGACTCCCACATCTTCTAGCCAACCTGCAGCTGATCTTTCATTTATGTATGGTCTCCTCCAATTAGCATACTTTATCCTCACAACCACCCCAGGAGGTAGGTGCTGTAATTATCCCCATTTTACAGATCAGAACTGAGGCAGACAGAGATTAAATGACTTGCCCAGGGACCATCTGAATTGTCTTAGGAAGCATGTGAAGATCACCTAGCAAGAGAAGGTACCAAACAAGGAGGTCCCTTCCCAAGCTGAACTGCCAAGCATTCAAACTCAAACTCTACTGCAGAATGTGACTTCCTTGAGAGGAGAGGTTATAACAACCTTTTTCTATTTGAAGGAAGAAGGAGAAAAGAACAGGCATTTATATGCACCAGGCACTGTGCTAGGAGGTTGGACCTTTTTTCCTTTTATTATCTCATTTCATCCTCACAATAGCCCTCTGAGGTAGGTCCTAGGGTGATCCTCATTTTGCAGTTTAAAACTGAAGCAAACAGAGGTTAAGTGACCCGTTCAGGGTCACCCCGCTAGTAAGTGTCTGAGGTCACATATATGAACTCAGGATTTCTTGGGCCCAGGCCCAGAGTTCTATTCATTGCACCACCAGCTGCCTCTTCACACTACATGGCACCTAGTAAGACCTGAAAAAATCTGGATACTTTTCTAATAAGCATTTTCCCTTTCATTTGATTCTCACAACCCCTTTTACAGATAAGGCAATGACGCTTAAGTACATGCCGCCCCAGAGCCCCATCATGAGCAGTCGGTGACAGAGCCAAGTCTAGAACTCAAGGCTCCTGACTTCAAGTCCCATTTTCTTTCCACCATAACATGCTGTTTTACTTACACTGGAAAGAAATCCTTAGAATATGACATATCTGGGAGGCAGCTAGATGGCACAGTGGATGGAGCACCAGCCCTGGAGTCAGGAAGACCCGAGTTCAAATGTGACCTCAGACACATGATACTTACCAGCTGTGTGACCCTAGGCACACTTAACCCCAAATGCCTCACCAAAAAGAAAAAAAGAATATGACACATCTAGGAAGGAAGATCCACATTTTTTCCTGAGGGGCCTTTATTCAAAACGGGCAATACAGTGAGAGAGAGAGAGAGAGAGAAAGAGCTCTACAATCATACTGACACCAACAGGGAGACCTGAAGGGGAAAGGACGTAGCGATGTCTCAACCTGAACATCTACTTTAAACCCTTTAAAGTCTGTATTTTTATTTATATGACTGGGAATTGCATCAAAGGCAACTATAAAAAGAGAGAGACAGAGAGAGAGAGAGAGAGAGAGAGAGAGAGAGAGACAGAGAGAGAGAGAGAGAAAGAGAGAGAGAGAAAACCATTACAGATCATACATATGAGAAACCAGAGTTACCCTGATATTATATCTAAGGTTGGTTAATAAAGCAAACATCAATACCCAAGGACCATGCAATAAGGTATCAAACACTCAAAGACACAGCATGCTCCTCATAAAGTAATTCAAAATGTTATTACATATATCTCCATATTACCTAGTTAAAGCCAAGCTAATTTTCTTTCTTTAAACTATTTTACTCAGTTCCAGCTAAAATATTTCTCTCCCCCAACTCAGAAAATCACTTAGAACAATTTTAAAGTTTCCTATTACTCATTATAACTGCATCTTACTTCATCAAAATCAATTTCATTTATGAAAGGTCACAGCATAACACAAAACACAGGGTATACCTGGCCATAAAACAATCTCACCATTCTGTCACTCAATACATCAAAAACTATAATTTTCCTATGTGGGGATAAGGAACCACTATTCCCAATATAAATATAAAAGCTGAAATACCAGATGTTAGGAGCATTTAGAAAAATTCCTAAATCATAAATTCTCTTTTTGCCAAAAAAGAAGCTCCCAGAGGGAAAAAGGATTAAATATTAAACAGATCTTAACACTCTAACCATTTTTTAAAGTCAGTAATTACATTTGCTTCCAATTAACAAGAGCTTTAGTAACAAAGTTAATATCCCTTTTTTTTTTTAAAAAAAGCCCACACCCACAGAGTCACAGCGCACAAGAAATGTTCTCAAAGTCTACCCAGGCAACTGCAGCAGCCTCTGGCCCTTCTACTGCCCCCAGCACTCCTCGTCCCTGGGTGGGCTCCACCACTCTTCCTCATCCCTTTTCTTAAACTTTCCCCTACCTTCTTCCTATGACTTCTTAAGTGCCTTTGTTCATCAGCTTACTTTCCCATCACCTTCATCCTGTCTTCACTGTTTTCAAGGCTGGTTTCAGCTAATTCTGAGCTTCTACCTCTTTAGAATTATCTCTCCTGCTTAGACTCTACTCCATAGCTAAAAAGGGTTAGGGGTTGAGGGTGAAGAGGAGGGGATGGGGCAGGGATAGGGGTGGAGTAGAGGAAGGGTTAATAATGGAAAAAGCTTGTATCCCCTCTTACCTACTTGTAGCCAGTATCATCATACCTTAGTTACCTTCACTTTTTTGAGCTTATTGTCTATAAAATAATTTTTTTTACTTGTTTGATCTTCTAATTTCACGTGTGTGGAACACTCCTATTCACTTAAATCAGCAACCTTGACCTGTAACTTATAGTTTGAGAAAGTTGAGTTGCTAAGGGCGCCCCCAGAGGGCTAAGTGACCTGCCAGACATCTCAGAGGCAGGACTCACAACCAGGTCTTTCTGACTCCAAGGCTGGCTCTCTATTCACTATGTCACACTGCCTCTCCCAAAGTTCTTTATAACTGTATTAATTATATAAAAGGTATTGTTAAACCAATCCAGATAACTTTACCTTAATGCCAAGTATACCCTCATTCTCTTAAATGAGAAGCAGGTAGGATAACTAATGAGAATAACAGATGGAGATGATACTGATGAAAGTAGGGAGGATCAGCATAAGTTTAGAGGGCAAGTTAATATTATATGGGTCCAAAAGATTTTTTAATATCCAACTGCCACACTACATAATCAGGGACATACAAATTCAGCAAGGGAGCCCATGTAGAACTCACATGCGCAAGGATGACTAACATTTAGAACAAGTGAGCTGCTTGAGCTTCACCGTGAGGGGAAGAGGGAAGAGTTGAGAGCTTCTGTTCATTCTCACTGCCCTGACCCTGCGTGAACCTAATTAACTGTCCAACATAGAGCGCCCTCAGGAAACGTTTAAAATGCTATGACCGGTAGGCTCCGTGGAGGAGCGATCAAAAGCAGTGCCAGACACCTGAGGTAGAACGACTCTCTACGCCTAGTAAACCTTAACCAATGCCAACCATTCAGAAATACTCTCTATAACAAAATAACAGGACATCTTCCTGAAAAGTGATGGGCAGTGAAAAAGCCAAAGAGATCATCAGCTTGCTCTGAGATCCACACAATCCTAACATTCTCTGTGGGTTAGGATCGTCATGCAGCATCTTGAGCGTGCTCTCTGCAAAAAGCATCAGCTGGCAGCAAGTACGTACGGCAGGTGTAAACATCTCTGTATCCCATGTGCTCGTAATCGGGAAGAATTCTCATAAAACGTCCTGACTTCACGCGTGGATTTATACCTGAACAGACACAGCAAGGAAAGCACTCAAGAAGATGTTTCCAATTTTCATGACTACATGCACATTTTCATAGGATGTAAAGTTGTCTTCCTCCTTAGTGCTAAATATAAGACCACTTAAGTTCACCAAGCACAACACGAGGTACAAATGTTCATCATCTTCCAGTCAAGGACTTCGATCCTGCACACCCACTTCCGGGAAACTAGTCCTCCAAAGGAGCAGTTCCCAGCCACAAACCCAGAATGGGATATTAATACATTTTTACAATTCTCTAGGGTCCCCTGCCTTGCTTAAGTGACAGCTTGATCTCACTCCCCACTGCCACTGCAACAGCCTGGACTTAATCTGTTCTACCTCGAGATAAATGAGGTTCACAAGGGCCTGGCAGAGGCAGGCATTGAGAAGAACGGCTTCCCTGACAGTGGACAGTCAAGTGACGCAAACAGAGACCCTCTCCATATAGCTGAAGGTTCACTTTGTCAATCTGAGCAGAGAGGCCAAGATCTGACAACCAGCATTTGGTATCTTTCTACCACCTGTCCTCTGGTAAAGTAAATTCTTCCTTGGAAGCCTCTTATAAAATTCAATATGGCTGCCCCTCGTCCTAGTTTTGGAGAAAGGGAAAGAGAAACATTCAGTATCCCTATTTTGGTAATTCAATTGGTCAAACTATTTAATTGATTTTGCCCTGAAAATAGCTGCTCCTGTTGTAAGGAACAAGAGAAAACTGGACTCTATTTATGTCAGCTTAACTATTTCAAGGTTCCTTAACCATAAAAATAATGATAGTCACCAGAAACATTCTGTGAAGGCTCTCAGTCGATGACATAATGACGTCATTGTTTCTATAAATTGCTAAATTCATTACACACAACATTTCCCCTGACCCATGCTCTGTTACACTGACCTCTACATACACCAGGCGTGTACACATGTGCAATGCGCGCGCACACACACACACACACACACGCACTCTCTCTCTCTCTCTCTCGCGCACGCGCGCGCTCGCTCTTTCCCACTCAATTCCATACACACCTCTCTTCTCCCTTAGCTTTAGCACCTGGCCAGATCCCCTTTCCCACAGGCGCAAAGGCCAGTGCCTGAGCAGACTCCTACACCCTCAGAGCAGATAAGTGAGCCAGAAACAGTTCTGTATCTCTCATCTGTATATTTCCCATGGTCACATGGCACACTGACTGCCTACTAGGAAGATACGAAGGGATTTTCTACTTTGTTCATACTATTATTTTAGCTAAGGTTAAGAGGCAGAGATAAGCCCTCTTGGTTCTCTGAGGGAAGCCTGGGATGGCACAGGCCAAGCGCCATAACCAGCTCCAAAGGACAAGACTGAAGATTCACTTCGTTGTACTGAATTCAGTTTTAAATGAGATGGCAAGTGCTGGACAAGTGGTCAGGGTGATGTGGATTCTGATCCTGCTGCACGATCCTGGGCAAGTCACGCTCTCTCTGCAGTCCCCGCAGGTAAGCAGAGAAGATCAATGCTTGCCTTGGTAAGATGAGACACTCCGTGAAAGTACCCCAGCAGACCTTACAGCAGCACAGGAGGTCTCCTCCTACTGCAACAGAAGTCCCTTGAGGGCAGGGATTAGCTCCCATCTTGTTTTTGCAGCCTGGGCACTTAGCACAGTGCTTACTTATCACAAGAGGGCTTAATAACCAAAGATCTAGGCTTAGGAAGAGAACACTCAAGATTCATAGGAACAAAGCATTTAGCACTGGAAGGAACTTTAGAATCACCTAGTTCCAGGCACCCAGTTTTGCAGAAAACCTGTCCAAGGCCACACAAGACAGAAAAATATCACAGTGAACCTAGATCAATGTGAACTTGGATTCCCAGATTCTAAATCCATAGCTCCATAAGATATTCACATGTGATTTTCTTAGGAAGACATTTATCTCCTCTGTATCTGTGTGATTTGCAGGGATGTGTGTAAGAAGCAGGCTTTGGGCAGGCCAGGACTGCCTTGCCGTTTGGGAACAAAAGGCAGGATGGACACAGGTAAGAGCCCAGGGAATCAGGAACGGGTGGAAAGGTGCAGAGGACAGAGGTCCCAAGTCTTGGCAGAAAGGGAAGGGGAACAGCAGAGAAGAACTGAGAGTGTTCCTGGAATGTGACCAGAGATTAGGAGATAGCCAGCAGGACTGCAGAAGTACCCAGGAGGGAGGACAGGGAAAAGCCACTCAGAGCCCCAGAAGAAGTGAGAGCAACAGCCTCCAGTTAGGGAACAGAAGGAAGACCGCATGTTACGAACAAATGGCACACTACAGGACAGCATGCAAAATGATAGGAGGAAGTCGAGGAAAACCCACGTTTAACTATATGGCCTCTCCTCTATCACTGGAGCACATGGCTCTGAGTTAATCTGGGGTATACAATTTCCTTCAATCCCAAGAGTTTTCAAGAAGATAGGAAATCAACAGAATAATCAATTTATCTGCCTGAGAGACTAGGATTAAAAATTACTCAAGTCTCCTTATTAACGGAAGGGCATGAAATGCACTAATGGTGACATCAGCTCCCCTGGCAACAAGCAGCCACTGACCAGAGTTCTACTCTGACCTAGTGTTGGAAGGGATCCTAGGGGAAGCCCCTACTGATGAATGAGGACACTGAGGCCAGAAAGGGGACTTACTTTCCCCAAACCAGAGAATACTTGTGAAGTGCTTAGCTAAGTACCTGGCACAGAAAAGGTGCTCTATCAATGCTCATTCTCTTTCCCCAAAGTCACATAAGTAACCAGCATCAGAGATGGAATTTGAACTCCGGCCCTCTGCCTGCAGGCCCAATGCTCCCCTAAATGCTGCTCACTTCAGTCTGTGGCTACCAGATGACTTACACAGCCAGCATATCTGAACTGTAGGTCTTGCTAATTAGAAAACAGCTCCATGGGCAGATGCTGTACTTTTTTCCTGACAAACCTGACAAAAAGGCTTGGGAGAGTGGAGGTCTTCTATCGTGGGGCTTTGGGAGGAGAACTTTCAGTGCAGGGGCAAGTCTACTGCTGATATTAACCATGGAAAACTAATCTGCTCATGAGCAGAATCTTGGATAAAACGTCAACACATGGCAAAATTTGTGCCAAAACAGCTTCCAGATGGCTGTTTATGATGGCTTTACAAAAGCTTCCTTACACTAACAAAATTAAGAGGTAGAATTTTTGCCTCTACCTTTCTATCTCCTCCTCTGGGGCTGAGACTAAAAAGGTCCCTAATGCACTGTGAGTAAAACTGCAAATCAGTCCAGCCATTCTGGATAGCAGTATGAACAACTTAGTGCCCCAAAGTCACAGACCCTAGTTGTGATGCCACTATGAGGCCCCAAAGAGATCAAAGAAAAAGAACCACATCTACAAAAATATGAGTAGTAGCTCTTTGTATTATAATAAAGAACCAGAAACTATGGGGGTGCCCATCGACTAGGGAAATAGCTGAACAAATTACGACCTAGGAATGTAATGGAATATTACTACA
The DNA here is from genome assembly GCF_003287225.1 of Phascolarctos cinereus. Classification (NCBI taxonomy): domain Eukaryota; kingdom Metazoa; phylum Chordata; class Mammalia; order Diprotodontia; family Phascolarctidae; genus Phascolarctos; species Phascolarctos cinereus. The sequence continues at coordinate 54,574,233 of NW_027555625.1, read as the reverse complement.
CCATAAGAAAAAACAAAAACGACAGTTTCAGAGAAATCTGGGAAGAAACTGATGCAGAGTGACATGAGCAGAACTCTCTCCTCCTCTGCCTCCATTCTGAATTGTCTTCAAAGGTACTTGGTGCCCAATTCTGTTTACTGAAGGTCCTTTTTTGCTAAGGTGCCCAGTCAGGTCTGCCATCACAGATAATGCCCAAAGTTCCAAACTCTGCCTCACAAAAAACAACCTGTTAAGTTTTAATTTAAAATAGACAAAAAAGGCAACCTCTTTGCTGTACCCCATTCCCTCAGGTTGATGACTTATTACCAAAAAGTAATCCAAGCAAAAATAAAAGCTGATAACAGCTTACACTGTTCCCCTTAGCAGTTCCCTGCTATATCTGAACAGGAGAGGAGCCCTAAGACAAGGCAGAGCCAGTGAGGGTGCAATTTGTCTTGTCATCTACATGAAATTTCACTTATAGGAAAGCAAAGGTAGGAAAAAAAGATCACAGACCTTGGAAATCATCCCATTCTAGGGTCTGTGAATTGTTGTTTGTGGGATTATTTTTTTTTAATTTCTATTTCCATACAAATGGTTTCCTTGGTAATCCTAAATATTTTATTTTTTGTATTTTAAAAAAATTATTCTAAAAAGGAGTCCATCTTTGGGCTTGTCAGACTGCCACACTGAACCTCGCATAAAAGTTTAAGAAATTTGGTCTGCTGTTCCAGTCATGTCCAACTTTTCGTGACCCGATTTGGAGTTTTCTTAGCAAAGGTCCTAGAGTGGATTGCCATTTCCTTCTCCAGCTCATTTTAAAGATGAAGAACTGAGGCCAACAGGGTGAAGTGACTTGCCCAGGGTCACACAGCTGGTAAGTGTCTGAGGCCAGATTTGAACTCATGAAGATGAGTCTTCCTGACTCCAGGTCCGGCACTCTATGCACTATGGCACCCCCTAACTGCTGGATAAAAGTTACAGAACCCCTGCTGCAGTCCAATCTGAGGCCCAAGGAAGGAGAGTGACTTGATCATGGGCGCCAGGGTCCCACACTTATGATTCTGAAGGTCAGCTTCACAGTCTGGAAGAAAACCATGGCTAAACAATTTCTGGAAATGGAAGACTTCTCATTTTGGTTATAGTCTATCCTTCCCAAAGTCTAATAAGTCATGGGTTGAATGCCTCCTAGAGGAAGGCTCTCCATGAATCTCAACAAGCAGCAGATCCTTGAAAGGGAATCAAAGAGCGTTCCTCAAATCACAACATAAATTACTAAAAAACAGAAGCAGCTGTTGCTCCACATAATCCTACGACTTTGCAACACACAAACTCCTTGATTTCCAGGCACACAATTTCTTATCCAGGGTAGGCTGAAAAACGAGGATGCCTACATAACTGGAATATGAGCATAAGGGAAAAATAAGAAGCAAATGTTATCTAATTTTCGGTATCAAGTCTAGTGTTATGTCATTTAAATAGTGACAAATTCCTAATAGCTTTAAGTGGAAGTGCTGGAAAGATGAGACTACCAAATATGGACCATATTATTTGTATTATTAAAAGCAGAAATTAAGTCAACAAAGAGACTTTCACAACAGAAATATTTATAGTAACAAATGAATTAACTCACGTTTGGCATAGACATCTCGACAGGACACACCAGTAATCTCCAGCTTTCGTAAGTTTTCACATACACCATACTCTGAAAAAAACAGAAATTTACTAAAAATTCAATTCAAAAAAGCACAAAGCAAAAACAAGGAATGGGGAAACTCCGGCAAATTTCAGCCTATCCCACTTTGTGGAGATGGTTTGGAATTTTCCCATTGTTCCACTGTGAATCAGTCAATCAGAACTAAATAATCATCAACGTTGCACATTTCCTGTAAAGGTTAAAAATCTAACTCATGAACAGGCTGTGTTCCTAAAATGCATTTGTTTGGAAAATGGACTCTTATTTATCCAGAAAAGTGCCCTTTTTATAGTAGTTATGCTCCCAAAGTATTCCAAGAAACAAAGATTTATCCAACCTATAATGTAGCTGCCCTGGTCAACTGCAGACCATATAATACAGGAGAAAGAAAAGAACGTGAAAGAATACCAAAAATGAGTACAAGGCAGTCTTGAGAGGAAATTTATGAAACAGATAAAATCTGTCTTTGATGCACTCTGGCCTCTGCCCTTTTTGCATGATCCTCCAGCCTTCCAGGACAGATTCCCCTTCACCCGGTCCCCAAGACTCTCAGGATAGCCTAAAACTCCCCCAATGCTGCCCCTCTAATGTTTGTCCTGTGCTTTGTCCTACACAAAGTACTCATCCTTAAAATTACCACTTCTACTCTCCTCCCACAATCAAAACTCCCAGGCCCTCAGTACAGAAGATCTAAGCAAGGTATTAGAAGGAAAGCAGTCTGATTGGGTGAATTCCTACTACTAACTGAGTGAATGACTAACCGTCCCTTAATCATACAACAGGAATTTATAATCTTTTAAAATCTGCTTAGTCCTAATGAAGTGTTAATTGGTAGAGTTTTAGGCAATACAATTCAACAAATATTTAAGTGGCTACTATGTTCAGGACATGTTACAGTCTGATAAAATAAGAATCAAGTAGGGAGAGGAAGGAGGGAAAAAGAGAAGCAGACAAGCTGGGAACATAAGCTGATTTTCCTAATTATCTCAAGCTTCTCAAACTCCGGAACCTACAACAAAACCTAAAAACTCCAGGTTTTCCAGTCATTCCCATGGCACAGTGCCTAGCACAGAGATACACACTTAGTAAATGCTTTCACATTTAACCATCCATCATTCACTCAATCCAGGGCAGCAAGCAGTAGAGGCCTAGCAGGAAGCGAGACAAAGGCCCAAAGCTGCTGCATGGATGAGGAATTTGTAAATCTGTTGTTTCTAAACGAGGAACCTAGCAGACATCTGATTTACGCGCTAGCTCCCTTCTCTATGGACTAGTGCTCCCTTATCCCCCTTCACAAAAATCTACTAGGCCGACACATACATACACGAATGTACACATGTATGCACGGAACCTACTTCAGTGGTTTCAATCTGGCACCACTTGGGCAGTGGTTGCCCGCCAATTTTAGAAATGAAGAAGCTTGGGCTTATACATCCGTAGAGCCCCATGCCAAACAGGGCGAGCACTGCCTGCCTGTCCTATTCCGCTCATTCTGAGTACTGTTACTAAGGCGTCATCCACAGGAATCCATACTCTTTTTAGCTCTTCAGCAGGTAGCAGGGAAAAAACAAATAACCCGTTGTTAAGAAGAACCCAGCCAAATTCAGAGACAATCCTAGAGGCCAAAATGGGATCTCAGTAATGTCTGACGCTAGGTTTGGACAACACAATATAGGATCCAGTTTTAGCTAGTCAACACAGTATGAAAAGGCAAGGAGACGGGGCTGAGAACACCTTCAGAATCACGAACACCTCCCAGGCCCCCTCCCGGACCTGAAATGAGTCTCGTCCCCAGTATGTGCAACAAGGGTCTGCGCAGCTTTGGCCCGAGACCCTCAGTGAGGGTAAACTCATCACACTCTCTGAGGCAGCCGCTCCACTTCTGGTGTTCAGTCATTTTTCAGTTGTGTCCAATTCTCTGTGACCCCATTTGGGGTTGTCTTGGCAAAGACACTGGAGTGGTTGGCCGTCTGCTTCTCCAGCTCATCTGACAGATGAGGACACTGAGGCAAACAGGGTGAAGTGACTTGCCCAGGGTCACACAGCTGGTAAGCATCTGAGGCCAGATTTGAACTCAGGAAGACTCCAGGCCCAATACTGTATTCACTAGGCCACCTAGCTGTGCACAGTTCTAATTGCAAAGAAGTCTGTCCCTGTGCCTCTTTGAAACCACGTAGCCAAAAAGAACAGCCTAGGTGGCAGTGGGTAGAGCACCCGGCCTCAGGAAGACCTGAGTTTCAATCCAGCCTCACACTCTGGGCGAGTCGCTGTTTGCCTCAGTTTTCTCATCTGTAAATTGGGGATCATGACAGCACCTACATCCCAGAGCTGTGGTGGAAGCACTCTGCACGGTGCCTGGCACATAGTAAATGCTCTATAAATGTCAGCTGTTACCACTGTTGTTAATCCATTCCACGGGTCAGCCCCCAAACGCCTGAAGACAGCCATCATGCTGCTTTACGTAAGGATTCTCTCCTCCAGTTCCTCCAACCAAATCTAAGAGAGCTTGAAGCAGAGGCCCTTCGTCATACTGGCTGCTTACCAATGTCCCTAAAGCGCCCCAAACTGGATTCACTACTGCGAAGGCGTTCTGACCACGGAGGGCCACCAAAGGACTAATGCCCCCTTCCCATGCCTGAGCTCAGCACCTCCATTCACGTAACCAAAAATCACATTGTCCTTCTTGTCCGACGTATTGTATCGCTGCTTCATCTTGAGCTTGTTGTGAATTAGGATCCCCCGATCTTTTTCAGAAGAACTGGTATAAAAAAACAGTGTCTAAAGGGCAGCTAGGTGGCGCAGTGGAAAGAGCACCGGCCCTGAAGTCAGGGGGACCTGAGCTCAAATGCAGCCTCAAACCAAACCCTTGACACTTACTAGCTGTGTGACCCTGGGCAAGTCATTTAACCCCAATTGCGTGTGTGTGTGTGTGTGTGTGTGTATGTGTGTGTGTGTGCATATATATATAGAGAGAGAGAGAGTGTATGTGTGTGTGAGCATATATATATATATATATATATATAAAGAGAGTGTGTGTGTGAGTGTGAGTGTGAGTGAGTGTGTGTGTGTGTGTGTGTGTGTGTGTGTGTGTGTATGTGTGTGTCTAGAATGCTATGGCTTCAATGAACTCAGGATGGCCAGGAAAGGGACAGACAACAAAAGAGGTCTGGGTTATTTTAGCTCTATTGGGAGAAAAAAAGGACAAAAACGGAGTGGGACCTCTGCCTATCCGGTGGGTGATAACAGAGAAGGCGGACCAGCTCAAGTGTTTCTTTTTCTCTCTGTGGATGACCTTTACCTTGGAAATGACAGAACAGAAAGGACTAAAAGGGTCAATCCAGCCTCAGACACTCACCTGCTGGGTGACAGCAGGCAAGCCACCGCACCTCTGCCTGCCTGCCTCAGCATCTGCAAAATGGAAATAACAGCACCTACCTCCTAGGGTTGCTGTGAGGATTAAATAAGAGATCTGTAAATTCTATCTATGACCATTACCCAAGATAAGTAAAGAGAGAATAAGAGAGCATCTAGCCACCCTCTGTAAATCTCAGTCACCTTCTCTGACTGTAGCTAAAAGAACTGGAAGGTGGCATTAATGAGCTACTGGCAGGGACAATGGAAAGATCACTGAAAACAGGAGAGGGGCCACAAAATTGGAGAAATGTCCCAATTTTCAAAAAAAAAAGAGAAAACAAAGACTGCAAACTAAAGGCCATGAGCCTGATTTCAATTCCTGGGAAAACTCTAAAAGAAGGGTTCATTTAATAGGGGGCTGGCAAAACTGCTAGAACAGGATCCAGACGTGCCCAAGAGCCAGCCTAGCCTCATCAAGAACAGGTCACTCCAGAGGAACCTCATTTCCTTGCCGGGCAGGGTTACCAAGCTAGCAGATGGCAGGAATGCTCTATCGTTTACATAGATCTTAGAAAAGGTTTTGATGAAGTATCTCCCCTTATTATTATGGAGAAGATGATCCTAGCATTTGGATGGCCAGGCTCAAAGAACAGTTACTGGTTCAATGTCAACAGGGCAGGAATATTATAATGTTTAAGGACTCCACCAGGGATTGATGCCTGGCCCAGTGCTATTTATCTTTCTTATCAATGACTTGGATAAAGACAAAGGCAGTAAGGTTAGCCAATCTGCAGATAACTCAAAGCTGGGAAAGATATCTAACACTTGGGATGACAGGATCTAAAAGGATTACTGGATGGAATCAAAGATGAAATTCAATGTGGATAAATGTAAAGTATTTCATTTGGGTGCAAGAAATTAACTTCACAAGTCAGTCGATAAATATTTATTAAGTGCCTACTATATTTGAGGTTCTGTGCTAAGAGCTGGGGACTAAAAATGAAAAAAGACAGTCCCTGCCTTCAACAAGTTTACAATTTAACACCTGACAAGAAGTTGAAAAGAGGCATGAAGCTAAAGTCAAAGAAGTTCCAAAGTCATGCAGCCATGTGAGAAATGAGGTGGTGTTCTGAGCCGACCTCCCTCCTAAAATAGAGGGTTTGGAGTTCATGAGGAGCAGGTCAAACCAAGGCTGATGGGATCTTGCAGGATGGTGAGGATTTCCCCACAATGAGCTTCCTGGAGCACGTGAAGTTAGAGAGGTCCCAAAGTAATGCCAAAAAAAAAAAAGTGGATGGGACCTTGGGATGCATGAAGAGCTGCATAACTTTGAAGAATGGGGAGTTTATTCCAGTCATGTTCACCATCATGAGAGGCTGGTCATAAAGGACTTTCAAAGTCCAACAGGGAGTTTATACTGGATCCTAAGAGCAACAAGGAGCCACCAGTATTTAACGGGCAAGGGAGTAAGGGAAGTCATTTTGGCAACTGTGTGAAGGACCTGAATGGGCAGAGGGATGTGTTCCTGAACTAAAGTGGTGGCTGTGAGAGAGGTGATAGGGCAACAAAGCCACAGAAATGACAAGGTTTAGCATCTGACTGAATATACAGGATGAGGGAGAATGAGGAGCTAAGGTTAATGCCTGGGAGAATGGAAGAACTGTAGTACTCCTGCCAAAAACTGAGCAATCTGGGAATGGGTTAGATCTGGAGGAAAAGATGGTGAGTTTTGTTCTGGACACGTTGAGCTTGAGACGTCTCCAGGAGATCCAGTCTGAAATGATCGGACAGGCAGCTGGCGATGCTGCTGCACTCAATAAGCAAAGAGAAAACGCTGAACATGTAGTCTTTGGAAAAAACACAAATTACCAACCACACACCACACTGACGTTCAAAATCTCTGAAACAACATCATGCAAATTAAGACTACGATTTTACTTGACTCTGTTATCAAATTGAAAAAAAAAAAGGTTAACAAACTTCACCTCTGACCCAGGAGGATGTAGCAAATTGATGGGATTGAGAATTGGTCCAGTTTTTAAAAAATAATAACACTGAACTACAGAAGTTATAAAAATGTGCATATCCCTTTAACCCAGAGTTTCCACTACCAAGACTATATCCCTAAAAGATTAATGACAGGACCTGTCATTAAAAAAGACTTATCTGCACAAAAGTATTCCAAATAGCACTGTCTGTAATGGGGGGGGGGGGGGGGAACAACACAAACTAGGTTCTAGATAACTGGGAAGTAAATGAACAAATGCAATGAAATATTCTGCCTTAAGACAATTTTTTTAAATTTTTATTCATTTTATTTTTAATTTATGGAATAAGCAATTCCATGACATCATATAATAAAAAAGATGATTGCACATGGAAACTGCAAATCGGTTAGGCACAACTTGCTGTTCTTTTTAAATATATAATGAAGTTATCATGCACATTTTCCCCCCAACGCCGACCTAGAGATGGCTACCATTAGACACAAACAGGCAGACACATGTGAAATTACTCCTACGCACATTCACACGGCCAACCAGCTGCCAAATCTTACCTTTTTCACCCACTCACCCCCATCGCTAACTCTGGATCCCATCTCTCTCCGCATACAGCTGTCACGTGAGATCAGGCCTTCCTGGCCTCTCCCCTAACTGCCTCCTAAACGGGCCTCCCTGCTTCGGGGACCTCCCCCTCCAATCTCCCCTCTCTTCCGCACAGCTGCAGCACAAAGTTAACCAGGCCTTTCTTCCATTCAATAACCTCCAGCGGCTGGCTCCCAGCGCCTGCCTGGAGGACCAAACATGAACATTTCTCGTGCAGTTTTTTGAGTCCTGCACCACCAGGCCTTGACCTACCTTTCTGGCGCCACACTCTGCCAGACAGACAAGCAGGTCACCTCTGCGCTCCTCACACGACGCTCCCTCTGTCCCGTCTCAGTGCCTTATACACCCCCCTTACCTCTGCCTCGCAGAATCTCTCTTCCGTTAAGACAGAGCCCAGCATCACTTCCCATGGGAAGCCTTTTCTGATCCCCTCCTCCAGCCTCCCATCCTCCCCACAGGACCTCGCACTGAACTACTTTGCGCTTATTCTCCTCGTTTCTTCTGTATACACTTGTTTGCCTCCTCTTCCCGCCTCAGAATGTAAGGCCAACTGGTTGTCGTCCCTCCTTCTAGATGAGGGACAATGGCTTGCAAGTGACCTGGATTTAAGTGAGGCAGAGATTCACTCTCTCCTCCAGCCATGTAGCATCTAGTGGGTGACCTTGGCCTTCCTGATTTAACATCTTTCCCAGGCCTTACCATCCAAAGACTAGGAGCTAGGGACAATAAGGAGAGATGGCCTAACTTACCATCACAAACATATCAATGGTGATGGGAAGACACTCCCAAGTTTCTGACCAGAACAGAAAACAACTGCTGTTTATGCTCATTCCAAGTTGTCAAAACCTAAACCACAGCCGGTTGGGCTGGGAGCTATTACTGGCCACTGAATGAAAGCCAGAATGATTGGGGCTTAAAGGCACAATCAAGTAGCTTCATCTGAAACACAAAAGGCTGGTCCAAAGAATATCAGACCCCTTTAAAACCATTTTTTTAAAAAGACTGCTTTTTCAGATCTATATTTCAAGAAATCATAAATGTGGTGACAGAGATAAGCGTGGTAACAGAGAACTACACTTAGAGTTAGGAAATCCTGAGCTCAAATCCAGCCTCAGACACTTACTAGCTGTGTGACCCTGGGCAAGCCACTTAACCTGTCTGTCTCAGTTTCCTCACTGGCAAAACAGGGCTAATAACAGCACCTACCTCCAAGAGTTGTTATGAGCATAAAATGAGACAACACTTGTAAAAGCACTTAATACTGTGGTACCTGGCACACAGCAGATGCTGCAGAAACGTTTGTTTCCTTTTCCCTTCTCCCTTCGTTTTCAGCAGATTGTTTCACACGTTGTATTTGTGTTCCCACCAGCACTGGGCTTAGGCACTTTATTAACTGACTGATATAGCTATGCAAAAACAAAAAAAAATAAAACCAAAAAAAACCCAAACCAAGAACAACCCCAAGTTATAAAGGTCAAAAAGCAACACAAGACAATCAATAAGATGGGTTATACTATGCTAAGTCAATAAGACACTGTGTTAGGGTCAGGATTAGCAAATGTTAAAGATAAGTGATTTATTCTGGGGTTTTTCCATCTTGCAGACTCATTTTTTTCTTATTCCCATATAACCTTGATACTATGCTCAAATACACATATCTGAATCTGTTTGGGTATTCTAAGAGCACAAAAGAACAGATCTACCCCTGAACAGAGACCATACATACAGATAATATTCACAACATACTATATTTTCATTACCCAGTGCTCAGCACACCGCAACCCATAGTAGGCATTTAGTAAATATTGACTGACTGAACTAGAACTGCTTTGAATTAGTATGGCTTAGGGGCAACTAGGTGGCACAGTGGATAGAGCACGGCCCTGAAGTCAGGAGGACCTGAGTTCAAATCTGGCCTCGGACCAAACACTTGGCACTTACTAGCTGTGTAACCCTGGGCAAGTCACTTAACCCCAACTGACATAAAAAAGTAAAAGAAAAAGAAAAAGAAATAGTATGGCTTAGGTCTCTTAAAAAGAAATTTAAATGATGAAAGAAGAGTCAGTTCCTCATTGGCAGAGGTTTATGATTCACAAAAGTTAAAACTTGTTTGTACCAGGTTCTGCTCCTTTTTCCAAGAACCTTTGATTTCCAAAGAGCCTGATTACAAAAGCAAAGATCTTCAAAAAGGGTACAAAGAACATCTGTCCAAACCAGCTCTGGGTCTGAGCTCATCTCTGCAATTGGCACACCACGTACAGAAAGTACAAAGAGTAATAAAAACTGGAAATCTGGCCCTAAACCACAGTGCAGCAAAGGTTCGAACAACTCTTCAGCTTTATACAGCTTGGCTCTCTTTCTTTTCATTTTTGCTTAAACCCGTTTTATAGCACACCTGAAATAATCTGTTATTTGAATGGACCGAACCAGAGTGAACCCGAGTACAAGCAGAAGAAGTCCGTTTACCCCTGACAGATGTTCAGGGATCCAACAACCAGCAGAGCGCTGCACTCACGCAGATATCGACCCGATGCTCGGAGGGGCCGTGGAAAGCAATGGGTCTAGTCAGTATCTGTGTGGCCTTGGCCAAGTCCCCATGGGGCTTCAGGTCTTGTGTATGTCAACGAACGAGCCTGAAGGAGATCAGGGGTTCTCCATTTTTGTGTGTGTCATGGAACCCTTTGTCAGTCTGGTGAAGACTAGGGGCTCCTCAGAATAATGGTTTAATCAAATCCAGCCTCAGACACTTGACACTTAATAGCTGTGTGACCGTGGGCAAGTCACTGCCTAGCCAAAAGAAAAGAAAAAGAATAACAGTTTAAAATAAACGAAGTGCTAAAATTCAATCAGAGGTTAGTGAAAATACATAGGTCATTTTTTTCTTCAAATACACAGACCCCTGAAATCTATCCACCAACCTCTTTTCCATGAAACAAGATGAACAAATAGAAAAAGAAAATTCTCTAAAGGAGAAACTGTAGGTCATGAAGGCAGAAAGCGGAATTTAAACCCAGATCCTCTGACTCCAAAGTGAATGGTCCTTCCACTAGCCCAACCACGTTGTTCTCTTTGAGAAAGATGATGAAATTCAAAGAATAAAAATGAACTTTAACTTCTATTTTAATCTCAATTTCATAATCACCATGAACTTAAGACTTTGAAAAACTCTCCCTCTCAAGGGAGACCAAAGCTGCCTAGAGATCCCACCAAATGCAGTCTCTGATCTGGAGGGTGTCCCAAGCCCCAGAGTGCAGGCCTCACCTCCATACTGCTCCTCCCAGAGCACTTGCAGATATCAGCTAGAGAGTGGAACAGGCCTGGGATATGTGCTGCTGATGGCAATGTCACCAAAAGTCCCTAAACATCTCCACTCCATTATCTGACCTACATGCCAGTCTCCCTGGATCCTAGGCTCCAACTGACGAGCTTTCACCTTGTCTTACAGAGCCCCAAACCCATCATACCACTTCCATCTCCATGGCAGAATCTGCACTCACCACCACCAGCCATCTTTCTCCTCTAGCTCAGAGAACAGTAACCAAATCATTACCGTTCCAGTAACACCATTCAACTGACATTTCTCCCTAGCTACTACTCCTCCAAACATAGCTTCTCCATCAGAATGTCAGTCAGCAAGCTTTTAGAAGCACATCCCCTATGCCAGGTACTGTGCTAAGCACTGGGGTACTAAGAAAGGATGGCCGACAGTCCTTGTTCTAAAGGAACACACAGCATAATGAGGGGGGAGACACTGCAGAGAACTAGCTCTGCAGAAGCAAGCTGTATACAGACTGTGAGTTCCTTGAGCATAAGGACTCTTTCGGCTTCTCTTTGTATCACAAGCACTTAGCAGAGAGCCTGGCACAAAGTAAGCACTGAAATGATTTTTAATTCATTCAAAAACTATTTAAATGGGCAGGTATTAGAACAGGCAAAGGGAGAGTCTGGGAAGTGGTGATGGCTAGTGAATGGTGAGGAGAGGAGCAAGACAAGACATGACTCTCAGCTAAGGGAAAACTGCGGTAGAAGACCAGGGCCAAAAATGGGGACACTAATAACAGAATATGTTTTGTTGCAAGGCTACGTACTGCTCTGACCCAGAAGTCTTTCACAAGTACATTGTTTTTAGTGAAAATCAGGCGTCTCATTTCCAATTCTAGTACCGGTATGTTTACTAGTAAAGGAGTACACACTTATCTACCACAGGCCTTGCACCACATTACCTAAGAACTAGACCATAAAGACCTCTCTAGAACTAAGGTGCCAGGCCAGTTCTCAGAAATGCCTTCTCAAAGAGTCAAAGCAAAAGGCACATGAAAAGAGAATCTCATAACAGAAATAAAAACCATCATTAAATAACGAGGAAAAAACCAGGATACATTTAAAGTTTCCCAAAAGGAAAAAAGTTAAAGGTAATTAAAAATGGGTTGTTTATTGAGGGAGGGAGGGAGGGTCGGGGTAGAAGGGGAGGGAAAGACTGTTCTGTTTTGTATCCCCAGTGTGCCTCATCCAGGGATGAACAAACAATTATTATGGAATCAACACAGAAGAGGCCTTTGGCACATAAAGTGAGGTTTTGTGAAATAGAAAAGGACTACAGACAGCAAAATAAACCCATATCTCAACCTAGATAAATCTATGTATTCAATCACCCTGGGGAGAGGGGGAACTCACACAATGTGGTGTACTGCAAGGAGCCCTATACTTAACAATCAGAACAACTACCTTTGAATAGCGGCACTGCCGGTCACTAGACAAGTAGATAGTTTCCTCAATCTACAAAACAAGGATAATACTGCTATTTCCTACCTCGCAGGGTTGCTGTTCGATCAAACAAGGGAATAATATACACAAAGAATTTTGTGCACTTTAAAGTCTAAACTATTATTAACATTGAACCTCCCTGATAGAGCAATGGTGGGAAGATAACAAAAGATACCTCGGGGAAGTATATTCTTCTGAGAAGATATCCCTGATACTTCTGGGATTAGGGCTGTTTTCTAAGATTTATAGTTAAGTCAGCTGAGGAATAGGAGTGGGTACTCGGCTATCAGATGTCTGCACAAACCAGCAGTTCTCACATTTTTTGGTCTCAGGACCTAGATTTAGACTACTAAAAATTATTGAAGACCCCCCAAAATGCTTTTGTTCATATGGGTTATATCTAACAACAGTCACCATATTAGAAATTAAAATGTCTAAGTATTATTATGAAAATATCTTGGGGGGTCTTTTGGGGGGAGGAGGAGGGTGTTGGGGTGTTTCTTTTTCCCCTTAACAGACCTCACGAAAACCATCTCCGGGATTCGAAAGCGCTTACTGACCAACTACCTTCTGAGAACTGCTGGAACACACAGTGAGTACTCACTGACTCTGGAGGGAGAGCTCCAAGAGCCACACTGGCACCGTTCTAGAGACCCAAATACAAAATGGGAGCTAGACCTTGAAGGAAGGGGAGAACCTGGAGAGGCGGAGGGCTTGGGAGATGGGGAAAAACACCAAAGGCCCAGGCCTTTTTGAAGAAGACTCAATAGTGCTTAGTACTGCCTGAACACAGTGAGGAAAAGAAATTAGGGTAGAGCCCATGTTTTTAAGCCTGGGTAACTATCACACTGCCAAAAGAAAATTCAGTGTATTTTGTTATCAAGTGGTAATTTTGAGACCAAGGAAAAAATAAATAGTAAAAGCAAATGAAATATATATGTATGTACATATATTATATTTGTATATATATGTATGTAAATGTATGTGGTGATCAGAAAATAGAAAAAACACGTTAGATTCATGACATAAATAAAGCAACTCTCCAGTAAGTGTTCCCCAACACTCCTGAAAAGCTCTGATACATACAAAAAAAAAAAAAAAGAAAAATAATTCCAGACTCACTGAACTTATCTTGTAAAGCAAAATACAATGTTCAGCATTTACCTAATGCAAGGAGAAAAATGAATTTTTTAAATAGTGGCTGAGATCAACTTGAAAGCAGCCTATGCATTGTGTAAACTCTACCCTTAAATGCTTTTGAAGTTAATTACATTTGCCAGCAACAAAATGTCCTTCCCTCTAGTCATAATTCCATCCTGCTGAGTAAGATGATGATGAAAAGCCGTGTACCAATGCTTCCAGGCTGTGCCTTCTAAGTAAATAATGCATCTTCACATTGTAGGTTGTCAATTCAAGCACTTGGGTTAGTAATACCCTCCGTGGAGGAACACAATGTAGAAAACTGCTCTCTAGATGTCAGGGAACATGTGTGTTTGTTCAGATGAAAGCCATCTGTTTGCCTCAAATTTCTTACCTCAATATACGGAAGCTTTAAGATCTGTGTAATGAAGGAGACATACTTGCCACCCATGACTGATAAAATCATCCAAACAAAAAGGAACATGAATACAACGTCATTCTTACTCCCACATGCTGAATCACTAACAAGTGACTGAAGTTTAAAAAGGCTCTACTGCCAAAGAATAAAGGAAGATCAGCCAAGTTTGAAGCACTGCTCTAGGATGGATATCTGAAGCATATCCGAGGCAAACGAATGCCTTCAAGTCCCTTCTCTCATCTTTAATCTCTTTTGATCTCCTGCCTTTTCCCTTACTGCCTCTTTAAAAACAAAAATCCAGCACGGTACTGCAGAGTGGGCACTAGCTCCAGAACTACAGGACCTAAGCTCCAAGGTCTGGGGGTGAGGCACTGACCCTCCCTGGGCTTCAACTTCCGCTACCATCCCTTCCAGTGGCACATCTACGAGCCTGCGGACCTGCCATCTGATGCCTCAACAACAGCAAAATACTTCTCCCCTTGCACAGCCTAATTCCTCTCCTAGAATCCTTGCATCCACTTCCTCACCTCCTATTTGCTTCTCATTCCCTTAAAATCTGACATCTGATACTAGTGTTCAACCAGGCCCAATGTCTCCAAGGTTACCAACAATTTCTGGATTGCTCAATCCAATGGCCTTTCCTTCATTCTCATCTGTCTTGATCTTTCTGCAGCTTTCAACACTGTGGACTCTGCTCTCCCTTGGCCATGTTCTTCCCCTCTTCATTTTTCTGTGACACTGCTCTCTACTGCCTGTTGGACTGCTCCTTCTCTGTCTCCTTTCCTGAATCAATGTCCATTTCTTGCGCCTGGGTCCAAGCAGATCCCCCATGATTCTGTCCTGTGCCTTCTGCTCTTCTCTGTATATATATACCATCTCTCCTGGGAATCTCATTGGATTTTTGGTTACCTTTATTAAGCTCCTATAGCATTCCACCACCCCCTAGTCAAAAATCACCAATGACTCCTCCTATTGCCTCTTGGATAAAAGACAAACCTCTCAAATTGGTATCTAGCCCCTTTGCAAGTCCATTCCCTTCTACCTTCCCAACCTTATACCGCATGCATTCACTAACAGGCTAGTCCCCTTATACAATACTCCCACAATCATGCTTTCGCACAAGTGGTTCCTTATACCTGGAACGTATGCCCTCCTCACCTATGCCTTACAGAATCCCTGGTTTTCTTCCAAGAGCATCTCGATGTTACTCCCTACATGTGGCCTTTTGGGATCCTCGAAGTTCTTAGCAGTTTCTCTCTCCTAAAATTCCTTGCATTTACTTACTTGTGTCCATATTGTAAGTTCTTGCATCATAAGCATGAGATTCTTACCCAGTGACCAACAAGAGGATATACTATTAGAGAAACTTAATCACAACCACCTAGATATCCCTATTAAAAATTAAACCATAAAACAAAAGGCAGTCGTAGCTCAACAGAGAAGAGATCACATTTTCTCTCTGGAGAGTTAAATGAAGAGCTGGCATTCTACCTTCCTGCAATATATACTTCCTTCTCACTCCTGCCTGGTTAGAGTCCCTCACTTCCTTCAATACTCAGCTTCGCTGACATCTCCTCATCTCCTTCACTGTCCCTGCTGTCTCTCTAAAGGTATCTTCTACCTATTTACTTCTACATAGGTGCATCTCCCTCCCAGGTGAATACAGGGTCCTTCAGGGCAGAGATGGTTTTCTTCTTCCTTCTGTATCCCCACAAAAAACTAGCACCGTACCCTGCACATAGTGGGCACCAAATGTCTGCTGAACTGAACTGAATTCCTTCGAAGCAGACCAGATGTCCCTCCAAACTTTCCTGTCTGTGTACGTTATCACTATTACCTTTAACACCCAGCTTGAAACCCTGGAGGCACTGTGCCTCTACCTCTCTGCTTTATTCTCTAACCAGTCACCAACAAGCACATTTAGAGCCATCTCCACTCCAAACATTCATGTGGACTACCTGTGCCCGCCCTATGGTAGAGCCTTCTGCGCTCGTGCTAGTCTGATCGTCTGCAGTGAGCCACGCTGCACACCCTGCCCCCGTCGTAGGGATGTCCTTTCAGTCCTTTCTGAGCACAAAGGACAACAACAAAGTGGTCACCAGGCCTTAGGGCACCTGCCTTTGAAAGGTCAGAAGATCATGGAACCTTAGAAACCATCTAGTTCTGTGTCCTTGAACAAAGCTACGTCTAAGCCCGTCCAGAGAGTGATCCTCCTTTACCTTTGTCATTCAGAACAACAGGCACCACTCTGGCATAGCTCTCATCAGGAGGAAGGTTTTCCTGAGATGGAACCAAAATCTTCTTTGCAGCTGCCACCAATTCTGCCTAGAACAAGACTAACTCAGCTCTTCCCAGGAGAGCTACACAGCTCTAGTTCTTTCAAGAGACTCTCATATGACACAACTCCAACGGCCTTAACTATGCTGGTGGCCCTCTGCTGAATGCACTCTAATTTAATCAACATCAAATTATAAAAAAAGATCTTAGGGAAGGGTAAATCTATATTTTTATCATACCTCCAGCTTAAATTCCCTAAGTTGGGGGTATGAGTGATAGGGGATGAGGAGGAGCTCACGGCAAATAGCCTCAATTCTCAGCTGAGAGTGTGGTGGGTGGGGAGCAATGGGAGGTTTGATCTACGTCTCATTGAAGATGAGGAGTGATGAAAAGGTTTGCAAGAGTCCTGGTGGAGAACAGAACAGTGAGTTGATAGTAGGGGGGAGTACAGAGGGATTGCCTGGTAGCAGTAAGGGCTCAGTTGAAGCTGTGCAATATAAATGGCCAGGAAAGCGGGGGGGGGGGGGGGAACCAGATTTCAGTGTAATTGACAGATAAAGGGAGTGGGAGAGGGAAAGATTTAGAATAAAAGGAAGTTTGTTGTACTATGGAACAGTCATCCTACAGGGCAGCAGGAGGGGCTCAGTAATGTTTGGTTGAAGCTTTGGAATGAGAGGGCTGAAGATACGGATAAGGAATCGAGAGGTTGGGGGGTGGGCAATGTGGTTGGGATGATGATCTGCAGGGGATCAGAATTACTGGGATGCAGAGGGTATGACCAGTGTGAGAATGTTCCTCATTCAGTGGAGGGTGCCATTCCTCCTCCCAAAGGAAGCCAGAGGCTAGCGTGTGATGACGTGGGAGGCACATGGTCCAGCGATTATCAGGGAGGTCAGGAGGTCCGGCTTCCAGGGGGAGCGTAGCTGCACCCAGAGAAGGAAGTCAGATCTCCACAGCAAGTGAAAGAAGCCCTGCTCTCCATCAACTTCCTCTTCCCCTTCCTTCAAGGGACAGACACAAGAGATGCAAAGCCTGAGGGCAAAGGCAAAGTTGTTCTTTGCACCAGAGGTTCTCCACATTCTGCTTAGGAGATTGGGCAGGCAGCAGGAGGCAGAAGTTGCCTTGGGCTGACACAGAGGGAAGGTGTTGCTTTGGGGTGGGCGAAAGATGCCTGTGTGGGCAGGCCCTTGCCACCTTCCCTCCGGGGGACACAATGCATCACATCCATGTGATGGATGGAAGGCCAAGGTGTGATTAGAGGAAGGTTTGGCTCTTCTCATCTGAGGAGCCTGGAAATCCAGCAGCCTCAGAAATGGTGGACTCCTTGGGGGGGGGGGGGTGGCACCAGGTACTCAGCCCAGCAGGAGAAGGAAGGTGCGAGGTGGGCAGCTGTACTCTATTCTGGCCAAGTGAGACTCCCATCCGGGTGCTGTGTTTAGTTATGGAACGATGCTGATTAACTAGAGTGCATCCAGCAGAGGGCCACCAGGATGCTTAAGGCCCTTGGAATTGTGTCATATGAGGAGGGTCTCTTGAAAGAACTGGAGCTGTGTAGCTTTCCTGGGGGAAGCTGGGTTAGTCTTGTTCTAGGCAGAATTGGTAGCAGCTGCAAAGAAGATTTTGGTTCCATGTCAGGAAAACCTTCCTCCTGATGAGAGCTATGCCAAAGTGGTGCCTGTTGTTCTGGATGATAAAGGTAAAGGCCTGACTGGAGGTCTTCAAGAAGAGGATCACTCACTGGACATGCTATTAGACATAACTTTGTTCAGAGACACAAGACTAGCTTCTGACCTTTCAAAGGAAGGTGCCCTAAGGCCTGGTGAACACTTTGTTGTTGTCCTTTGTGCTCAAAAAGTAAAAAATTAAAGTACCTTTATAGTATGTTTGGAAATATTTGTGAATTCCCAGAATAACAGCTATAACTATAATAAGTCACAAAAATAAGTTTTGATGCTAAATATAAATAATTTTTAATTGGCTGTGGTTTAAAATCATTTATGCTACTATTCTATCACATTTGCCAAGAAAACTCAGAATTAAGCATTTGGACAACCATATTCCCTTCCTTGGGCTGTTACATGAACACACACAATTGAGTGTTTTAATGGGTGTTCAAAAAAAATTTACACACAAAACAGGCTATAATATCATTGACAAAGAAGGTATGCTATGAAAAATATAAAGGGAATTTACACAAACAGAATACAAATGGCCATCCCCTGATAAATAACACTCAAAAGTTTTACAAAAGGGAAATGGCAGAGTCTAAACAGTCATCTGAAAACAGACAGTTTGGAGGCTTCTGACCTCGTACCCTGCATGCAAATTGGCAAAGATGATGAAAAACAGGAACAGTCAGTGATGGAAAGGGAGTGAGGACAGGCATGCTAATAACCTGTTGGTAGAACTGTGAACTGATTCACCCTTCTGAAAGTCCATGTTCATGAAAAATAACAAACTGTCCATGTCCATTCCCTTTGACCCATTGATCCCACTTAACTGGGCAAATATCCCAAGAAAATAAATACAGAAACCAAGGTCCAATATATAACAAAATATTCACAGCAGGACACTTTCTGTTAGCAAAGGGCTAGAAGAAAAGTAGGTATCCATCAACTGAGGAATGGTCTTAAAAAAACTCTGGCATATCAATGTAATGGACATTAACAGGAAGGAAGAAATGATGAATTCAGAAAAACATGGAAAGATTTAGATGAACTGATTCACAGGGAAACAGAACCAAAAGTAATTAGTCAACAAGCACTGATTAAAGCCCTACTAGATACCAAGCACTGTGCTAGTCACTGGGGATACAAAGAAAATTTAAACCATCCCTGCCCTCTCAGGAAAAACAACATATACACATACATGTACATACTAAACATACAAAGTAAATGCAAGGCAATCTGGAGATGGGGATGGAGAGGACAGAAGCACTCACTAGTTGGCTGGGAGACGAACTCATATAAGATGTGGATGATGAGCTGAGAGCAATATATTAACAATGTTAATGAAAAAGAGCAATAAAAGAATTCTTGAGTAATTGAAAAACCAATAGTGAGATGTGCAGATGACCGTAAAAACTAAAATGGACAATCTGGATAACATCAATATGAAAAGGATTTGCAAGAGCAAAATCAATGCATGACCTTTATAAGTGAAATAGTGAACTAGGGACCATATTTACATAATTTTCTCTGCTAATAGTGATATCAAAAATATACAGATACAAATACGTAAGAAGAGCCATTCTCCAACAGATAAATGGTAAAAAAAAAATGTTAACTGGCAATTTTCAAAAGAAAAAACTCAAGCTTTGAATGCCCATATAAAAATTGCTCCAAATCACTAATAAGAGAAATACAAGTTAAAATAATTCTGAAGCTCCACCTCACATCCATCAGATAGGCAAAGCTGACAAAAGCAGAAAATGACAGTCGCCTGGTAAGGACAGGCATACTAATGCACCGTCAATAGAGCTATGAACTGGTCCCACCATTCTGATAACCCATTTGGGAACAAACTGAAAAAATCACTGCACCGAATACTCCTGAACCTACTCTCAACACGACTAGGCACAGACACCAAAAGAGGTCACGTCGTTGTTGTTTTTGTTGAGTCGTGTCCAACTCTTCATGACCCCATCTGGGGTTTTCTTGGCAAAGACACTGGAGCGGTTTGCCATTTTCTTCTCTGGCTCATTTTACAGATGATGCAACTGAGGCAAACAGGGTGAAGTAATCAGCCCAAGGTCACACCGGAATTCAAACTCATGAAGATGAGTCTTCCTGAGTCCAAGCCCAGTGCTCCAGCCACACTGAGCCACCTAGCTGCCCCTAAAAAGGGCCAAAGCCAGAGGAGAAGAACACATGCATACAAAAATATTTATAATCGCCTTTTTTGGTAGAGAAAACAACTGGAAATAAAAGTGGGTGTCAATTAAAATGGGATGGCCCAACAAATCACGGTTTATGAATATAATGGAATATTAATGCCTCATAAGAAACCTGTATGAACCAATGTAGGGGAAAGTGAGCCAAACCAGAACAATTTACAGAATGACGATAATGTAAAGGAAAACAACTTTCAAAGACTTGGGAATTTTGATCAATGCAATGACACCAATCATGGCTTCAGAAGACTGACTCCTCACCTTTTGAAAGAGAGGTAATAAACAAATGTGGAATGAGCTATACATTTTCAGATATAGCCAAGGTGTTGATTTGTTTTACTTAACTAGATTTAAATGTTAGAAATAAGAGATGGGGAAGGGGTGGAAGTGGGGGGAAGGTAAGAGAACCGGCAGGGAGTAATAGTGATGCCCCACCCTACCCACCAAAAAAGCAAAGACCATTAATAAAACATTTAACAAATACACAGAAAAGGAGACACAAAAACAAGAATTTTACTTCTATCCTGTTCAATTTAATATGGACTTTAAAAAAAGACTCTACATAACAGTTCAGCTTCATATATGATCACCTGTTCTGCTCTTCTCTGTATAGTGAAATATTCCTATTTGTTGATTTTAAGTTCATCATAATAAAAAAAATAATGGAAAAGATCATCGCAGTCAAAGTCAGTTAAAAGACATCAATTAAGCAACTACTATTTGCCGGGCCTGGGACCCATGAGGACACAGTGCTGTCCAGTTGTCAGATGCAGCCCTCCTGTTTACTGGATGGTTTTGCTAACTCTTAAAAAGGAGGATTTCAGTGGGGTGGGGAAACAAAACTAACCACTGAAAAAAACAAAAGGGGCACCTAGATGGTACAGTGGATACAGCACCAGCCCTGGAGTCAGGAGGACCTGAGTTCAAATCCAGCCTCAGACACATAACACTCACAAGCTGTGTGACTTCTGGAAAGTTGCTTAACCCCAACTGCCTCATCAAAAAAAAAAAAAGACAAAATATTTGAGGGACCAAAAAAAAAAAAAAGCAATGGCTTTGTCACCAGGGAATGGAAGAACTATCTAAAAGTGGAACGCTCTGCCACGTTCACTTTAGGGTACAAGATGTTCCAGGCCTGATGATATCCTAGGGCATATGTTATAGAGAGCTAATGAGGTCTTTTCCAAGTATGAAAGTCTCAGATTCTATGAACTGTGGTAGATGAGTGTTACTGACAGCGAGAAATGAATCTTGCATGTAAGGAACCAAAACACAGTAAGTCACATAACTGATGTAGAATCATGTAAGAACTTGGGACAACAACATACAAAGTGACTGCAATGATATAAATGAAAAGAACTCCGAGTAAGTCTGATGACAAATGATAGAACCTATTTCCTTGATTCTGGCACTGAGGTGAGGAATATTGCACAGACTGTCACAAGAGGTTCAAGGGTCAGTTGGTTTTGCATAACTGTTTTTCACTGATATCAGGAAGAGTTCAATGACCAGGGAGGCCAGGCCATACCTATAAATGACTCAGATACAAAAACAAAGAGCATCAATAAAGGGCTCTTTTTTAATGACTGAGGGCAGGGGGAGAGGAGACACAGACAAGCACCAATTAAGCACCTACTAAGTGCTAGGCACTCTGCTAAGCACTTCACAAACACCTCACTGGACATCATTCTCATCCCTGATCACACAGCTGGTACTTTCTGAAAACACGAAGCCTAATAAATGCTCACATCAAACATCTCACTCCACCCTCACAAGAGCCCTGGCAGGTAGATGCTATTATTATCTCCAATTTACAGATGATGAAATGGAGGGAAAAAGAGTTAAATGATGTGCCAGGGTCCCACAGCTCTATCTAAAACTCAGGTCTTCCTGACTCCAGGCCCAGCACTCTGTACACTATGATACACATACCAAAGCAAGGTCTCATCTGCGCTGAGAGTTTCTTCTATCAATGAAATCTCAGCTTCAGCCATCTCTAAACCCTCTCCCATCCCCCAATCAATGAGTGATACTTTACATGACAACAGCACCTTTCCTTCCAACTTGTCTCACTTATTTTCCAGAAATGAAATCTCTCCTCTCCCCATCATAAGTTTGAAAAGGCTCTTGAAAAGTTAGCAGTTCATCTAGACTTGGCCTATAGAAGAGAGAAAAATCAGGTGAAGTACAATGATACAGGCTGGTCTACATGACCTCTGAACATACTGGTCAGTGGCTTTTCTCTTCATTTACTATATGCACTGTAAAGAAAAATTCTGAAGTTTGCCAACAACAGCAAAATCTACCTTATTTCATATATACACAAGATAGCTTTGCATTTTTCATCCAGATAAAAAGCATGATGATAATTACACATTTCCTATTTAGTCATCAACAGAGATCAGTATCATAGGAAAACAGAATTTCTGACTTATACACAACTAATTTAGATGGAAACTCTGGTGTCCTGGATAAAAATAAAGACTAAAAATTTTAGAATTTAAAATATAACTTTCCTCTTCAGCTAAAATATTTCACAAATATTATTGTGAGAATGCTGAAAACATCCATCCCTCACATAAGATATAAACAAGTTCTAGTTACATTTTATAAATGGAAAAGCTGAAGCTGAGAGACATTAAGCAAGTTATACAACACTGAAATTCTAGCATTGATTCTACTCTCTCAGGCTCTATCTACAGGGGAACTTTGCTTAAGAATCACTGGAAAGTCTGCTTTCTGTTCCCTTTTATTGTTTAAAGCCACGGCTGGACTTTTTTAAGCACCTCAATCTTTGTTAGCCATTCAACGGATATGTTTAAGTTTCTCTGAGTTAAAGCTGACTGTAACACTTCCAAAAGTGTTCAGTAAATTGTTAGGCATCAACCAAAATAAATCAAGTCACGGTCACAGACAAAACATACTTGGCTTATACTCTCAGAACACTGAAAAATGATTGCTTATTTATAGAGCTACAAACAAGTTGTTGCAAATGTTCTCTTACCAAAGGAAATATGTTTCAGAAAAAGTGTTTGCTTACTCTTAAAAATCATCCTTATTTCTGAAAGATGACAAATGTTATCTTGTGCTGTGCCTTTCCCAACACACAAAGTCACTTTCTCAAATGGAATTACCCTGCACTGAATACACAATGGCTAATCTGAAAAGCATCGCCATCACAACTACATATCCAGCATATTACTGCACCTGGTATGTTGTAGGCATTCAATAAATGCTTGTTGACTTGACAGCCTCCCCTCTTCTTACACACTTACACACACACACAGCCTTTAATTTCCCCCTTCTCTCTTGACATACAGTCAACCTAACGGATCCAAACTGTTGAAAATGTTGTAATGCTAAGGTTGGGTTTTAGCTTGATTTGTTCTTTAAAAAAAAGGATTTAGCCCATATGTATGTTCTACAAATAAGTCTAAGATAATGTTCATAAGAAGCCTAAAAAATTGAATTCAAATTGGCTAAATATTAAAATTAAGAATTCTGAAATCATCCCTCTCCTACACAGCACTACGTAAAAATACAGGTGTTCTGCTGCCTCCTGAAATTGAACCAATACCCAGAATTCCTTGGTAGCAAAATAAGACAAATTAAAAGAGTCTCTCTTTCCCTATTTCTATTTGGCTTCTTTAAAAAAATTGCTAATTAAAAAGCCCTAACCAAGGCTTCCTTTAAGTCCCAAATAAAATCCTACCGTCTACAGGAAGCTTTCTCCAACTCCCTTAATTCTAGCACCTTCCCTGTTAATTATTTCACATATATATATGAAATATGAAACATATCCCGCATGCACTTAACGAGTTTTCTTTGTTTATATGTTTGCATACTGTCTCCTCTATTGGATTATGAGTTCTTTGAGGACAGGGAAGTCTTTCCAGATCCCCCTCAATTCCGGTGGCTTCCCTCTCCTGATTACCTCCTAATCATCTCTGCCTCCTTTTGTATCCCCAAGACCTACTAGGTGCTTAATAAATGTTTATGGATTGATTGTGCACAACTCAAATTTACTAATTTCTTATCCACAATTAAGATACCATCTTTTAAAAACAAAGATGATTCTACTGATAATATTATCCATGTATGAACTTGAAGTTGTTTTCACAAGAGTTATGCTAGCCTCATACATTTTCATTCAGCCTTGCTAAGAGGCACACATTTGGGCTACTCTGACCAGCTTAACCTGACACCAGCAGAAACATTACATCTAAAATAAAAGATGAGAGGGGCAACAGGGTGGTGCAGTGGATAGAGCTCCCATCTTGGAGTTAGGAGGACCTGAGTTCAAATCCAGCCTCAGACACTTGACACTTACTAGCTGTGTGACCCTGGGCAAGTCACTTAACTCCCATTGCCACACTGAAAAGTAAAATAAAAGATAACACTCCAGGCTGAGAGCAATAAAATCAGAGTTTATTTTAGCAAGATGACCCATAGAACTGGAACAATAATTCCCTATTTACATCAATATTCTCTCTTATATAAATGCATATAAATCCAGGCATAATTGTCACCTGTCCAATTTTGATTTCAACAGATTACCACATTCCTAGAGTCATCCATTCCCGGATTAACAGTTCTCAAGACTTTTCCCTGAGCCCAAAAATTCCTAGTTATGCCTTTAAAGGGGCTAGAACCTTCCTCAAGTTGTGTCCTGCTTCCTATATCTAGCAAGATCCAATGTGCTAGGGAAGTTGTGTTTAATATCTTATCAGATTTTGTCTGATATATACACCAAAAGAAGAAATTATCTGTAGGAAGTCAACATCTTACAGCTTTGACAATGTAAACAAAGCATATTTTAAAAAAAACAAACCCAGTATTCTCCAAATCTCAAAGGTGGAGGGAACACCAGAGATCTAATCCACCCCTGAGCTTCAGTCCGTGGGCAAAAGAAAAGGTGTTTTTTTTTCCCTGGTTTCATTTTTAAATGTTGAAAGAATATATTTGGAGTTAGACAATTTCATCCTGCACTGTCATTTTCATGGAATCAACAGGGTACTTAGTCAACAACACACAACACTGAGAAGCCAGCATATTCCATCCACTCTTTCCATTTCATTACTACTCCTATCTTCTTCACCACTCATTCCCCTCACAGCCCCTGGACCTGGAAATCACAGAATTTGGGGTCCTTGAGACACACACGGCACTTCATAGCCTTCCCCTCAACACCCTTAGGGCATCGCTGTTCCCTCTACAAACTGCCTTCCCCTTGGTGAAGGAGCATTCATTCCCCTCACAGCCCTTGAACCCCAGAATCTGAATTTGGGAGTCAGAAGGTTCCATCTAGAACAACACATCCTGGAAAAGGATCCCATCATAACTACGTGTCCAGCACATTACAGTGCCTGGTATGTTGTAGGTATTCGATAAACGCTTGTTGACCTGACATGACAGCTTCCATCTCTCTCTCTCTCTCTCTCTCTCTCTCTCTCTCTCTCTCTCTCTCTCTCTCTCTCTCTCTCTCTCTCACACACACACACACACACACACACACACACAGAGCGCCTTCAATGCCCCCCTTCTCTCTACACTGGTCCTGCAAGGCCTCACGATGCCTCCTAGTGACTTCTCCCTCAGAGGGCCCTGTAATTTAATTCACACTCACAATCACACAACACAAGGTCCTGTGATTTTCATTCCTTCTTACACACACTATAGGAAGTCTTTCCAGATCCCCCTCAATTCCGGTGGCTTCCCTCTCCTGATTACCTCCTAGTCATCTCCTATCTATATAGGTCCAGAGTCCACAGTGGTTTTTTAGGTCGTCTCCCACCTCCAGGGCAGGGCCCCTCTTTGGCCTCTTTTGGTATCCCCAGCTCTTAGCATATGGCAGAGTAGGCGCCTAATAAACGCTGATTGACTGACACATGGCCTTACCAAGTTTCCCCCTTCCCCTCCCCTGCACACAAACACCCGAGCCTACCTTAAATACACTCACTCCCCCCTCCCCTGCACACACATATACATACATATTCGCCCCTCCCTTGCACACTCACTCCTCCTCTACAAACACATATACAAACTCTCTCCCCCTCCCCTGCACACACATATACACGTACATATTCGCCCCTCGCACACTCACTCCTCCTCTACAAACACACACAAACTCTCTCCCCCTACCCTCCATACAGTCCCCCTCCCTTGAACATTCACTACCTCTCTTGCGCACATACGCCCCCCTCCTGCACACATACAGACTCACCCTTCTCTCGCACACACACCGCCCCCTCTCCCTTGCACATACACTGGCTCTCCTGCGCACACACACACACACTCCCTCCCCCTCCCTTGCACACCTCCCCCTGCCCCATACACACACTCCCTCCCCTGCACGCACGCCCCCGGCCCGCTCACCCTCCCGGCAGCGCCTCCTCCAGATGGTGTCCGTGTTGAGGATGCGCCGGAACTTGGTGCAGACCTGGGCCAGGCTGGGCAGGTCGGTGCCGGGCAGGGAGGCGAAGATCTCCACCAGGAGCTCGGGAGGCAACTCGAGGAGTGAGCAGCGCGCCGGGGCCGCTGGGGGCTGCGGGGCCTGCGGGCAGGCCGAGGCAGAGGCCGGGCCCCCAGAGCCTCCTGCGCCCGCCGGGCCCCCAGTCGCCAGGCTCGCCCCCGGGTCCCCCGCGGCTCCGCAGGCTCCCGACGGCTTCGGCATGGCCGGGGCGCCCTCGATCCTCTCCTCCTCCGGGTCCGTGTCGGGCTCGCTCTCGGCCGCCGCCCCCGCCGCTTCAGCCGAGCCCTTGCGCTGCTGCCGCCTCCGGCAGCCCCGGGACTGACCCACCCCACAAAGCCGGGCACACACCGCCATCCCGGCTCCTGTGTGACGGGGCCCCCACGCCCCCGCCCCCGCCGCTGCCTCCGCGCACGCGCGCGCCTGCGCTGCCGCGCCGCGCAGCCGCCCCTGCCACCCCCGCCGGGGCGGAGTCGGCCCCGGCCTTGGCCAATGCCGCCACACGCCCGAGCGGGCACGCGCTCGCACTCCCGCCTCCCCGGCCTTGGCCCCGCCCCCTATCCTTCTGCCCCTCCTTCCGATGAGGCCAGGCCCCGCCCCCTCTCTTTCCCCGTGTGACGACACAGCTGGCACGCCTGTCCCCCGAAGCCACGCCTCGGTCCTCTCCAATCGCCGGGAGTCCAAAACTGGCTCTTTAAAGGCACTCCCCGCCCCAGGGGTCTAGGTCCCGCGGCTCCCGGGGTACTGCGCTTGCGCTGAGTGAAGCTGGACGAGCCGAGATTTCCACCCGCAGCAGCAGCTGCTCCCCTCAGGGTCTTTAGAGCTCCCATGCGCCACAGGACGTCAACAAGCATTTATTAAGTGACTACTGTGTGCCAGGTGCAGGGTATGCAAGTACAATGAATGAAACAACCCCTGCTGCAGGGAGCTAAGGCATCTATTAAGCACCCACCGTGTGCCATTGACTGAGTGTACAAGCACCATGAATGAAAGGAGCTTAAAAACATGTTAAGCACCTACTGTGTGCCAGGCTTGGGGTCTCTTAAGTACAACGAATGGAACAAAAATCCCTGCTCCGAAGGAGCTGACATTGTAATTGGGGCGAACAAACAAAGGCGTACAAAGGCATACTCGGCATAAGTACAAAGTCAGAGCTGGGGCCCGTGGACTATGTGGACGACTGTACTGTACGAGATGGGTTTCCTTTGCAGCCCAATGCATTTAAAATGTAATCCTGAGACGTCTGTGACCTCCTTGACAGCCTTTCTTTGTCTCCCCAATGCACTTAGTAGGCGCTTAATTGTTGACTCGACTTGTAAAGGGGGACGGGGATATTTCGCACACGCACCGACAAAGGAATCCAAGATACAAAAGCAGTTCAGAATCACCAGCACCACCACGCCTTCATTATCCATAAGAGGAAACAGGCCCAGAGGCAGGAAGTGACAGCTCCCTGCTGCGCTCACAACCGCCCCCAAGATTTTGCAGTGCAGGGCTCTGTCTGCTTTGGCTATCCTTCCTGTACCTTGGCCAGCCTATCTTGTTACATTGCAGCACCCAGCTCCCTGCCCGGCACCGAGCCAGAGCTGGGCAGTGTAATTTCCACTTAGGAAAGGCGATGGGGGGGGTGAGGGAGGAGACAGGGAGTTCTCTCTTTCCTTAACCCTAAAGGCGCCAGGTTTTGCTATGATAATATAGAGAAAACAAGAATTCGCTTTCCCAACTCAAACCTCGTTTCTTCCAGCTCAAGCAGCATCGTCCTTTAACGTCCCTTCAAGATTGGTTCTAAAATAACCCAGGGAAGTAAAATGGTTGAAAAACTGATCGTGGATGCCCCGTGTGAGGATCGAACTCACGACCTTCAGATTATGAGACTGACGCGCTACCTACTGCGCTAACGAGGCTCCTTAGCAACCACTCCCATGAAAGGGCTTTTGAATAAATTTATGAGCCTAGCAGCTGGATTTCTTTTATTCCTTCTTTTCTTTCTGCACTATTTGAAATATATATGTTCCCAATTTTTTTTAAGAAAAGACTAGATTCGAACTTTTAAAATCAATTAAAACCTCCCAGGCGTTAAAAACGCATTCCTTGAATTAAACTGTCAGTATCTTTAGGCTCCAAAGCAATAAAACTAAAAGTGAAAGAAACCAGGTTCCAATTTGCCATCACGTTCTTCTGGGTGGGTATCCGTCTCCATTGTAGAAATCCATTAATAATTTTATAGCTATTAATTATTATAAAATCTATGTAGAATGCAGGTAATATACTTCTCGCAGGATGCAAGTGCTCATTAAATGCTGTTTTAACTCAATAGCTGGCTCTGTTAGCTGCAGACTGTTCTTTCGCCTTTAAAAAAAATAAATTCGTGGACACCCTTCTCTTCTTTTGAAATCCAATTTACCGCCGCCATCAATTAAGTCCTCTGCAGCTGATGCCCAGTGGTTGCAGGGCTCGCTCTAGATGCACCTTAGATAACAAAATTTTTTGAATGATCCTTTGGATTTGAAGAAAGGAGATGATAAACATTTCCTCTTCCTTAATACATTGTATCCTATTTTAAACCTAGGTATGTTTTACATGATCCATTTTCCAGTTCATGCAAATTAATTTTTATTTTTTATTTTTAATAAAGTGTTCTATATTTATATAATATATAATTTTATATACTACATATAATTTTATATACTTTATTTTTCCAATTACTCATAAAACCAATTTTTAGCCTTTTTTTATTTTGAGTTCCAAATTCTCTCCCTCCTTCCCTCCCTTCCCTCTCCCTGAGACAGCAAGCAATTTGATATAGGTTAGACATGTGCAATTATACGAAATCTATTTCCATTAAATTAATTTTTTAAAAAACTTAAGATCAAATAATGATAGAATTGGAGATGATTTCTAAAAATCTCTTAAGCTCTCATAGACTACCATTCCAAGATTCTAAATCTAGTTTTTCTAAAACTACCAATTTTCACAGATATTCTAATAGAATTATGTCTACCAAGACAGTAAACACACTCTGCCTCACCCTAACAGCAGCAGCTTCGAAATAGCTCCAGCTTTTCAAAATTACAAAAGACAGTTATAAAACAGTGCTACCTGCTAGGAAATAATTTTATTTTGTTTTTCTCATATTTTGATATTTCCTTCTTAGCATGTGAGTTAGACTGTTAAATCAACCAGTCAAGCTGGTTTTTGCAGCCATTTGGGGAATGCACTTTGATTAGCCTTTGTCCAGTTATGAAACATAAATAAATATAAAGCAGATTTTATAATGATCTATGTTTACTTCCAATAGAACTCTTACAGATACTTTATCAGGCTTTGATTAAATGACACCATGTACCAATATATGTGTGTATGTGTTTGTGTGTGTATATATGTGTATACACACACATAAACACATACATACATATCTACAGACATAGATGTGTATACATCTGTGCATACATATGTGCATATATTGTATGTATGTATGTATATACATAAGTGTATGTATATACATATTGTATTATGGTGTTGTACATATATGCACACAGAAATGTATATGCACCTGTAAAACGATGCCTCCCACATAGAACTTAATAATTGTCCAGAACTTTATATATGTACATATACACAGATTATTCTATAATTTATAGAAATAAACCCACATAAATTCTTGGCAATTATTGAAGCTCTATGTATGTGAGCTATCACTATTAATAATAATCAATCAATATCTAAATAATATATTGTTGCATTATATTAATATATCTTAATATATTATATAATAATACATAATGACACTAATAATAACAACAACCAATTATTAATAATAATCAATCATTTATTAAGCACCTACTATGTGCCAGGCACTGTGCTAAGTGCTGGAGATACAAAAAGAGGTAAAAGACAGTCCCTGTTCTCAAGGAGCTTACAATCTCATAATAATGATGATGATGATGATGATGATGATTTCTCAAATACAGGCTTGTTCATTAAATATTAAAGCTGGAAGGGACCTTAAAGGCCATCTGCTCTGATTACCTCATTTTATGGTACTCCAAGTGCCCTCATGAATTCTTTATAATGTACATTATGTTAGTGTCTCAACCACAACAGCAACTCTGATCACCAAAAAGCTAAAATCACACACACACACACACACACACACACACACACACACACACTCTCTCTCTCTCTCTCTCTCTTCTCTCTCTCTCTCTCTCTCTCTCTCTCTCTCTCTCTCTCTCTCTCTCTCTCTCTCTCTGGAAGCAAGAATACATTAGTTTTCCATTCTAGTTTCATCTTTTCCAGTAAACCAGTTTTGTAACCTTAGACAAATCCTTTTACCTCCCCAGTCCTCATCTTGAATATAGGGGATTGGAGTAGATGCTCTCTAAAATCTCTTAAAGTCCTAATACTCTGCAATTTTATGATTTTCAAGATTATAATGGCCAGCCTTCCTAGTCTACTAACCAATGAGTATGTTTAATGGGAAACTTTCCATGAATAAACACAATGAACAAGATTCAACAGGAGAACAATGGAGGGGGTTCATCTCATGACAATCGCTCTGTATTTAAATAGATCATCACATGATGATTTAATAATCTTTCTCTTCCCTTTCTGTGTAGAGGAGAGATTTTTTTTACCAGACTTTGTTCCTCCTTTCCTTTTAAGCCTGTCTTTCCATGAAAACCTTACTTTCATCTTTCTTTCACCTTGATTTATTTATCTCTTCTCTTTAAAATATTTTTTATTCAATTCATCTCTTACTCTTGTGTATGGAATGACATACATTTTTATAGCCCACTGAATCTCAGAGATTCATCAGAACCAGGGAAATGTTTAGGCGTTTTAGAGCTAATATTTAGGCCCTGCCCCACAATTGCTTCTTGTCATGACCCCACTATATCAGGCTAATACAGAAGATAGTTTGGGGCTATGTCAGGGTCTACTGTGCAAAACTGGATCTTGCCAATCAGGTGAAGAATTTTATTGCTCTAAGGACAACCTCAATGTCTTTCATCTCTTACGCCTCTTCAGGGAGGCTTGGGAATACCAGTAGACAGGATCACTCATGAAGTTTAAAGAGTAGATGTGAGTGCAGGAGGACAGTAAGCTTTTGCCCTGAAGTTTGGACAAAATGCAGTACAAAAGGCAGAATTTCTTTTTCTTTTTCTTTTTTTTTCAGTTGGCATACATACATAATAAAGGACAAGGGAGTTAACAGCTCTGGACTTCCCCATTTCATTCAACTGCTGTTCTTGAATGTTAGAAGCAAGATGAGCATCAAACCCCAAGCCTCCACACAGCTGCTGAGGAGTCATGGGGAGGCTCCATCAACTCAAGTATTTAGGGAATACAGAATCTCCATCACGGGTTTAATAAGAACTACACGTAATTTTCCAATTCTAAGTCAGATAGATGTCTGAGACTATGACTTTGAATCAGCACCAGACACAGGAAGTTCAAAAGAATAGATCTAATGTTAGCCTGGGGACATTCTACTTGCTTTTGTCAGCCATCCTAAGCTAGCTGTGGTAGCTCATATCCTCGGCTAAGGACTATAAACATTGTCAGCCTGCCCTTGTCAGGGAGAGGTTTTGTTAAGTCACTGTACTTTAAGCAGATGCGAGCTGACTCCAGAAGATGGCCCTGAAGAGCTGAAGCCTAGGTGGTAGCAGAGAGAATTTTGATGAGTACGATAACACAGGGGAGGCTCAGTAGTGACCAACATGATGCCATCACCAGAGAGCCTTGGCACCTGCGTAGTGTCAGAAATACCAATCGCCCTAGCCATGAAGTATCCACGTTCCTGGTCACATGCATCTCTTAAAGGCATCAGAAAGAATATAATATTTGGAGTTAAAGAATTTGGGTTCCAATCAGCGACCTCTGCCATTTACTATCAGTATGACCTTAGACAAGTAATTTAACTTTTTGGTAGAGGAAACTGAGTCACAGAAAGGTTAAGTGACTTCCTCAAGGTCACAGCTATTTAAGTGTCTAAGGCTAGATTTGAACTCAGATGCCTAATGCCACTTCCAGCTATAAATCTATAGCTCTCCAATCCTATTAGCTTCCATGTGTATTCCCTCATTTATTGATTTCTCCAAAGATGAAGTGGATAGAGTGCTGGGCACAGAGGCAGGAACTTTTGAGTTCAAATACAACCTCAGACATTTACTCTCTGTGTAACCCTGGGCAAGTCAGTTAACTTCTATTTTCCTGAGTTTCCACAACTGCAAAATGGGGATAATAATAGTACCTAAATTTCAAGACTGTTGTTAGGATCAAATGAAATAATATTTGGGGGGAAAAAAGCATTTAGCACAGTGCCTGCCACATAGCAGGTGCTGTATAAATACTTATTCCCTTCTCTTCCCCTCCCCACACTAATGGTGTGCTAACCTAAAAGAAAGAATGTACCTCATAGGGGAGATAGGAGTATTTCTTGTTATCTTATTTATAAAGCTATTTTATAAAAGTCTTTTTTTTTTTAACTAATATGCCCTCTGGGTAGCTGGTAAAAGTAAGCAAGTGGATGTAAGCCTGTGGACTATGGTCTACAGTAGATTACAACCCACTAGAACTTGGGGTAGCTTTTCTGGGAATCAACGTGGGAGAAATGTCCCACGTGTTACATTTTGGGGTTCTATTCCAGCTACCTATTTTTTGTTATCCTAGCACTGTAGGAACTTGAGATTTTTTCACCTCTTTTTTATGTACACAAATATATGTTTATGTTTATGAACATAAGCATACATATATTAACATACATAAACGTCAATATATTGCATGCATATTTTCCCTTCTTGGAATGTGGTTGCACAGAAGGATTTTCTAATGAAAACTGACCCCCTAGAAGTAGCTAGGACTTAGCACAATGTGTGTGGTGCATCACAAGTGCTTGATAAATGCTCTTGTTCTTTCACTGTGATTCTTACAGACCAAACCCATGGTTCTGCTATAACTAATGCATTTTTACAGCTGTTCCATAGTCATATATGATTTCAGCTAAAATTAGCACCAACATCATGGAGAAATAGTGACCCTAAGAGCCTCACAGAGGATTCTTGTTATTAGGTACGCCTGATACACAAGGTGGCAAGGTTATTGAGAGAGTTCTCTGAGATACAGTTTAGACAAGGCATACCTGACAAAGACCTGTCCATATTACAATCAGTGGTGCATTTCAGCATCCTTTCAAAGATAACAGTTGGGAAGAATACTTGAGCACTAGTTATCAGAACTTCCCATGGGTACAAGGTACTAGCAAAAAGGCTCAGGTGTCTACTGGAAAAAGAACTCAGAGAAAACAGGGCAATATGCATTCTAGGGTGAAGGTCAACCTATGCAATTAGCAGGGGTACCTGAAAATGGTGAGCAGTCTACAAAGCTGTCATCCCAAATTCAAGAAACCCACAATGCCAAGCAGAGAGTTTTCTCAGTAGAGTATCCAACTCTTCTATGGAGGAATCACTGGAATCTTGGGTAGGATATACCAACGAAATACTATAATAGTGGCCAGGAACTAAACTGGAGAAACCACTGAGAAGCCTCAAGGGATCAGCATTTGATCTTGTACATGGCCTGAAATCACTGGATCCTAAAGTCACAATGTGAGAATGCTCTGAAAGACTAAATCAGAGAAAAACTAGAAGAACATGGAACCTATGACCTATCAGACTTATGGATAGGAGAGCAATTTATTAATAAACAAGAGATAGCATTGAGAGGCATAAAATGAATAACTTCAATTACATTAAATTAAAAAGAGTTTGTACAAATAAAACCAACATAGCCAAGGTTAGTAGGAAAACAGAAAATTGTAAGAAAATTTTTATGGAAATTTCTCAGATATTGTCTCAAATATATGATATATGTAATATACATATATATGATACAAAATACATAGAGAAAACTTTGTCAAATTTATAAGAATACAAATCATTCCCCAATTGATAAATGGTCAAAGGATATGAACAGGCAGTGTCTCAATGAAGAAATCAAAAGTATATAGCCACATGAAAAATACTCTAAATCACTACTGATTAAAGAAATGCAAACTGAAACAGCTTTGAGATATCATCTTACACCTATCAGACTGGCTAAAATGATGGAAGGGGAAAATGACATACGTTGGAAGGGATGTGGAAAAATTGAGACACATTCACTGTTAGTGGAAGTGTAAACTGATTCCCACCATTTTGGAGAGCCCAAAGAGTTATTGAACAAACTATACCCATTTGACCCAGCAATACCACTATGAGGTCTGTTTCCCAAGATGATTAGAGAAAAAGGAAAAGAACCTATGTGTGCTAAAATAATTATAGCAGTTCTCTTTGTGGTTACAAAGAACCGGAAATTAAGAGGTTGCCCATCAATTTGGGGATGGCTAAACAAGTTGTGGTATATGATTGTGATGGAATACTTTTGTGCTATAAGAAATTATCAACTGGTTGATTTTAGAAAAATATGGAAAGTCTCGCATGAAATAGATGAAGAGCGAAATGAGCAGAATCAGGAGAACATTGTACACAGTAACAACAATATTGTTCTAAGAACTAAGTCATTCTGAATGTTATAAATACTGAAATCAGCTACAAAGGACCTATGAGGGAAAATGCTATCCATATCTAGAGAAAGAATTGATAAATAGAAGTTTGTGTACTATGGTTTTGCATACACACACACACACACACACACACACACACACACACACTTGTGTCTAATAGTGGCCTTCTCTGGGGCAAACTAGGGAGAGAGGGAGAAAAAAATTGAAAGTGCACAGCAGAGAAGAAAAGAAAACTTAGAAGGAAGCACAGAAAAGCAGGGTAGCCTTGAAAATAATGTGCAGTATTTATTAACATAGTTTTTCAACAAAACAGCATGAAATGGGAATTCATAGTTTTATATTGAATTCTCTTTTTATGTTGTGATGTGCATGTGGACATGTTCCTTTTTTTGTCTTTTTTTTTTAGTTTAAAATTAACTTAAAATTTTTTAAAGAGTAAATCAGAGGTTCTTAACTTTTTTTGTGTGTAACAGACATTTTGCAAGTCAATATCTTCTAAGAACCCTTCCAGCAATAAACCTATGATCTTATTATCTCCAAGACCCAATGATAGACTACTCATGATTGACCAGATTTGAAGACTCTGAGGACATTTGCTGAGAAATAGAACAATGGGCTGAACCACTCTTCCTGGAAAGACAAAAGATTGAGTGTCCAACGATCATAGCAGCCTGGTGTAAGAACATCACAAGAGTAGCGCCAGAAAAAAGAGTAGAGCTGTATTTTGTTAAAACTGTGGTCTAGACAGACATGGACATGCTAGACTCATTAAAGAAGTGAACAGACTTAGTTCTACAGAGACTGACATCCATTTAACCATCATTAGGAAACAGCAATGGAGTGAGGGATAGATGTCAGTTACCCCAGACACTGAAAAACCTAAGCCAGGACTCACCCAGCCATGCTGTAGATCCTTTCCGCCTAGATTCCAGTGACAATGAAGAGTGAGGAGAGGGTGTAGTGGCATCCTGAGCAGATCAGTGGATACCAAGTGGTAACTGTCATCTAGTCATTTCATGAAAGTTATTAGCAAAAATGTCTTCATAAACAAAGCAGCTTAGGGGTTCTTTAGGTTGGGAAAGAAGGATTGTTCATGTCTGGGTGACATCAACATGAATGTGAAATTCTCTAAGGAAGTAAACAAAGGGAAATTCGATTCTGAATCTGATTCTCACTAACAAGGAAGAGCTGCTTGTTGGAGTGAAAATGATGGGGACTTTTGGAGGAAGTGATTCCTGCCTCCTAGAGCTTGTGATGGAGGAGAAGAAATCTGGGAAGAGCCTGACACACCATCTAGATTTTGGGAAAGCACATTTCAAAGGATTAAAGAAAGGAACACCATGGACTACAGTTCTGCCAAGGAAGTCAGCCCAGGAGGGATGGGAGTTGCTCGAGAATGAAATTCTGAATATGCAAATGGCAATGAGGAGAGAGAAAAATAGGATTTTTTTCTGGAAAGTTGTGGATGCATGAGGAACTCAACAAACACCTTAGATTTTAAAAGGAAATATACAAAAGATGGAAGCAAGACCAAGCAACAGAAGATCCATATATAAGAGAATGATATGAATGATATGAGATATGAGTCCTCACTAAGAGTGTCAGGAATGCTAAAGCTCAGAATGATCAGTGGAAAGCTAAGAATCAAATGGAGGGGGGCACGGCAGAAGAAGTTTCAAAGAAGTAATATGACCTTTGCTTCAGATGAATGAGACACTGATTGATAAAATAGAGAAGGGAGAGCTGCAATTGCTATTTAATTTGTTTTCTTTGCAAAGAAGAATGATCTTTACACTGGAAACAAAAGAACAAACAAACAAAAAAAGACCAAAAAAGAGCTGGCATCCAAGATAAGTAAGGAAAGAGTAAGACAGCATATCTAGTCTCCCTTTGTGAAGTCAAATCATCTGACCCAGATGAGCAACATTCTCTGAATGCATGGAGGAAAAAAATGTAGATGTAATTGATGAGCCACTGACCAAGATGGTAGCAGATGGAAAATGGTAGAGGGGCCACAATATTGAAAAAGCATAGACATTGTCTCAATTTTACAAAAGGGGGTTGGAGATTGAGGACAAAATCTGCAAATTATCAGCCAGTAAGTTTCATCTTCAATCCAGGGGAAATCCTAGAAAGGCTCATTAAAGAGAAGTTGGCAAATATCTAGAAAGTGAGATAGGAATAACAAAGAACCAGCCTGGCCTCTTCAAGAATGGGACATTTCCTTCTTTGAATGCCTAAACTAGTAGATAAAGGTCACACTGTGGACATATTTATCAAAAATTTTTCTAAAATTTAGGTAAATTGGGTTTAAATCAATCTCATACTATTCTCATGAAAAAGATGGAGAGATATAGATTAGACAATAATACTATTGGATGACCAAGCTCAAAGAGTTTGATGTCCAAGTCGTAAGAGATCTCCAGTCAAATACACCAAGGATTTGGTTTAGCCCTCTGCTAATCAACATTTTTATCAATGACTTGGATAAAGTCATCCATGGTATGCTTATCGAATTTGCAGATACCTTATCCAGTGGAGAAGGAAATGGTAAACCACTCCAGTATCTTTGCCAAGAAAACACCAAATGGGGTTGTGAAGAGTCGGACATGACTGAAAATGACTGAACAATAAAAAATGTAGTGGATAACAGATTCAAGATCCAAAAGAATCTTGACAGGCTAGGACAATCTAAGATGGGCGCAGTCTAATAAGATGAAATTCAATAGAGATGAACTCAAGTTCGTGAGTATAATAAAATAGGGAAGCCATGGAGAAATAGCAATTCTGAAAACTGTCTGGGGTTTTATTGGATTGTAAGTTCAATATGAGTCATCAATGTGAGCCTGGAAACTACAAAAGCTAATATGATGAGTTCTATAAAGAAAGGCATATATTCTCAGAACAGGGAAGAGAGAGTTCCTCTCTCATCTGTCCTCATAAGACCTCATCTTAAATGTGGTATTCAGTTCTGGGTACCACGATTTAAGAAAGGATATTGGTAAAATAGAGGGAGTGTGAGATCTCCTCCAACTCTTAGATTTTGTGAGTCTGTGAGAAAAGTCTTACATTAGCAGGAGGATGATAGTATGAAACTGTCAATTGGCAATGGCCCATTTTTCAGAGTCGTTGCCTAGTATATGAATCTATTATGGGAGAAATATCACCCCATTGAATTTCGATGGTAGGTAAACTGCTGCTGAATAAATCTATCATAATGCAGAAATTTTAGAGGCAAAAATCCAAGAACAAGTTCAGGAGGTAGAAAAATAACTCTGAACAAAGATTGGGGTTCTAACAAGGCTTTTTATAGACATAATTACATCAGAGAGACAGAGGAATAATTTTTTATGTACGGCAAACTCATACCTCTTCTTAGGTAATGAAAGTTGAACAAACTTAGGTAGAAAGAATCACGATCTGATACATCCCCTAAGGAAACAGACCTAGTTAAACAGACTGTATAGGTAAACTAAGTCAGGTTACACATTAAACTACATTTGGAGAGTCCACCATGGGCTAATTGAGAGGAGAAAATTTACATCATAAAGATAACCAAAGGCTCCCAGCCGGAAGAATCCTTCCACAAATAAATCGCTAAATCCCTTTGGGAAGCTCAGTCTTTTTTTTTTTTAACTTCTGATTTGAGGAATGTCAAAAAGTCTTCCCTTAATATTATCATTCTATGAGCAAGGATTTTAGCCAGGTAAGGTTAATATGAACAGGAAACAGGCTTTAGTTAGCCAGATGTTCTAAGAGGAATAGCATAATAAAATTAAATAAAAAGAGATTTTTTAAAATCTCATAATAAGTCCCAAAATGTCTCAATAGGGAGTATAAATCTAAAGTAGATGAAAGCACTCATTAGCTGGCCACATCCCAGGAATCCACAGGAGCTTTTTTTTCCTTTAATTTGGTGACTATCAAAAATGTGTGAAGAATTATGCTATCAATGCTAAACCACTCAATAATTTCATTTGTCAGCATATGCTTGGAAAGAACCAAAAACAAAATTCTGGGCAAAAGGAGTCAATCTAGCCTGATCCATTTGATGCAATTTTTTTTAAAATATAGGGATAAGAAAGGGTTTGATCAATTTTCTCATATTTGCACCAATATTGGCATACATATATCCAAGCTACCTATTTGTGCTACCCATTGATGTTAAGAAGTAGTCTTGTACCAAGACAGCAATGGTCACTAGAAAACTATTACACTTTCCAAAAGAGGACTTAATGACAGTAAGACTTTTCATCCCATACACAAACTGGAGTTTGGGTCTTTGAAGCAAGCAGTCACCTAGAAGTTCTGAGACCAGGCTTCTGGAGCTCAGCGTGAAGTATGGACTAAGAATGACTCATTGATGTATTCTGATGAGCACTGAGTTGGACACTCCCAGTGTCTGGTACAGAACTAGTCTCAGAATCTTTGCCTCTGACATACTCCTCAGGATGACTGTAGGCACATCACTGAACCTCTCAATGCTTCTGGCCAACGCTCTGAAACTCTAAGTTTCAGTACAATTGCTGTTCTCTATTAATAGAGGGAGAATGCTCTCTGGAAAGTCCCTACACCAATGAAATTACAAATGCTCCCTCACAACCATGAAACTCAGATAATGAATTCTAGATAAGGAGGATAATTCTGTAGTTGAAAGACTGAATAGCCTGTCAGTGGCAAGCTGGCCCCTGAGAATGGTCTGATTCCTGCACAGACATCACATGCCTATTACGGAGTCTGGTTCCTTGGAGAATAGGAGAAAAGGAACTATGGAGAGTTATCCAAGGGGACCTTAAGAAAAAGGGCCTGTGGGGCAGCTAAGCAGCACAGTGAATAGAGCTCTAGCCTTAGACTCAGGAGGACCTGAGTTCAAATCCAGTCTCAGACACTTAACACGTACTAGCTGTGTGACCCTGGGCAAGTCATTTAACCTCAATCGCCTCACCAAAAAGAAAAAAGAAAAAAAAAGAGAAAAGAAAAAGGGCTCCCCAGTTGCAGACAGACTGTCTGAGCTAAGTGCTAGCACATCAGAGGAGTCAAGAAAACCCCGGGGGGATTTCTGCTCAGAAGGGATGTGGAAAAGGCTAAACCACCTACGAAACAAATGGTGCCTATTAAGACCTCAGAGTTTTCCAGACACAAACTCTAGACGCAATTTTCCAGGGACAAAGTTCTACTTCCTTTGCTCTGCTTCACTGTAACAAAGGCAACAAGATGGGAAAAGTAAAGTATCAGAAAATTTGGACTTATAAGGGACAGAAAGAAGGTCTGATAATTGTGCATTCAGATGGGATATCTGTCTTATATCTTAGGCATTCTGCCGTGAATGGGATTAAGTGGCGGAAAGTGTGAGAGATGGCTACAAGAAGGCCTGTTGAGCTGTCATAAATAATAATAGTTGAATAATAATATTACTAAAATAATAGGCTGTTGAGAAGGGATTTAGGAAGGGAAAAGTGCATATACTTTCCTTGGCCTTTCTGAGTCT
This sequence comes from Phascolarctos cinereus, assembly GCF_003287225.1. NCBI lineage: Eukaryota > Metazoa > Chordata > Mammalia > Diprotodontia > Phascolarctidae > Phascolarctos > Phascolarctos cinereus. The sequence continues at coordinate 54,533,584 of NW_027555625.1, read as the reverse complement.
TTGACACTGATTACCACCCTGTTCTTCCTGGGTACTCTCACCTCCCCTGTCTTGTGTGACAGACGCTACTTTTACTTGGTTCTTCTGCTACTCATCGGATTGCTCTTTCTTAATCTTTCTCCGGATCAGCATCTAGCATCTCCCTGCTTAGTGTGGATATTCCCTAGGGTTCTGTTCCACTCCCACTTGAACCCGCTCCATGGGTTCAAGCATTATCTTGCTCGGATACTGTCTGTGTAACCCAGGGCAAATCACTTCATTCCTCTGAGCCTCAGTTTTCTCATCTGTCAAATATGGGGTTGTACTTTTCTAGCTCTATTATTCCCATGTAAATAACAACAACAACAGCAATAATAATAATGATAGCAGCTAGCCTTTGTATAGTATTCGAAGTTTTGCAAAGCACCTTGCAGATTTGATTCTCATAACAACCTAGGGAGGTATGGGCTATCATTATCATCCCCATTTTACAGATAAGGTAGAGAGAGATCTGCCCAAGGCCAATGTCTGAGATAGGAATGGAGCTCAGGTCTTCCTGATTCCAGGTGCAACACACTGTACCACTTAGCTGCCTACAACTCCTAATCTACACAGCCAGCCCCAATTTTGCTACTGGCCTTTAGCCTCCATACTGTTAACTGCAGTAGTTGTTGGACAAATCCTAGATGCCCTCATAGGCTCCTTAAACCCAGTATATCCAACAAAGAACTCGTCCTCTTAACCCTGTCCCACCAAACACTTCCCTCCAGTAACCTTGGCAAGAAAACCCCAAGTGGGGTCACGAAGAGTCAGACACAGCCAACAACAAGCCAGGATCACCAGCCTACTTGGAGACACTCTGACTCCCCAAAGCCAACCAGCTGCTAAGTCTCTTTAACGCCTTACCACCACCTCCTCTTGCCTGGCCTCTGTATCCTAACTGGTTTTCCCGTTTCTCCTTTGCCAAATACTCTTCTACTCAGCTGCCAAAATAATCCTTCTCAAGCTGACCAGTCTGATCATTTAGACTCAAAATTTTTTCCCAGTTCCTCCCTGCCTCGAAGATAAAGAATGAAGTCCTCCCACTGGTTATTCCGGCTTTCCCTAATTGATATTCCAGGCAAAGTACACTACGTGCTGTTCCCAGAATTCAAAATTCTATCTTTGCAAACATTCACAGGAGCAGGGCTTCCTCCTCTCCTCTTTTCAGTATCCTGGCCTTCCTTTAAGGCTCAGCTCAGGGGCTCCTCCTCCTGGAGCTGGGGGTGTCCACTCCCTTCTCCAACACCTGGTTATCTTCCTTTCTTCTGCGAAGAAGCTAAACTATTTGGGATCAGGGCCTCTTAATCTTAACTCTGTACTCCCAAGGCCTGGCATAATGTCTTGCCCTTTAAATCTTTGTTTAATTGAATTAGATCATTATTCATTGTGTACTTCTCTGCTATACTCTGGGGGTTATGAAGAAATATAAGACGTGTTCTTACTGAACTTATTTTTATAATTTTTTTTTCCAGGAGAGAAGAAGCAGTCAAGTTGGGTAATAATAGCTAACATTTAAGTTGGCGCAGTGGATAGAGCTCAGGCCTTGGAGTCAGACCTGAGTTCAACTCCAGCCTCAGAAACTTGATACTAGCTGTGTGACCCTGGGCAAGTCACTTAACCCCAATTGCCTAAAAATAACATTCCTATGATGTAGGAGCTATTCATTTCCACATTTTACAAATGAGAAAACTGAGACTGAGAGAGTTTAAGTGCCAAGGAACACAAAACTAGTTAGTTATCTGAGTGTCTGTTCTATTCTGACTCCAAGGCCAGAAGGCTAACCTTGGTACCACCTAGCATCACAACATTTCTGTCAAATTAGGTCAGAGAACTAATTTACCTAAGTCACCAGAAATTGGAGTAGAATGTTGAAAGCTTAAGTGAAGGAAAGCCCAGACACTCCCAAATTCTTTTCCAAGTACCCAAAATTCTGTCAGTTGACAATCTGTGAGTTCCATTATAAGGCTTTTCTATCTTGTGTTGTGTAAATAAAACTTTTCCACAGATAGCACCTAACTTTTGCAGCTTATCATGGAAGTGTGATCAAGGTCAAGTGTCCATGGAGCAGCTATCATATCTCCTCTCTGGCTCCTAGAGATAGCCAAGGGTGTTAGGGAGGGGTTTCTATCTGCAAATTTCTATCAGAGTCTCCATCAGCATATGATTCCTCCCTCGTAGTTGACATCATTGAGTCATATCTTGACTTGCTTGTGAATTGGATTTAAGTGAGGCATTTGGTTAGTTTTGTCTGGCTCTTTGTGACCCCCTTTTTGGGGTTTTCTTGGCAGAGATACTGGAGTGGTTTGCCATTTCCTTCTCCAGATCATTTTACAGATGAGGAAACTGAGGCAAACAGGGTTAAGTGACTTGCCCAGGGTCACATAGCTAGTAAGTATCTGAGGCCAGACTTGAACTCAGGAAGATGAGTCTTCCCGACTCCAGGGCCAGTGCTCTATCCACGGCACCACTTTTACGGGAAGCAGAGTCGCACCAAGTCATCAGCCCCCTTTTTTCTTCCATAGTCATTGAAGTTCAGTAGCAAGACAAAAGTCAGGATAACTTGGCAATGGCTCGGAATGCAGCAGATGACCACAGCCCCTGCTTCAGCCACCTTCATGGATGCTGGAACAAATTGTATTCATTGGCCCATTCTGCTGGGGGGACATCTTCACATGTTTGGAATAGATGCCCTCTCTAACTCATCAGTGGATTTGAAACCTGTTGGTTACCAGCAGCCTGGTTTAGCCATCTGCCCAGACGTTTTTGCAGGTGTGGCTACTGCCCGTGCTACAGCTTCTCAGAGACACAGGTGAGAGTGGGTATCAATCAGCCAGACAATTAGCAGCTAGGTGGCACAGTGACTAGAGCACCAGGCCTGGAGTCAGCAGGACCCGAGTTCAAATCGCAGACACTTACTAGCTGTGTGACCCTGAACAAGTCCCTTAACCCTGATTGTAAATTAAAAAAAGAAAGTTTTCACTAAAATGGTTCAGGAAGAATAATGGATACAAACATTCTCTTCTCTCAAGGTCTCACTCTCCCACAAGTACATAGAGTCTGAAGGGAAGTGGGTTCAGTCTTAGAGAACATAGCTCAAAGAAGATAATTCCCAGCTCCTGTAGTCCTTTTCTCCCCTTAGGTGCTGTAGATAGCTTTCTACTGGGCTTCTTGCACATTCCTAAAGCTGTCTTTTCTTAGTGTGTCTAGTTTATCCTTGGCTCCCGACGCAGACACAGACAGACATCAGCTATTCCAGGGACATTGATGGGCTTCAGATAAGAAATCCAAATCTTCCAACTCCTTGAAGTTCATGAGGTCCTCATCTGGTAAAGGGAAAAGTGGAAGAGACAGAGGCTACTCTCCCACCCTCCTCCCATTCCCAATCCATTCCCTGTGCTGGACTTGGCTGGAAGGACTCTGGACTGTCCTCTATGCTGGCAGACATTCAAAAGATAGAATCCAAACTGGCTCAATATTTTCAGTGGGTAGTATCACTCCACTCGTCCAATGGCTTTTAAGAGCTTCTCAAAAACTCATCTAATGCCCTTGAATGGTTTACTGAATGGTTTATTGATTCAGTAGATGTGTCCTCACCTGGGTAAGGTAGTTCCTTTAAATGGGCTGGTTTGTTTATTTGCTAGAATTGCTTTCTCCCTTATGCTGGAAGACTTTAAAATTCTAGAAGTTAAACTGGCCTGACCTATGGGTCATGACTACATCTCTTCAGCCAATCCAAATCTATCTCCTGTACAGTGTCACTACATTTCATTCAATGGCTTCCCAGGACTTCTCAAACTTAGTTGAATGCCCTAACTTGATTGATTTATTTAATATTGGCATTCTTACCTGGTTAAGTCAGATCCCTTAAGTGGGGGTAGAATGATTGAGTGATTACTCAATTAAAAGATCTGCCTTAACCAGGTGACAACAAGGGATAAGGAGAAAATAGAGATGTCTAGGTTGTGTTCACACCTAATTCCATGCCTGAGATCTATTTAATTGACTTTAATTTTATTTTTATTTTCAGTTCCCTCTCCCCTCCATCTCTTCCTCCACTCATTGGGAAAGCAAGAAATATGATAATCATTATACATAGACAGTCATGCAAAACATCTTGTATACCATTGATTCAATTGATAAATATTGCTGAACCCCCACCATTAGACAAGTTAACCTGAGTGTTCAAAGGGGAGCTAAGGGCCCTTTTATGGGAGAGCAAAATGACCTAGATAATAACATTCTCAGTGTTTCCCTGTATCAATCATGAACCAGAGAGATGTTGTGAGAGGCAACTTGAAAATTATGGTTGAACTCTGGGTCAGGAGGGACACTGACAACAGGACCATCCTTCAAAGGACACATGTCCTTACTGTGTGTGTGTGTGTGTGTGTGTGGACTCCTTTCCTTGGTACAGATCTAATCTTGTGTGATTTTGGTCCATGACTTTCCATAAATTCTCTGTAGAGGATCTGCCCTCACACTTCCTTCAGTTCTCAGAATTCTTTTTATTTATTTTTGGCTAGGCAATGGGGTTAAGTGACTTGCCCAGGGTCACACAGCTAGTTAGTGTTAAGTGTGTTCTCAGAATTCTTAAGGGGTATCAGTGAAGTACTGAAAATTCACCCATTTTCCCTTGTTCTCAGTATTTGACTGACCCACTACCTTTTCTGTTCATTTATGTTGTAGGTCATGTCTTGTACATCACTTCTTGCATGTAAGTCGTTACTGATAAATACTGCAGCCTCCTGCCACCTGCCACAGGCCTTTTGATTTTTGTACCGATTTGTCAGACACATTGTGACCCCCTTTGGGGGTTTTCTTGGTGTGGTTTGCCAAGGGGCAGAGAGGAAGGAGTCAGACATTCCAGAGGTAGGAACTGCAGCAGCACAGGTCCAGGAGTCAACGACAGATCAGTTTGACTAGGGCAGAGGCTTCATGCGAAGTTCTTCAGTATTAAGACGATGAGGGTAGGAAAATGGGAAAGCTAATCCCAAACTGCAGAATGGTCAGAGATTCTGTTTGTTTCTTCATCCCTTGGGCCTAATATAGAGTCTGGTACATAGTACATGCTTACCTGGTTGAAAAGCCAACTTCTTTTTTTAATACCATCAAACTCCCTGTTAATTTGTGACGAAACAGAATTTACTTTATCTTATGGGTCAGGGGGGCTACTAAAGTTTTTTGAATAGGGAAATGACATGAAGAAAATGCTGTTTTAGGAATCTTAATGGGAGTTTCTTGTTGCTAGAAAGATTAGAGAAGAAGGGAAGTGAAGGTAGGAATGCAGTTAGTAGGATATTGGAATAATTATGGCATGAGTTCTGAAGGGCCTGAACTGGGGCACTGCTGCTTTGGAAATAAAAAAGAAGGCACAGGTGGTAAATTCTAGGAAGCACATTCAGGCAGAAGGGAAGTAGATGGGAAAGAGTGAGTCTGAGAACCCACCAATGACCACCGAACTCAGAATCCTAACAGACAATAAAGGAGATTCTGTCCTGTGTATTATATCTTGGCATCAGTTCTCATTCTATCCAATAATCTAGTGTATCTTTTAAAATATATTTTTAATTTTATTGTGAACTAAACAAACACCAAACAAAATGGGCATTTCAAAAATATAAAAATAGGATTATTTATGAAACTGCAGGTCTCATACATACACCTTGTCACTCTTTTTAAGAATAAATTCTAGCTTTCAGAGCTTTCTTCTTGTTGGTGTTTCTGGATGTTTTCCTTTTCTCATCTGTCCTTTTTTAAAGATGCCTCATTGACTCTATTGTTTTTTTCTTTCCTTTTTCTTTTGCTAACCTTTCCCTATTTCCCCTCAACTTCCCTCTCTACCTTCCAATGATGGGGGGAGGGGAGGAACAAAAACAAGGCATTTATAACTAATATGCATAGTCAAGGAAAAGACATTCCCTTATTGGCTATGTCTGAAAATGTATTTCTTAATCTGCACCTTGAGTTCATCGCTTCTCTAGCAAGCTTCATCACCGAGCTCTGGAATCACGGTTGGCCACTGCATTGTTCAGAGTCTAACAGATCCTTTCAGGTAAAGCTAAGATAGATTAATCAATCAACAGACATTTATTAAGCACCTTTTATGTGCCAGGCACTGTGTTAGGAACCCATTAGATGTATAACTATAATGAATGAAACAATCTCTACTTGTAAGAAGAAAGTTGGTTGTCCCCTGCTCGCAGTATATCTCTATGGAAGAAGAAAGGAAAAGCAGGCTTGGACAGTAAAAAAAAATCACTTGTCATAAAACTAAGAACTTGCTCTGCAACAATGGAATCTTTGTGTGAACTAAGGTAGAAGTAAGAAGGAAGCTCAGAATTAAGTTCAAATTTCACAGTGGCTATCCTAATTTTTTCTGAAATAACTACTTCTCTTGCCAAAAAGCTTGATAAAATCATGACTACCCATATTGGTTCTGAGTTTCTAATGGTGAAAATATCATCATCATAGCTACTAGCATTTATGTAGCACTATAAAAGGCTGGCAAAGCACTTTGCAAACATTATCTCATTTTATCCTTATAACATAATGTATAATTTTACAGATGAGAAAACTAAGGATAAGTGACTTCCTAGGATCACACAGCTAGAATGTGTCTGAGGCAAGTTTTGAATTCATGTCCCTGACTTAAACCCATCATCCTATCAACTGTGCCTTGTAGGTAATCCATACCTGTTCCTCACCAGAAAATTCCACGCTGGATGGAGTAAAGAAAATATACTTAAAGGTGGGTTGTCCACTATAAAAGAGACCAAGAGAATACAATTTAAAATAAGGGGCCTGGGCAAATGTGTGGATTTGTTTGGCTTGACTGGGCTTACCTATTAAAAAACATTGCGGTTTTTGGTTTTTGGTTTTCCAACTGGAGAAAGAATAAGTGGTGAGAGAGCTATAAAGAAAAAAGAGGGGCATTGAAGCATTTTACAAACTGCACAGCAGAAAATAGAAAGAATTTTAGAACATCTTTGAAAGTGACACCATGAAACGATTATCTGCGTTTTAAAAAAAAACAAGCAATACATAATATTCAGTTTCATATCCTTCTTTGATTACTTTATATATAGACAAATTCTTTTTTGTGTTTGTTCCATTCAGGATAAAAATTAAAGTGAAATCATGAATTTATTATAAACTTTTAAAAAAGCAAGCCGTACCTAATAGAGACTGGCAGTTTCACAAATAAGCCTTTGTTCTATTTTGCATGTAGAAATAATTTTTATGTGTTAATAATAAATAAACTTAAATAAAAACAAACTTAAAAATGAATTGATCATATACTTTAAAAAAAGACAAAAAGTACATAATAGTATTCACAGAATCACAAAGTAATTCTCTTTACTTCAAGTCTGGAAATGTTCATTCTTTTTTATATGTTTGTTAAAGTTAGAATAAAAATAAAAATAAGGTGCCTTGGAAGATTTCAGCAACTGGCCACCTCTACCCATCATATACCTGGGGAGAAAGAATGATTAATATCTCCAGTTCAGGTGATTGACACAACTTTATGGATCTTGGGACAGCCATTTATCCCAGCCAGGTCCCCTATAATCCTTACAAGCCAGGGTTTCAGCTTATTTAAATGACCACACTGTGAATTCCTGAGCTCCTGAACCTTTGCTGATTTTCTGTCTGGAAGGGACACAGCTGCATCGTGACACTCACAATATCTTTGATGCTTCCCTAACTAAAGTCTAGATCTCAGAGTGCAAGCCAGCCTGACCTCTTCTTTTCTGAGAATAACTTGGAACACACTCTCGTTGAGCAATCCCGTTTGTTTACTTGTTCTAAAGCTCAAGGAGGTAATAGCGTGACTGATGGGAGAGCGAGCCAATAGTAGCCTGGACGGTCATGCTAGGACAGTCGGCCTCCTAATCATCAGAAAAATAGGTGGGGAAAGCCTGGACCGGCAGAGAGAAGTCCCACCCAGGCTTTACACGCCTGGGCAACCATATTGAGTGTGGCACATCAGTTTCACTTTGTTATGTTTCTTTCTTCGTTTGGTGACAGTGACGAATTCTTTGGATGTGCCCAGGCAGACAGGTCCCCATCAGTAGAACACAGCGATATGAAGTTGGATTTTTAGTGGCAGAATTATTTTTTTCCCCGTGATATTATGGATATTTTTCACCCAAATACAAACAGAAATGGAATGATTCGACACAAGTGTCATATGCTTGTTTAGCAGTTTTAAATTTGCAAATTTTCTCTTTTTTTTAATTTGTGGAAAATGCACTAAATAAATAAGATGATCAAAATGAAAAGACGAATAGAGAACCTTTCTAATATATCTTTGCGTTAGGTTCTGTATTGAGCTAGGGATACAAATACAAGTAAACAATAATCTGCCTACAAGGAGTTTACATTCCAGTGGGGAAAGAGACAACACATAAAGTTGTTTTCTTGTTTATTTGGCACAGATTATTAAAAAAAAACATTTACTGATGCATTTTGTTTGCAACACCTAAACTTCTATGCTCTCCCTCCCAGAGAGACATCTCTTATTTTTGTTTTTGTTTTTTCTACTTTTATATTGTTACTTCAAAAGGTAGAATTATGGCATTATTGTATCAGATGAGATATTTCTAAAGTTCTTAGCACAGTGCCTCACACATAGTAGGTGTTTAATAAATGCTTATTCCATCCCATTTTAGTCATTTTCTTAGAATAATTCAAAATACCATGGATAGTTTTGTTAACTTAAAACATTTTTAAAAATCAAAGACAAAATATCTATCCCATGTCCCCACCTTTCATACTCAAATATTTTAAGATGAGAGTAAGGGAAATATTTTTTGTTGGAAGGTTGGGGTAGAAGGAGGGAAACAAACTTAAAATATATTAATTTTCTGAAAATTAGGAAACAGAATCAATCTTCTGACTCTGAACATTTTTTCAATTTTTTTGCTGTTGTTAATAACATTGTTTGACACAATTCCTAACAAACGCAGAAACAAATTCCTCCAAAGAACCTCCCAGAAAATCGTAATCTAATTACAGCTGATAGTCAAATTCTATAATATACAAAAAGGATATGTATTTTAATTTTACTGATATAGTTCCAGAGGCAGCTAGGTGGTTTAGCGGATAGAGTGCTGGACCTGAATTGGAAAACTTGAGTTTAAATCCAGCCTGAGATACTAGCCGTGTGACCCTGGGCAAATCATTTAACCTCAGTTTGTTTTTATCCACTAGAAAAGGAAATGGCAAATCATTCCAGCATCTTTATCAATAAAACCCCATACAGGTCACGAAGAGTTAGATATTACTAAACAATAAAGTACAGTTTTAACTTTGTCCATTGTATCTGACCTGAGTTTTTTTGCCTTTTAGTGCTTTTTATTTGCTTTATAGTCTTTGTGCTTTTGCTATTTTGACTCTGTTCCCTTCACTCTTTACCTGCCTGTGTAGTAATATTCCATTACATTAATATACTAAGGGAGGATATGGATATATACAGGAGTACATTTGGGGGGAATCATCCAGGATTGATTTTTCCCAGGCCTAGGCTCCTTGCAATACCATATAGGTATAGTAGAGTCTAGAAAACAAAAACAGGCAGAAGGAAAATTGATGGAAGAGGTTTAAGGACCTGGATATCTACAGATGACAGATGTCAGAACAGATTCCTCCTCAAAATTGTACTACAAGGGTTATATTTTGCTGGGCTCATTTCAAATTAGGTCAACAAGTATTTATTAACTTCCTACAACGTGCCAGGCAGTGTGCTAGCACTGGGCATACAAAAAACAAAAAAATAAACCAACAAAAACAATCCCTTCTCTAGGAAGCTAACAGTCTAATGGGGGAGATAAGCAAGTGGAAATGTAGAAACAAAATATAGACCAGATAAATTGGAGATAATCGTCACCGAGGGAAGGTGCTAACAATAAGGGGGATGGGGAAATACTTTGTAGAAGGTGGGGAGGGGAGGGAAATAAGAAGGAAGAGTATTCCAGGCCCTTGGAATAGCCATTGAAAATGCAAGGAGTCAGAACAGTAGAGAGGCTGGATCATCACTTATATGGAAGAAGATTGGAAAGCTAGGAGAGGGCCAGGTTTTGAAGGGATTTAAAATTTTAAAGTCAAATAGAGGGTTTTGTATTTGATTCTGGAGGTAATAAGGAGTCACTGGAGTTCATTGAGCAGGGGATAACATGGTTAGACCTATGCTTGAGGAAAATCCCTTTGAAAGTTGAGTGGAGAATGGACTAGATCAGGGACAGCCTTGTGGTAGACCAACTATTACAGTAGTTTGGGCATAAAGTGATGAGGTCCTGTGCAAGGGTGGTGGCAGCAGCAGAAGAGAGAAAAGGGCAGTACGTGAAAGATGTTATAAAGGTTAAATCAACAAACTTTGGCAACAGACTGGATAGGGGAGGGAAAAAGTGAGGAACTGAGGATGATCCAACCTAGATTGCAAGCCTGGGTGAACAGGAAGATGGTGGTGCCTTTGAGAGAAATAAAGAAGTTTGAAATTGGGACTGTAGGTCAGGAGACTGATCAGGGCTTGAGAATCATCAGCATAGAGATCCCTAGAAGTTGATGAAATCAAGTGAAAGAGTACAGAGGAGGAGAGAAAAGGACCCAGGACACAGCCTTGTGGGACACAGATTGTCACCTGGATAAAGATGTAAGCAGAGGAGATTGAGTGGCCAGAGAGGTAAGAGGAGAAATAAGAGACAGCAGATTTGAGAATCATCAGCATAGAGATGGAAGTGGAATCTAGAGGAAATAATGAGATTGGCAAGCAAAATAGTACAGACGATAAAAGAGAAGAGGGCCCAAAACAGAGCCTTCTGGGGATCCCCATGGTTAAGAGGGGACTCACTCGGATGAAGATACAGCAAAGGACACAGAAAAGCAGTCAAACAGGTTGGAGGAGAACCTGGAGAGAAGAGAGTAGAAGAGGGTTATTGACAGTGTTGAAGGCTGTGGAGAGGTCACCAATGAGGATTGAGAAAAGGCTATCAGATGTGACAGTGAAGAGATCATTGGTAACTTTGGAGAGAGTAGTTTCCGCTGAATTCTGAGGCTGGACTAGACAGCTAAAAAGAGAGTGAAAGGAAAGGAAGTAGTGGCCATGAAAGAGAGGAGAGATATAGGATGAAGGAGGAGAGATAAAGGACGGGGGAACAGATGGATCAAATGAGGGGTTTTGAAGATGGGGGAGATATAGGGGAGGCAGGGGTTTGAGGTTTGAGGATGGATGAAAGATTTAGAAGCCCCACTGCAGTAAGTGGGAGAATGAGCTGATGAGGGAGGTATAAAAGGATACTTTTTAACCAATCAACAAGCATTTTTAAAAACAATTTTCACGTTAGTCATGTTGTAAGGAAGAATTAGAACCAATAGAAGGAACCATAAGAAAAAGGAAACAAAACAAAACAGAAGAAAAAAAAAGAAAGAGCAAACGGTATGCTTTGATCTGCATTCAGACTCCATAGTTCTTTCTTTGGATGTGGACAGCATTTTCCAGTCTTGAGACTTTTTGGAGATGTCTTAGATCCTTGCACTGCTGAGGACTAAGTCTATCAATATCAGTCATTGCACAACACGGCTGTTACTGTGTACAACATTCTCCTGGTTCTACTCACTTCACTCAGCATCAGACCATACAAGTCTTTCCAGGTTTTTCTGAAGTCTGCCTGCTCATCTTTTCTTATAGCACAATAGTATTCCATTACATTCATATACCACAACTTGTTCAGCCATTCCCCAATGGGATGGGCATCCTCTCAATTTCCACTTCTTGGGCCACCACAGAAAGCGCTGCTATAAATATTTTTGTACATGTGGGTCCTTTTCCCATTTATATGATTTCTTTGGGATACAGCCCTAGAAATGCTATTGCTGGGTCAAAGGGTATGCACATTTTTATAACCCTTTGGGCATAGTTCCAAATTGCTCTCCCAAATGGTTGGATCATTTCACAACTCCACCAACAATTCATTAGTGTTCCAATTTTCCCACATCTTCAATATTTGTCATTTTCCTGTTTTATCATGTTGGCCAATCTGACAGGTGTGATGGGGTACCTCAGAGTTGTTTTGATTTGCATTTCTCTAATCAATAGTGATTTAGAGCATTTTTTCATATGACTATAGATGGCTTTAATTTCTTCATCTGAGAACTGCCTGTTCATAACCTTTGACCATTTGTCAATTGGGGAATGACTTGTGTTCTTATAAATTTAACTTAGTTCTCTATATATTTTAGAAATGAGGTCCTCATCAGAGACATTGGTTGTAAAAATTCTTTCCTAATTTTCCCTCCTAATCTTGGTTGCATTGGCTTTGTTTGTGCACAACAAGCATTTTTTAAGCCTCTGGTATGTGCCAGGCATTATTAGAAACTACAAAGGCACAAGACAAACAAAAACAAAACAAAACATTAGTCCCTGTCCTCAAAGAGCTTACATTCTATCCCTGGAGATAATGTGTGCCAAGTAAGTATGAGCAAAATCTATTAAAAATAAATACAAATTAGTGGGGGTGGGGGAAGGAACTTTCATTCCTGGAGATCAGGAAAGGTTCCATGTAGGTGTATTTGAGCTGAGCTTTGGAGGAAACTAAGGATTCTAGTTTTGGTTTGGGCCTAGAGTTTTTACATTAGGCAGATGTAGTAGAGGTAAGGCTTGAATAATTTACTAAATCTGCTTATTTCACCTGGCCTACTCCATTCCATCCTCAGTAATACACAAGAGATGGGGCATATCCTGGACCTTGACGTCACCCACAAATGCATGACTTCTACATTCCTGAGCTCTGAAATTCCTTTATCTGAGTGCAATCTATTATCATTCCACCTTTCCCTTTGCCCTTCGACCCAAACCCTGTTCTTCCACTATTTATTACCTCCAATCCTTTGACCCTCACCTCTAGTTTTCTCGTGTTGCTCTACCAGCTACATTCTTTTTTTCCCAAAGGCAAGTAGGTGTCACAGTGGACAGAGTACTGGGCCTGGAGTCAAGAAGACATGAGTTTGGGGGCAGCTAGGTGGCACAGTGGATGAAGCACTGGCCCTGAAGTCAGGAGGACCTGAGTTCAAATCCAGCCTCAGACCAAACACTTGACACTTACTAGCTATATGACCCTGGGCAAGTCACTTAACCCCAATTGCCAAAAAAAAAAAAGCTATGAGTTCCAATCTAGCTTCAGATAATTTCTAGCTGTGTGACCCTGGGCAAGTCATTTCACCTCTGCCTCAGTTTCCTCAACTGTAAAATACAGATAATAATACCACCTCAATCCCTTTCCTCTCACTCTCAATTCTCTACAATCTTCACTATTCAGTTAGAGATGTCTTGACCAATCTAATGGCCTTTCTCAATCCTCATCCTTCTTGACCTCTTAGCAGCCTTTGACATTGTCAATCACTTTCTTCTCCATGATACTCTTTCCTCTCCAGGTTTTCCTGACACTATTCTCTTTTGGTTTTTCTTCCTATTTGATAGCTCAGTCTCCTTTTCTGGATTTTCATACAGGATGTGCCCTGTGTACCACAGGGCTCTGACCTGGGTGCTTTTCTCTTCTATACAATTTCACTTGATTTCATTTGTTTCTAAGGATTTAATTATCATCTCTATGCTGATGATTCTCAACTAGCTTTAAGTCATCTCCTGACCTACAGCCTCCCATCTTGAGCTACTTATTGGACATCTAGAACTGGACGTCTGGTTGACAGCTTTCTTTTTTTTTTTCCAGAGGCAAACAGGGTTAAATGACTTGCCCAGGGTCACACAGGTAGTAAGTGTTTGAGGCCAGATTTGAACTCAGGCTGCCCCTGTCTGGTTGACATCTTAAACTCAGCATGTCTCCAGCTGAACTTATATTTGCCTACAAACCGTCTCCCCTTTCAAACTTCCTCACCATACCACCACCCTCCTGGCCCCCCAGGCTCAAGCCCTACATCGTGCCATCCTCAATTCCTCAGTCCGTGGCCAAGTCCTGTAGATTTTTACCTTCATCACATCTCTTCTAACATACTCCTCTCTTCTGAGCCCCATTACCCTTGTGTAGGCCCTCATCACCTCATACAATAGGTTGGTCTTCCTTTCCTAAGTCTCTCTTCAGAAGATTCCAGATCACACTCAGTGATTTCCTAAGGCACAGCTTTTGACGGCATTACCCCCTTACTCAATAAAAGTTTTTAAGGCTTTTCGTTACCTGCCTTTCCCCACCCAATCATTCTTCCAATCTTCTTACACCTTACACTCCCCCAGGTACTCTGGGATCCAATTATACTGGCCTCCTGGCTATTTTTTTCAAACAACACCAGACATTTTCACTGGTTGTTCTCCCATGTCTGGAAAGTTCTCCTTCCTCATCCTTACCTCCTGGCCTTTATGGCTTCCTTAAAGTCCCAGCTGAAAATCCTGCCTTCTACTGCAAGCTTTTCCTGGATCCCCTTAATTCTAGTGTCTTCCCTCTTATTGATTACTTCCACTTAACCTGTATATGGCTTGTTTGCGTATTATCTCCCCCATTAGACTGGGAGCTCCTTTGTATCCCCAGACCCAGGCACAGTGCCTGGAACACAGTAGGAACTTAATAAATATCGATGGACTTCCTGACTGTTGGACATTTGTATGGTGTACCTCTATGTGTTTTGGGGGAAGGGCTGATTCCTAAGAGATGGCTATGGAAACTCAATGAGGACTGGTGATTTTTTTTTTCCTTGGGGGAAGGTACATATCAGTTCTGAGTGGGTCAATGCTAAAGGCACAGAATTGTGAACTTTTTTGGGAAGTGTAAAGTATTGGGAAAGGCAGTCAGCAGTTCTCTTCCTTCTCCACAGTTACCTTGACCTTGACAAAAACCACCCTCCTGGAACTGCCCCCCAGGACCTCTATTTCAGGAGCCCCACTCCCCAGTTTGACTCTCTGGCTTGCCTCTAGGCCACACCCCTCCCAGAATTTCAGGTCTTCATTTATGGTCTTCTGCATTAGGATATAAGGGCCATGCGGCTGCTAACACGTTTTGCCTGGTACTTAGGAAGCGCTTGATAGATTTCTCTGTCTCTGTCTCTGCCTCTGTCTCTCTCTTTCTCCCTCCTCCCCTCTCTCTGATACCCCCCCCCCATTGCTTACTTGTGCTCTACCCCTGGGAATGACGGCCTACATTTTATATTTAATTTTCTGTGTATGTGTTGCTTGTCCTAGTAGAATGTAAGCTCCTGGAGGGCAGGGACTGTTTACTTTTGGTCTTTGTAGGTAGCACCTACTATAGCACTTGGTACTTAATAAGCTCAGCTCAAATGGCACAAGGCCTTTCCTTGTGTCTCTACTATTCTCTGTCTGTCTCTCTGTTTCTTCTCTCTCTCTGTCTCTCTCTGTCTCTTTCTCTCTCCCTCTTCTTCAACCCTCCCCTCCAATTATCTTGTATTGATATGTATTACTTTTGTCTATGTTTTCTCAGCCCCTCCCCCATCACCCAAACACAATGTCAACTCCTCAAGAGTAGGAATTGTTTCTATTTCTTTCTTGTCTATTTTTTCCCAACATGTAGATGGCACCTTGTAGGCCCTTAAATGCATGTTGATTGATTAATGCATGCTTACTGAGCGCAGGAATGAATGCAGTGACTGAGCTGGTTTACATTTTGGAATCTTATCAGGATCTCATAAGATATATTTAGAATTAGAGCTTTAGGCCAAGAAAAACCCTTTGTTCTGGTCCTAAAGACAACAATCTGCCAGCATTAAGTATTTCACATACCAATTAATAAGGACTTTGAGGATATTCAAGGTCTTCTTCACAAAGTTTTAAATTCCGTAAGATTAACTCTTTGGGTTCTGTGTAGACACACCTCTAGACTCTTGATTTGTGGCCATGTTATATATCCCTGAAGGCAGTGTCTATAGTGGAAAGAGTTGGATTCCTTGGGGGTCAGAGGACCTGCATTCTAAAACTAGCTTTGCTATGTAGTATTTTACTACCTGAGTGACCTTGCACAAATCATTTACAATGTGTGGACCTTTGTTTCATCATCTGTGAAATGAAGGGGTTCCAGTAGATGATATCTAAACTATAGCTATGTTTTTTTACTTTAATAGGCTTGGTATTCCAAAACATAAATTCATCCTCTCCCAACACTCAACATAACTAATATATGTTTTCCTCTATGGTAATGAATCTAAGATCTTGTGAATTTGGTAAAGCTTCATGAGATATTAAAGGGATATGAAACATCTTTCTCCATATATCAGACATTGATTTTTTTTCCTGCATTTTAAATATTCTGGCAAAAACCACTTCTTACCAAGCAATGATCATGCCAAGAAAGCTTTCAACAATCAGTATTTGATACCGTTAAAAGCCCAAGAAAGAGACTGCAGTTGTTTTGTTTTTTAATGCCCACAAAATTTTAATAATTGTGTTTTGGAATGATGGTAATTGCCGAATAAAAGCCTGCTAAATCAAAAGAATTTAATCATTACTGTTTTGTTTTGCCTTTTAAAAAAAATTCTAATTATCTTGGAAATTGTAAAGGAGAACCAAAACAAAAGCAGAGACATTTAAGATCATTTTTGACATTAGATCATATGGTAATCTTTTTTTTTTTTACAATGGCTTTCATTTTGATATTGGAACCTCTAAAACAAGGTTGATAAACAAAAACCTCAAACAAATATCTACCCATTGAATCACTGGACATCTGTGGGTGGTCTATTTGTTCCTCTTCTTTACAGTATTAGTTTTCTAAATCAAAAGTTTCAATGGAAAAGGACTATAATAATAATGAAAAAAAAACCTCTAGGCAGAAAATTCTTGCACTTCCACTTTGCTAATGATGTTTATTAGAAAGGACCTCTAGTAATAATTAGAATAAGTAGAATGAGACTAATGCCTGGGATCCATAAAATGGATACTCTATACAAATAGTGACTAAATGACTCAGGGCTACTTGGCAACTCAAGAAACCCACATCATACGCCATGTGAAGCCTGCTATGCACACATCATTGGTTTGGTATGATGAAGTGTGGAGCTAATATGTGTCAGTATCTCTCTTTACCTTACTGACAAATAGTCAAATCCACAGTGACTTCTACTTGGGATGAGGCAAGCAGTTTCCTTGTTTTGCTCATATGGATCACGTGTGATCTGCTAGGAATGCAAAGCAGGTGCTCTATTAATTCTCAATGACCCTGTGTCATCCAGTACTAGGAATTGCACCTGAGATGCCATGGCTACTTGAAATGACATGTTTCCCGGGATCTAGATGCTCCAGTTGGCTAGGAGGGAGGCTTCTAAAGAGCTGAGTGTGCTGCTATCCATAGTCTGATCTGTCAAGTTAACTCAAGTTAACAAGCATTTATTAAGCAACAATTATATGCCAGACACTATGCTAAGCACTGGGGATACAAGGAAAGACAAAGAAAAAATAGTCCTTTCTCTCAAGGAACTCATAATCTAATGGGGGTGAAAATGGAAAAACAATTATGTACAAATAAGACATATACAGGATGAATTTTTTTGGCAGGGTGGGTAGTATGTGGAAGGCAGCCAGGTGGCTCAGTAGATAGAGCACTGGGTTTGGAGTCAATAAGACCTGAGTTCAAATCCAGCCTCAGACATTTACTAGTTGTGGGACCCTGGACAAGTTACTTAACCTCTGTTTGCCTTAATCCAATGGGGAAGGAAATGGCAATCCACTCCAGTACCTTTGTCAAGAAAACCTCATGGGGGCAGCTAGGTGGCCCAGAGGATAGAACACCGGCCCAGGATTCAGGAGGACCCGACTTTAAATCCAGCCTCAGACACATAACACTTACTAGCTTTGTGACCCTGAGCAAGTCACTTAACCCCATTGCCTAGGCCCCCCCTCCCCCCCCAAAAAAAGAAAACCTCATGGACAGTATTGTCACGCTATGGTCCATGGGGTCATGAAGAGTCAGTCACAACTGAACAATGACAGCAGTAGTATATGGAAGGGGGGATGCTAGGACAAAGAATTAACTCAACTTAGTTTCCTTTTCTTTCAAATGGGAATGCTACCATGATGAACGCTAGGTCCAAATGCTACTTGGGAATTACCTGAATATTTACTTGTTCTGGAGGGAGTAAGAATAAGAACTTCAGAATCCTAAAAAATAAAATAAAACAAAAACTTTAGGTTTTTCTTTGAAAATTAACTATTCTAACATACTCTAATATTTGTACTCTTCTTCTTGCCTGTAGTAGGGGTGGGGGATTTTTAAAAAAAATTTTGCTAGTCATATTACCTCATGTTTTAGTTAAATTGAGTGCTTCTTATGAAAAGCACAAGTAGGAAGAGATTGGTCATAGCAAAAAACCCAATCATTATCTTTTAAAAATAGCACCTTTCTTTCTCAGAGCTCACACACTATTAGGATGGACCCTATAATCAAAAGCTTGCTCGGACACATTCTGAAAGAACACTTCATCATCTTGTTGTCTCCATAGAACATTATCCAAACCATTAGTACTGGGCACTTTATGTGATTCTTTATAATGTTAACCAACCAATCTCAATTAACCTTTCTTCACTTTTGGTATAGATGGCAAACTT
The DNA here is from genome assembly GCF_003287225.1 of Phascolarctos cinereus. Lineage (NCBI taxonomy): Eukaryota > Metazoa > Chordata > Mammalia > Diprotodontia > Phascolarctidae > Phascolarctos > Phascolarctos cinereus. The sequence continues at coordinate 54,515,010 of NW_027555625.1, read as the reverse complement.
TGGCATTGTCGTGTTGTGGAAAGAAACTGGTTCCAAAGTTAAAGGTTCTTTGTTCATGAGCTAACCATTGCTGTGTATTAATAATTTGTATGACTTTAGGCAAGATCTTTTCCCTTCCTTGCCACTCAGTTATATCATTTTTATTAGGAGAGGGTTGGACCATATGATCAATCAGCACAAATTAAGTGCTTACTCTATACTGGGATGGGCATCATGCTAAGATCTGTCTTTTCCAGATCTGAATCCCATGAGTCTCTGACATATTCAGATCCAATTCTAGACAATACTGATCTTTTCAAGCTGTAGACTTCAACTCTTCTGGGAGGTTTATGTTAACTTGGGTTTTTTTTCCATGTGTGCTATCTTCCCACTTGGTGTTCAAGTTCCCCAACCCCCCTAACCCCTATTGTTTGCTTTACCTAGCATCACAGGCCTCCTCATCTCAAAAGATGCTTGTGCAATTGTTCTTCTTTGTCCTTTGTTTTTCTGAAGAGGACCAATGACATCACAGGGAGGATATATTGACTCCAGCGTGAATTACATTTCAGTGAAGCAGAGTTGTACAAAGTCATCGGCCTTAGTCTCTTTACCAGAGTCCAGTGGCAGGACAGAAGCTGGGCCTGGGGACGGCCCAGCATTCAGTGTCTTGACATCTTCGACATCTGACCAAGCTCTGAGTGCTCCACAGCACCTGCCTCTGCCACCTTCCTGGCCTTTGGAACAAATTGTGCTCTTCCCCGGCCAGGCGAAGCCTTCATATGCTTGGGGTAGACATCCCCTTAACCCACAGCAGGTTTGAGGCCTTTGGCAGAGTACAAGCCAGATTGACAGGAAATTATATGTACACAGAAAAATTAATAAAAACTAAAGAACAGGGAAAGAGGCTCTGAACCTGGGGATTGTGAACTTGTTTTAAAATATATACATATACACATATGTGTGTGACTATATTTCCATATAACTAGTTTCCTATGCATTTTATTTTGTTCATTAAAAAACTTTATTCTGAGAAAATCATATACTTTACCAGAATGTCAAAGGGATCCAGGAGACAGAAAAAGTTAGGGATCCTTGAAAGAGATATCCTGAGGTCCCTTCCAATTTTAAATTCTGGGGCCCCAAGGATTTAAATTCCTGATCCTATATTTATTAGCTGAGGTGGTTGAAGAAAGTTACATGACCTTCCTGAGCCTCAGTATTCCCATCCGTAAAATGGGGATGATAATGTACGATTGACTTTAAAGTGTCACACAAGCAATTTTGGTTCCCTTTTCCTTTTTTCTTTTTTCCTTTTTTTTTTTTTGGGAGGGGGAACAGAGAAAAAACAAGTAGTCATCTTCAGGTTTGTGGATGTTGGAGACAAATGAGGAATGTCAGCGTTACTTCCCAAAGCCCAAATAGTGGCTTCCCCATGAGATCACCCTTCATCTACTTTGTATACATTTTATATGTATTTCTTTAGTTTCTTCTTGTGGCCTCCATTAGAATGTATGTAAGCTCCTAGAAGGCAGAGGCTGCGCTTGTGTTTGTTATCAAAGCAACGCTATAAATGCTATTTATTCATCATCATCATTAATGGTATTATTATTAGAGAGCATCGTAGGCCCTATGTAAATGTTAGCATTGTTATTTTGTCATCCCCAGCGCTCAGCCCAGTGCCTGGCACACAGCAGGTGCTGCAGACACGTTTTTGTTGTTATTGTTCTGTTGTCTTCTGTCTCTTGGCAGAGATACCGGAGAGGTTTGCCATTTCCTTCTCCAGCTCATTCGACAGATGAGGAAACTGAGGCAAACAGTACTGGTGCCTCGCCTGGGCTCACCCAGCTTCGGGCTCGGGCACGGGAGTCTGGTTGCCTCCAGCCTGGGGCTCGGTCCTGCGTGCCGCCCAGCTGCCCTGCACAAACAGCAGCGATTACGCGTCAGCATTCTGGTTACTGTTACCAGTCTTGTTAGTGTTACTATACCCAGCGCTCGGCGCAAGACCTGCCCGAGGTGATCGCTAAGCGCAACCTTGGACCGCGTACGGCCCCGACCCCGGGACACAGACCACTCCCCAGCCCAGGGAGTTTGGCGGTGGGCCTGGAGGGCGGGGGCGGGGCGACCCAGCACTGCCAGTGGGCCCCGCCCGACGCGATCACTACACACCTATTCAGCGCCCCTCCTCCCCCGCCGCGAGCTAATGGCCGGCCGAGTGAAGCCCATGCCCAGGGCGCATGCGCACTGGCCTCCCGAGCTGTGCAGGCGCAGGCGCACAACCGCCTCCTGCTCCCAGCTCGCGTTCCGCCACGCTCGCTATGGCGGCCCCGAGGACCTCCCGCTAGCCCCGCCCCTCTGTGACGCGCCGGGGGTCACCTGACCCGGCTGCGGGGCTTCGGGGACAGAAGGGAAGTCGTTGCGGCCGGAGGGGCACCTCAGAAGCTTCCGTCTCCGTCTCCGCCGTCGCCTCCTCGGTCTCCGCCGCCAGAGCTCTCGTCGCCCCCGGGCCCGTCGGAGCCGTCGAAGCCCGCTCCCCCTCCCCGACCCTCCCCTGCCCCGCACGATGCCTTCGGAGAAGACCTTCAAGCAGCGCCGTACCTTCGGTAGGTCCCGCCGCGGCCGCGGCCCTGGAGCCGGGAGGCCTAGGGCGGGGGGGGACGCGGCGGGACCCCAGGCCGCGACCAGAGCCGGTTCGGCTCCCTCCTCACTCCTCCCCGGGCCCCGGCCGCCGGGGTCTCGGCCCCTGCCCGGCCCGGGCTCCTTCCACCACCGGGGCTTCTCCCTCGGAAGTCTTGAATTTCCCTTCGCCCTCTCCCCGCCCCTCCCCCAGAAACGGCCGTTTCCTTGGAGCTTGGAAGCTCGGGGGACCCCGGGCCGGGGCTGCACGGCCTCGGAGGGCTCTGGGAGAGCCGGGGTCGCCCCCGACGGAGACCCCTCTGGGGGAGGGGGCGGGGGGAGGGGACCGCGTTTTAGGCTTCTCCTTTTGAATCGTTCCCCGAGTCCAGCCCCGGGTGTGGGGGGGGATTCGGCCCGGCGGCCGTGGGGGTCGTGGCCGACGGATGCGAGCCCTCCGGGCCTAGTGCCGGGCTCTGCCGGGGTGGGAAGTTGACAAAGAAAGCCGAGTCGGGGCGTGGACGGGGCGCACTGGGAGCCGGCTCGGGCTAGCCCCGAGGGTCCGGGAGTGTCCCGGGCTGTGGGGGGTCTGGGGGGCCCGGGGACTCGCCTCCTTTCCCGTTTAGTGGCCCGGAGCGGCTCTTGGTTGGCTATTAACGGTTCTGGTCTTCAGCCCGGCCCCCTTCTATTCGTTGTGCTGACTGGGGACTTGGTGTGGCACTTCGTTAGCGGAGGGCTTGGCACCTTCGGGTTACCTAGAAGGAGAGGTGTCGCACCGGCCGCGGAACTCCTCTCCCAGTGTGATCGGGAGATATTGGAACAAAATAAATGAAAATACAGGACGTCTTAGAAGATGTTAATTTGTGGTTTTCTAAGTCAATCAGGCGGCTCCAGAGGCATCTGTTTCCATTTGAATTTTGACACCTCTGACCTCGGGGAGTGAGGTTAAGTGACTTGTCCATAAGCACACAGCTAGGCCTAGTGTTATGAAGGCCTTGCTCAAAAACTGAGGAACCGTTCTAAGAAACTTTCAATTTAGACTTTTGAGCAACCACAAATACAGGATGGTTTGGACCCCCTTTCAAGTTTTGTTTTACAGGTTAAATTTTCAACAGGTTTCAACAGGTTTTTTGTTCCTTATAAGTTAACTAGTATCTTAATAAAGTGGCAGGAATATCATAAAGATATCAGTCTTTTGAGTTGGTAAGAGTAACAGCGGATGAAATACTGTGAAAGTTGAAATAAACCCTTTGTTTTGGTCAGTGGTTGTTACCTACCAAAGGTTGCTTTGTTGTGAAAGTACTGTGGTGGCTCTTGTGCCATTTTAAAACGAGAATCCTTAAACACACAGCCCTGCAGGCTATATTTTCTCTTTGTGTCTGAAATTGCGCTCCTATTTTTAGCTCCCATAGTAACTTAAATCATCCATACTAGTTTCCCTGCAGATCAGAGTAGGACTGGAAATCATATTTTAGTTCTCCAGGGTTTTAAAAATGAAAAGTCTTGATAACAGTGTTTGCTATAATAGATAATAATGGTAGTTGGTCTTTTTTGAGTGAGGCACTTTGTGCCATAAACAAGAGGAGGCAGTGCTTAATATAAAATGTATATGGATCCTTTATTACCACCTTAGGTTGTAAAGCTTCTGGGTGGGGGGAGGGGGTTTTTATTGTTTGGTTTTGCCTTTGTATCTATCCCCAACACTTAGCCCCACATCTGGTACTTAGTAGGAGCTTAATAAGTGCTTGTTTGCTGTCTGACCTTGAAGGTCACCTCTTCTGGTAACAGCTGGAAGACCTCTTCAGTGTTCTTTCAGCTACACAGGAAAGTGAATTTCAGTATGTCCACTTTTGTCAACTATGGTTTTGAAGAGTCAGGAAAAAGTTCAGCATTCAGTTGATGATTACACATCCTATTAAAAAGCATTTAATTTTTTTGTGCTTGGAGCACAAAACAAAACTTTACCTTCTAATTGTAGTCTGCTAAGCCCCAAACTTCACCTAAAAGAGGATTGTGAGTTAGCAGGGTCAACACATGACTTCGTTAGAAATTATCTTCATTGACTTTAATGAGGTATTAGCACTCAGGAGAAAAAATCTTCAGAATGACAGATATATTCTTTGTTTGGCTTCAAGCCACTTCTGTGCCCCCCCCCTTTTTTTTATTATGACCTGTTCCATTGGGGCTGAGAGCCTCTTGCAAGAAAAGCCAGCAGATTTCATCCACCCTCTTCTGGGTGGAACTGAAAACGTCAGCAGGTCTTGGCTCTCAAGTCTCTGCTTTCCCATTCTCCTGTCAGCAGTCACTCACAGGTATTAAATTTATCCAGGACATCAGCCAAACAGTTACTACTGCAACTCATGCTGTCAAAAGCAGTCTTCTTATTTACAAATCAGATCAGATGAGTGTAGCACACATACATGGAGGCTGTGGAACTTCTGTCCATTTGTAATAGTCTTAGGTTAGTCTTGTGATCTGGGCATGCTAAAACATACTGATGGCTGAATTTGCTTTAGTTGGAAATAATTTGTATACGTCTCAGCTCCCTTTTACTGTGTAAGAGCAGGTTTGTTCCGTAGCTCATTTTTCTGGAACTTTTTAAAAGGCTCTGCTAATAGCTTTCTGTTTGAAGTATCAAATATCACTTAATGGCTAATGCTTTGCCTTAACCCTGATGGTGCTAAATTTGAATCCAAGGGCTGATAATTTTGTGGGATTTGTAACTGTCAGGCTCATAGTAAATTGATTCCTCAACTAGAAGAATCTTCTAGAGCCCAATACACTTAAGTGCAGACTATTGAACTCAGATTGATTTGCTTTCTCTATAAGTGGATGAGATTAATGCAGATAGGAAACTGGTGGACAGAACCACTGATATTCTGTACCTTTATGGTTAACCAGGTAGCAGAACATGGGCCAAAAGGATGTAAAAACAAAAATTTCACTTTGTCAGTAGCTCAAATTATATTATTTTCGTGAAGATCACAAACCCCACATTTAAACCACCAGGGGTTTTGAATTGGTTATCTGCTGGTTTAGCTGTGTGCAAATGTTTTCTAAGAATAATTTACCTGATAAATAATTTGATTTGATAAATTGTACATGGGACCAACAAATTTGTATTAAATCACTTACACTTATTGATTGCATATTTAGTGGGAAATGTGGGTTTCTGGTTCAGGGTCAACAAGGGTCTTTTAGGTGGGGAGTGAGATGGCTGCCAAGACTAGTAAACAGTACTCGAATCTGAGCTATCATCTAGTCATGTTCTGGACATAGATTCCTTCTAGCAAGTGACTTTTTATAGACAGGATCTTGGAAAACACTTGGGGTGTGGTTAAGCAGAAAGAGCCTTGGATTTGCAGAGAACCTGGGTTTGAACGTTGGCTCTTCTAGTGACCTTGGATAAGATATGTGACCCATGGAGACCTTGGATAAGATATGTCTTTGATCTTGTAAAATCAAAGCATGGACTAGAGGATCTCTAAAGCTCCATTTATCTCTAAATCTATGATCCTAATAGGGAGTATCTACCTAGTGAAATTAAGTGGTAACAAAGCTTTGTATAATTACATTTCATTTCATTTGAAATGTGCTAGGAGAGTTTAAAGGAAACGTGCCTTGAATCCTTTGTAAAAGAAATCTTTGTAATATGAATAACTGTTCTCTGATTTATCTGGTAGTAGATTTAAAGGTAGTTGGGCTTTTTGAAAGGGAAACTACAGAACAACACTTGTTAAGGATCATTTGGCTGAATTTTTGTTAAAGGAATCATGGAACTTAGAGGGCATAGTATCCACTTGCAGAAAAACATTCTATTCTGTAAAGGATCCATTGAAAACCAAAAGAAGAAAAACCTCACAACGTAAAAAGGAGGTAGCAAACATGTGCCCTTACTATTAGGCCCATTTTCTTATTTAATTTAGAGCTTCCTTGATTGCATTTCTGTCCTGGACAGTCTTAGCTTTGTTGCTGATCAAGTGAACAGGGCATTGATTGATAAGGATAAGTGAGTCTGGGAAGGTGAGTTCCTAGTTCTGTTACTCGATCATCTTGAGGAAGTCACTCCTGTACAATGGGGATTAGTTATTTCTGCCTCTTATTTATGTTAGCATTACAAAGTATTAAATAAAAAAAGCTGATGGAGTTGTGAACTGATCCAACCATTCTGGAGAGCAGTTTGGAACTATGCCCAAAAGGCTTTGTAAAACTGTGCATGACCTTTGACCAAGCAATATACTGCTAGGTCTATATCTCAAAAAAACATCCAGAAAAAGGGAAAAGGACCTATTTGTACAAAAATATAGCAGCTTTTTTTTTGTGGTGGCTAAGAATTGGAAATCAGAGGGATGCTCATCAGTTGGGGAATGGCTAAACAACCTGTGGTATATAATGTAATAGAATGTTATTGTTCTGTCAGGATGATTTCAGAAAAACTTGTTAAGACTTGCATGAACTCATGCTGAGTGAAGTGAGCAGAACCAGGAGAACACCGTACATAGTAACAGCCACATTGTGGCAGTGGAGAACTGTGAATGATTTGGCTATTCTCAGCAATACAATGATCCAAGACAATCCCAAAGGACTAATGATGAAAGATACTATTCACCTCCAAAGAAAGAAGTGATGTTAACTGAATATAGACTGAAACATGCTGTTTATCACTTTCTTTCATTTTAAAGATTTTATTCGAGTCTTCTTGTAAGAAATGACTAATATGGAAATATTTTATATGATTGCATTTGTATAACATATATGTCTGATTGCTTACTGTCTCAGGGAGTGGGAAGGGGAGAGGAGGGATAGAATTTAGAACTTGAAACTTTAAATAAAAATGTTAAAAAAAGAATTGAAGGGAAAAAAAAACCCCAAAACTTACCACAGCATGCATTCTTAGCCCCATGGAAAACAAAGATGTGAAAGCCTTGACATAAAAATGTCCAATTTCAAAATGATTGAAATAATACAGCTACTGGCCCTCTTTCCCCCCCTTTTAACCAACCAACTAAACCTCCAAACTGCACCCTGAAGCCTTTTGTAACCATTCAGAATATATTGGGTACTTTTAAGAGAAACCTGTGAGTTCATAATGGAGAGCAGGGGGAGATCACTGGGACATCCTAGGCCAGGAAACTAGCTTTAAAAACACACAGACTCCCAGAAATACCTTTGGCTATTTCCTTGCTCCATAAGAATTTTCTTTTTTTCTTAAGTCTAACAATTAGAGAAACTTGTGGCTATAACCAACATCCTTTTTTAAGTGCCTCTTGGAGAATTATTGGACTATCGGCTATTCAGACATTGAATTAGGAGGACAGCCATTTGGCCATCTAAACTGGGAATGAGACCACTGATTGAGGAATATGGAGAATTGGTAATTTTGGGGTGTGGACTATGCTGAAGTAGGACAAAGATAGGGAAGGACGTCAAATACAGACTGCCTGTGTTTTAAGATGGGTGTAGAGAGTGCTTTCCCCCTTCTATTTTATGGCCTCTTGCCTCTTGCTGAGGATCAAAAAGTGCAGTAGGTTAGCGGTATTCACACTAGGCCTTGGCCGTATTTTGGGTTAAAAGGTTTTTGTGAGCTAGCCTAGTATTCTTTGGGAGAAAGTACATTAAGTTCCAAGGGACACTTTTGGAACATTCATTCATAAGTCAAGACTGCTAGTAACATGTAAAAAAGTAGATTGACGATGGTAATATGAGATTTTAAGAGATTACATGATGAATGTCCTTGAGTCAAGTGCTCTTTCTACTCTTGAATGCTTCAGAGGTGGTGCCCCAAGCCTGACAGTTGTGTCTGAGATCAGGGCTTACATGTTGATATCCACTTTATTGCTTAGCCCAGGGTTGAGGACATAGTAGGCATAAAAATAAATACTTGACTAAATTAAGGAGGATAATTTGCTCATGGCAAATGCACACATTTTGCTTTGGCCTCTTAATTTAACTACTGGACAGAACTATTTAAAACCCAAGCATTGATTAGCTTCTTTATGCCTTTCTTTCTCCTAAAAGATTTACCTGTTTTTCTTAAGGGCTGCTTATTAAAAAACAAAACTAGAAACAGCAGGAGAAAATTTCTTTGAACTTCTATGAAATTTAGAAGGGATTCTTCTTGAGATAGGATTTACTACAATTGTCATTTTACTGGAACACTGAGCACTACAGGGAGATCGACTGGTCTGGGGTTTGGATGGTTTTGCTTTTGTGTACTACCTTTGGAGGACAGGTACTTGGCCTGTCTCTTTTGTCGCTACTTACCCTGCCTCTCTCCATATGCCAGATGTATAGGTTGTTGGAATAGATGTCTGAATACTAGGATTTTGCACTGCCATTGTACAGAACAGATGGGGACACTGAATTTCAGGACTAGGCCATGTGTGGGTATGATTAATGACAAAGAGTTTTAACTATATACCTTGAATTTGAGGGCCATCACTTAATTCTAATGGTTTTTATTTCCTTTGCAGAACAAAGAGTAGAAGATGTGAGACTTATTCGTGAGCAGCATCCTACCAAGATACCGGTAGGTAAAGTTTATTTGTTATCGAGGAAAGAATGCTTTTTCAAAGTTGTGGTCTAGATGGAATTTATCAGAGACTTACCATGTATTCTGACAGACATGTTAATATCTCATAGTTGTAAATTTTTTAATTTTTAGAGAATCATCTCCCATTAATATAGTAATGTTTGTTTCATTGTTCACTTCTGGAGTTTCAGGGTGTAGGAGCTATGATTATCATAAAGAGAAGAGGGCCAGCACTGTTAGACTGTTCAAGTGAGGTGTGGACTTGAACGTGATTAGCATTAGGGCTTCTACTTCAAACTGCTTTTTAAATTGTTCTCTTCCCTTTCAATAGAAGCAGCTTATATTGAGTTTCCTTTTAGGAGATAAAGAAAAGGCATTGTTTTATATCCTATAGGTTTTAGCGGAGGGGTTCTTAAGGCACAGTAAAGCAGCATCTTTAGGCTGGCTGATGATCCACAAATCCCCCCTGGACTGCCTTGCTTGCTGCTGTGTTCAGAAAAAGAAAACTAGCAAAACCTTTTGGGCAGTACCCTTTGGCCTTATTGGTTGCTTTACTAATTTGTTTCATGCAGCAAGAGGGCTAGTGAGAAGGAAGCTTAATAAATTTGGGGGAAAGGGGATGGAGAGGGGAATTTTGATAGATTGGTCTTACCTTTCTGCCCAGTGAATTTCAGTCTTTTTTTTTCTTTAGTGCTGTGAACCTCCCCCAACAAATCCTGCCCTTAATTATTTTATATTAATTTGCAGAACACTGGAGGATCTTTATGAGCAGTGGTCCCTTTCTCATTCTTAGTACTTACCAAGACAGTTGGATCTCTTAGTGAAAGAACTGGCAGATAAGACTGCTGGGCCACTGTTAGTGATCTTTAAAAGATTATGGAGAACAGGATTGGAAAAAGATAAGTGTTGCCCTATTTTCAAAAAGTGGGGGAGGGGGGAAAGGGGAAGGAGCCTGCAAACTCTGCTTATAGAATGTGAGCTTCTTGAGGGCAAGGATGATTTCACTGTTTTTGTATCCTTAGTTCCTAGCATGTAGTAGGTAGGTGCTGACTCAGTCTTTGTTGATGAATATACTCCTGTGAACTTAACTTAGATTCTTGGCACAATGGCCAAAAGTATTATTAAAGGGAGTAGTGCTTCAGAAGACTTTCATCCAGGATAGATTATGATGGACTAATTTCATGTCCTTTTTTGGATAGGTTTGCTAAACTGGCAGATTAGGGCACTTTTGTAGATTAGTTGCTGGAAGTGAAATCCACCTGACCTTGAAAGGTGTGGCACCCCCTTGATTTGGTCATTGTCCTATAGGCCAAGCTTTTCTGAGATTTATCTCCTGACTCAGGATGTTACCTTTCCAGTTGACCCTCTCTTCTCTTTCCTTGATGCCATGAAATGGACAGTTTGGCCTGACTTGATTTGTTTTAGATTCTGGGAAAAAAGTATTGATTGTTGGAAAAGAGCATTGATTTACTTTCTTTCTGCTTTTCTTAAGTGCAAGACTGTTTATTTAAAAAATAAAAAGCTAGACCAGTGCAGCAGGAGGAAACTGCTTGGAGCAATCTGTGACTTCGAAAGGATTCTTGTAGAGAGTAGACTAGCCATGGCTAATTGCCCAGATATGGAGATTGATTGTTCCTTAGGGCTTAGAGGCACTTTTTCCTCCATTCTGCTTCTGCTATGTCTGGGTCCTTAGATCGGGACCTTTCTCAACTCCTTTATATGCTAAATATACAGATATAAAGTATAGCCTTATTGCATTAACTGCAAGGTATTTTGGTTTATATTCCTTACAAAAAGCAGAGGCCCACTATGGAGAAGGATCTAGTTCCAGAATAACAAAATCGTTAATGAATTTCCTTCTAAAATAAAATACTTGAACAACAAATCAGTTAAGTATTTGAACAATGACTATGAAGGACTGAACCAGGAGGTGGTGACTTAACTTGTATTGTAGGGAAGACTAGAGCCAGTCAGCAGGTTTTTTTGGTGCTGTTCAAATTAGCTGTACAAGTTTTTCTGAAGTTTTGTGTGTATGATGGAAAAAGTCCACACTCCCACAATAGGGAAGCACACACATACTCTAATAAGGACCTGTTTATATTGTTGTGAATACTCATTCATTTCTTTGAATGAAACCCTTCTGCTACATTTAGAATTTTTAGCGTCTTGTTAAATGAAAGAGTGTTTGGAGTTCCTTAAGAAGAGAATGTTAGTCATTATTTTGACTTAGCTTAAGCCATGATAATATCCATGTGTTCTATCCTTGACAATAGAATAGGTAACAGATGTGTTACAGGCATTAATCTTTTACTTCACAAAGTTATAAACATAGAAGGCATTTTTGGGCATATATTAGAGCAACTGTACTACAGTTCTCTTTTTAAAACATTTTTTCTGTACTTTTTTCCTCCTCTAGGTGATAATAGAAAGATACAAGGGTGAGAAACAACTTCCTGTACTGGATAAAACCAAATTCCTTGTACCAGATCATGTCAACATGAGTGAGCTAATCAAAATAATTAGGTATTCAGTAATCCTTTTACATATTCTTTAAATGCTAGATGGTTAAGATTCAAATAGGAGCTCTCTTGCTAGTTTTCTGATTACAGACATTTACAATTTCCTAATGTTTGCAAAGTTGATTTTTAAAAGTTTGACAACACAAGGGAAAAAGTAATGAAGGCTAGGTAGAAGCTTTAAGACTAAAAGTGGGGGAAATTGCTTCCTAGAGTTAACAGATAATGTGTTGATAAACAAGAATTGACTAGCTTTGGGCCATAAAAATGCATGTTAGAGAGTCTGCTAGGCTGTAGACAGTGTTTTAGTGTTTTCTGTGTTATCTCCCTTCCCCCCCAGCTACCCATTTATCAGAATGACAGCTAGAATTTAGAAGTATTTTAATTTAGAGGAGTGGCCTCAAATGTAAATAGAAATGGAGAGCCACAAATTTATACATGAGGATCCTGTGGGCTGCATATTGACTTAGTTTTGAAATGTAATGTTATCTATATATCTGTTGCATTTTATTTGTTTTTGGTAAGTTAATTCCCAATTACATTTTAATCTGATTTGCACCACACTGGTTTGGAAGTGTTGTGGGCTACATGTTTAACACCTGGTTTGGGGAACCTAGATTTAGAGTTATCTAAAGACCCTGAAAATTCTTAATGTTTAAATCAGCCTTCCTCCTTCTCTTTCAATAGAAGGCGCCTACAGCTGAATGCTAATCAAGCTTTCTTCCTGTTGGTGAATGGACACAGCATGGTGAGCGTTTCAACACCTATTTCTGAAGTGTATGAAAGCGAGAAGGATGAAGATGGATTCTTGTATATGGTATATGCCTCTCAGGAGACATTTGGAAAATCTTCAGTGTAAGACCTAGTACAAAGCTTCTATACTAGAATTTTTTAAGCCCTCACCCAGGAAAAAAGGGATGTTACCAACTGAGATTGTTCAGTTCATCTAATCACAGTTCACCAAAATAGAAATACTACCACCTTAGGGGTTTTTAGTAAGTTGTCTCTTGTATTACATGCATATGTAATAATACATGTTCAATTCCAAAAGCATATACAGTACAACTTTGGAAAACTCCTGTTTCATCTTAGGATATCTTGGTTTTAAGTTTTAGGTTTAGAAACATACCTTGCATTCTAAGTTGCCAATAAAATGGGACATTTGAATTGCTGTAGTGACTTTTTTTAAAAATAGGAATTTCAGTTCCAGTGGTAACGTTTTAAGCATTTAATGAAACAAGCCTTTGTTCATGGAAACTGCTAATTTTTATAGGAACATTTCTCTTTAACTGTGTATCTTTAAGTAGCCTTGTCAAATGTCATATCTATTTTTTTAAAGTCCATTTACCATCAGTGGTTGCAGCAAAACAGGGTAAATGGGGGGGCAAAAAAGTCTAGCTTATTCTGGAATGGATGCATAGATTCCAATTTAGTAAACCACCGACTTCCTTGCTGTCACTTATTTGTTTTCTGTATAGTCATACAGAGAAACACCATGGATTCTATGGGTAAACTGAATGATTTCTTTTAAATGCTTGGCTTCCAAAAAGTTCCGGAGAACAGAGGGATGGCATTTCTTATATTACCGATTTGCTCTGATTTAGAGACTCTCAAACCAGTTCACTAAACAGTTGCACCAGAATAAGTCTTTGCTGATGCAGTTAGAAATTACATCCTAGAACTTTGGAGCATTAAAATTCATTTTGCACTCCCTTGACCTTTTGGGTTAAGTTTGTAGTCTGATTTGTTATGTTTCAAGTGGAAAAAGTAACTGCTTCACTAAAATACTTTATTAAAATTTTAACTGTAAGCATACTTCAGCTATCACTGTTAATCATAAAAACTCCTCCAACCAGTTTACGTGCATGTCATTTTGTAAAGGAGAATGTAGCAAAGGGGTAAAAGCTGCTTTCAACAACGTCATTTTATTTAATATCTTGAACAAAGGACTATAAGTGCTTCCTGCTACTTGCATGGGGTTGACAACTTATTTTCATGGAGTGTCACAAAAAGTTCATTGTTACACCAGTTGAGCTGAAGTATGTATGTAGCAAGCAGATCAGCAGAAATTTCCCTTGTATATTTAGATGTGTGTGAAATATCTACAACTGTTAGTGAAAGTTATGTACTATAATGGAGAAAAGCAATATTACTGCACCTTGGCACTATAGTTAATAAATGTATACAACTTGTTTGACTTTGTTCACCTTCTGCATGCATCTGTCCATAGTGCTAAATTTTCATGAGTGTATTTTTACTGCATTGTAAATTCTTAATCAACCTGTCTTGTTAGGTTGTATAAGATGTTCATGTTTAACAAAACACCTGACCATCAATCTTGTAATTGCTGTGTGATCAGTAAGGTTCCTGTAAGATATGTTGCTTTTTTAATTTAATACAGTGCGGATAGGGATGAATTATATCCCAAATTAACCTGAGTGGTAGTTTTATTTCTAGGATGTTTAAAACAAGTAAATTTTGATCAGGCAGGGTTAAAAAAAAAAACAGCAACAACCAATGCTCAGAACTAAAAATCCAATGTCACATACTGTCCAAAATGTAGCATTTTCAACAAATATGTAAAAAGTATAAATCCTTTGAGCTGGATGCAGGATCCAGGGTAGTTAATGACAACTAAAAGTATTAAGGGATCACTGCAGTTTATGAAATAGCAAAACAGTGGGGATCGACTGTAGTAATGGGGTAGGGATGACACTGATAAAGGTAATTGAGGGAAAAAAAGCAGAGGGAGAGAAGGGAGGCTAGGTACACATGAGGAGCACCACTGCCGCTCTTCTCCAAGCCAATTCGAAATGAGAAAATGGCTAATAGTGGTCAGTGGAAAATCTGGAACAGGTTCTAGTAACCTAGTAGGACATACTGTTTTCTAAAAATCAGTAGAAGAAAGTTCAAAACAGTTTTAGCCCAGCTTTAACTGAGAGCCAGAAAACTGTCTGTTCTACAAAGGTTAAGCACAGGACGTGAGCTTCCTGATTACGCTGTTTCTGAGCTTGCCTGTCCGTAGTAAATAAGTAGCATAAGGGTACACGGACTTCTGGATTCCATACTGATGATGCCTCGTATGTTACACTCCCATAATGTTCCAGCCTAATTCTATCAGCCCTTGAAATCTGGTGAGACTGGCCCTTTGCTAAAAAGTCTCCAGAAGCAGCATGAGCTGCTGTACATCTGAGTTTCCTTTTTTTCCACTGGTATTTACTAAGAGGGTTTTCTGATGGAAACACATACCAAATACAATAAGTAGGATTTAAGATGTTAGGGTAAAAGATTTTCCAAGGCATTTGAGGGTTTTTCTTTTCTACTGCTGCTTCTTAGAAAACTTGGACTGTTTCATTTCCCATTTTCATGAAAGGCTGTTAACATTCATTAATCATAAGCTTCTGGAGGGCAAACCCTTCTTTGCTGTAGTGTTTGTATTCCTCCTCAGTGCTGTTACTTTACACGTTAAATGAACAAGCAGCAGCAGCAGGCAACATCTCAAGGGGGAGGGGAAGGAGGAAGACTACAAAGTAATTTGTGGTTTGCTGCATGTCATAAAAATATGTCATAAATAGCCTTTCCTTGAGGCAAGGGACCGACCACATATACACATTGGCCTTAAGCCATCTTAGGTCAACTAGAGTGATAATTTAGCTAATATGTATCTCTAGATTTCAAAGACGTTCTAGTAGGAACCCTGTTGAAAATTGAATGCCTGTTAATTACCATTCACTTCCAAATGTGAGGAAGGAAAAGAGGGAAAGTTGTTCTTCAACCTGAAGAGTTTTTCTGAAATGTCTTTTCTCAAAATGACAAGATCTAATTCAATGGCAAACTAAGCCTGTTTTTAATTTTTATTTTCAGTACATTAAATTTACTCATAAAAACATTCTAAAAATGTACAATTTTTCCTTTTTAACAAAGTATAATAAAACATAAAAACCCCAATAACAGAATACTTGACATTTACAATTCAAAATCAAATTAGCGGAATATTAAATATTTACAAAACTATATTTTTAAAAAATATTTATAAAGTTACATGCATTTTGTAGAATTGTGACAAAATAATGGCTCAAAAATGGGATAATTTTCCTTCATTCCTAACATAAAATTATGTCCGAGAGTCTGAAGTTTAACTTGTACTTGAGTACATAAGGTTTGCTTTCACATTCAGTACCAAATACCTTTCGCTATTTGTGTATGAACTTAAAAACATGTAGAAAATTTGATGAGGGCTGTTAACAATACAAGTTTTTATGTGGTTATTATATCTGGGGATTGATTACCTTTGCCCCACTCCCTCAAAGTTAATATTGTAGTAACATTTACCTTTGGCCTCAACCAGCACAGTATATATACACATATATATACACACACACATACGTGTGTGTACATAGATACATATATATGAATATTGCAAGTGTTAAACAGTTCAATATGCTCATTTTCATTAAGACCCTTGGGATTTTTTTTTAAACAATTAAGCCTTCCTTCAGAATCCATGGCTTTCAATGTAAACTATTTGATTTGTTCTTTGGGACTAATCCACAGTGAACAACTATGGACAACAAAACTCACTTATGCAACAAGGATTATTTTTCTTGGTGGAAGTTGAACAGGGGTATTTCCCCTTAATAATTAAGACTTTCCAACATATCAATGGCACCAGTTATATCAGTATGTAGAACTAACAAGGCAAAAAAAAAAGCCACTTATGCATCAGGAATGACAACAAAATGGCAGGGAACTATTCACAACCAAATTTTTGGCAGGTGCTTGCTAGTGATCCACTACGTTATAAAAAAATGAAGATTGGAAGCCTATATACTGTGCTCAGAAAGATTAATGACTCGATATAGCTGAGTGATATTTTGGTAAAGTTACTACTACTGTGCCTCAATACATACAATTTGTAGTGTAAATGAACCATGTTGACCTCTTGCAATAAAGGACCTAGAGTTCTAAATATTTAATAAAAAATACTGAACCTATTGCCTTCTATTAACATTCTGACTCCTAGAATCTTTTGTAGGTTACAGACAATGCTGGTTTTATTCCCAATATTTCTAATCAAGTTTTTTTTTCTTTTATAGAATTTGTAGAAGTGCTAGCTCCCGTGTACTTAGTACTCCTCAATAACTAGAAAGTTTTAACACTTTCCAGTTTTCTATACTACGATGAATTTAAAGTTAGAACATAAGGTAGTTAACTGTTCTTCCTTTAAAAAAAAAGTATTTAAATCGCTGTTTTATCCCACACTGTATTCTACTTCAACCTGTACATTCCACTACCCCCCGGCCCCCCTTGCCTTTTGGAGCAGAAAAGGGTCAGGGTGGGGTGGAGTAGGGTAGTGGTGCTTGAAGCTTCTTTAATACATGACAGACGTACACAAAGAAGTGGGCATGACCACCACCTACCTGGTTGTTTCAGCCACTCTGAGATTGAGACCACAATTTAAAGCAAGATACTAAGAATTTGAAAGGGTTAAAGATGATCTGTGCCTAAATAAGCAAATAAGACTTCTAATGAAATGTAAAAATGCTGTATGGGCTTATCTGTTTTTGGCTTCTTGATAGAAATTAATCGTAATACTGCTGGCAAATACTCTGAAGCCATAAAATATGGTAATTTGCTTTGGGAAAGCTCAAATACTGGTATTTTAACCATTTCTGCATTAAGAGTTCTTTCTGTTTTTACTCCTGAAATTTTCCTAAACTTAAAATGTCCTCATCAGACACAATGTACTGTAAACCCATTTTCGACCACAAGATTATCTTCTAACACACCTGCTATTGAACCAGTTTGGAAAACTGTCAGAACAATATGAGCTGCTCAACTTCTGAATTTTATATTTGCAAATCAAATAGTTTTTGTTTTAATTTTTTAAAGAACTGAATGAAAATACTTAAATATATTGGTTAATATGGACCAAACAAATCAGCATTAATGGTAACAGACATTTAACTCCCCAATATCATCCATTAAAAATACAACTTATGTAAATGAACTTTTTTTTTCTATTTTTGAGGCAGTTTCCAACAATGACACTGTTGAAAATAGGGTTTACTTAAATACAATTGAAACTTGAAGTATTTGTTTAAAAAAACCAAAAATGTTAAAAATTTGGCTTCCAGCACACATCTAGGCCACTGTACGAGGCCCTCAAAAATATTAAAATCGTAAACATCATTGAAAACTCATGTCTTCCTTTAACATAGATAGTATATATATAACATGACAAGTTGTTCCTACTGTCTAGAACTCTTTAAGGCAAAGTGTCAGTTCTCATCACTCTCATGTTTAAGTTTTATAGTTCCCCAAGAGATCCAATGAAACATCCTCAAAATCATTAGCAAACATCACAATTACTTCAATACTGTAATACGGTGTAGCATAAACAGAGCTGAAAATACAGAGGTCTGTGGCTTCTACATTGCATAGAAATAAGAAATTAAAATCTTGTATGTACTATTTTTTTCACAGATTCAAATAACACACCTTTTTGCTTTGGTTTCCATGAAGCTGGGAAACTGACCTCCAAAAATCTGAAACAAGTGTAGTATCACTGCCATTTCCTATTACAATGCCTCTACATTGGAACCAATTCTATGGTGTTCTGTTTTTGACCTGAGGCTGAAATCCCAATTTCAGAATGGGCTGAACATTTTGAAATTTTCACAAATACTTGATGGAAAACCCCTGGATAACAATGCTTTGCCTTCTCAGTACATAATGGTGGTAGAGGTTTTTAAACATTTAAGTCATATTTTAGCAGAAAATTACCTTTGTTCTCTAGTTCCTGGCTTTCAAACCAAGTGCTACCATTCCAATGGATAAAAATTTAGGAATCCATGGTGAATATAGTATTTGTCCACCTTGACAAAATTAAGTGCATTTTGTGGGGGCTCCTTCCAAGTCTTATCAATTCAACTGACAAGTTCTAGGTAGCGAACAGAATTAACTAGTCTAAAAGTAACAAAAGAGGTTGACAGGAAAACTTTAAAGTCTTTTGCTCATTAATTATGAAATTGTATTATTGTTGAAATATCTGTCTCAACACCTCTGAATCCTTTAGCAGTAAGCCTTGGGGTAGAAGTCAGTATTACATAAAATAACGGCTTGCAAAGTCTGCTAACAGTGTTCAGCATCAGGTTGGTTTCAAACTCATTTACAAAAGTAGTGTAGTTAATATGTCTCTGAAAGATGTTGTCCACGTCTAATAGGAACAGGACTCAACGCTGTTTAATGTGTTAGGAAAAAAAAATAGGTGTTCTCAGAGCCATTATGACCCCGGCGTCTCTGGGACTTGGACCCTTAGAAATTAAGTTCATTTTGCTGCTGGTCAGCGGTTTCTACCTAATAAGTGTTGACAGTGTACATTTATGAACAGAAAAAGGACTGAAACTGCCACACATATTTTACAGAGGGAAAGGAAAAAATAAGATTGCTTTATTTGTGTAGTCGGCCATGTAGCCTGCTGGTGCCAATTCTTTAAGTGTGGGTCGTCTCTGTCTCTTGCACTGGTCTCAGAAAATGAGTTAACATTGTCTACCAGAACTGCAGAGATTTTAAATCATTTTACATTCTTCTGTAGTGCAATCCTTAAAAATCCCAGAGATTAGTGCCTGACCACTTTAGGAAAAAAAAAAAGTAGACATTTTACCTAGCCCAGGGGTGTCAGAGTCCGACTGGCGAAACTCCACTTTGAAAACTTCAACCTCCGGCTCTCAATTCAGATCACACGTAGCTGCCCTGGAATTATGTTTCAGCCTAGAAGGACCAATTATGGCAATGCTCTTCAGTAAATGTGATTTTTTTTTTTTTGCATTGCAACAAAGAATGTAGGTGGCAAACTTCACCAACCATCTGTGATACCCACTAGGCAAGTCCTGACATCAAGCTCCAAACTAGGATTTTGGCAATCAATAAAATGGGTATGATGTACCCCTAAGCTAGATTTTTTTTTCTATCCAGTCTAGTAAAGTAAAGCACCTTTGGATTAAAAATATTAAGCTCAACAGCAACTAGACTTCTCAGTTTTGTATTTAATTTTCCTTATGTCTCCATGGCTTAATAGTGTTCTGTTGCCAGAGAAAAATATCAATCTGTGGAGTCCAGACTTTCTGCTGGAGGGGCATATTTCAACCTAAAAGTACCTGGAGAGAGGGGGAAAAAAAAAGGGTCAAATTTGAATCACTGCATGATTATCACAACCAAATGATTTGTCAAAATGTAGTTGCACAGCAGCCAAGCTCCTCACCCTTGGTGCTGGAAAGCAATATCTATCACTTGGTCCCACCAAAAAAATGTGGATTTTATTTTACAAATTTATAAAACCAAAACCTTTTAATAATGTTGAACAAGATGAAACAGCTGCTTCTACCCTCATTTTAATAAGGTTTTTTTGAGGTTCAAGAAAGACTCTCCTAGCTGGTACTGGTCTGCTTAGGCATCCAACTGACTACATCTGGCACTTTGGAGAACCTTTCAAAATGGCTGAACTGAAATGCAAATACAGCCTAATAAAACAAACTACTTTTCATGTTTACTGTTCTAGGAAACTGCATGCACCTACCTCTACAAAGCCAATTCCTTGATCACAGGGGTTCAAGATAGGAGGGTTAATTTAAATGCCCAGATAATCCTTAGTATCATTTTAGTCAAATGTCAATGGCTTTCTTTAGCTTTTATTGAAATAGCCAGAACACAGAACTGACTGGTTTAAGATTGAGCTCCTTTCATTTTTCTGTCATCTGGTATAGTGCTAAAGAAGTCAGTAAAAGCACACTGCCAGAAGGATGAGGATGAGGTACCAAGGGGAAAATGGAGAGAAGGGAAATTTTTCGTTATGGGCCACAGGGAGAAAAATGATTTAAGCTCCATGTTAAAAAAAAAGTTTTCAGAAAATGTTTTACTCGTCAACTTTAAAGATTAGAAATCATGGAATTATAGAGCTGGAGGGGCACTAGAGATCCTCTTAATCCCACTGCCTCATTTATTATAGATCAGGAAATAGGCCCACAGAGCGGAATTAACTTGCCTAAGGTTACACAATGAATTAGTAGCAGAACTGGGACTAGAACCCATGTCTCCTGACTTCCCAGTCCAGTGCACTTTTTCCACTAAAAAAACAAAGAACATAAAACTATTTAATAAATACATCAGAACTATTTATTGTCTTTATGGATAGATGAGAGAGAAAGGGGTGGGGGAGTGAAAATTCAGAGTGAAAGAAACCTACAAGGAATGGGAGACACAGACACAGCCATTCTTGAAGCTGGAAGTTACTACAGAGATTAATGTCTCACACAACGACTTAGAGCCATAGCTAGGACCTGAATCCAGGTGTCTTGACTTAAGACCTACATACAGAAAAATGGAGGGTGAGGCAGGTGAGACAGGAAGGATCAAAGTGCAGGAGGGCAACAGGACAAGGGGAGAAAGAAGAGTGGACTGAACAAAAAGTAAGGGCAGGAGGAGAGAATGAGAAGAAAAAAGTCTTCAAGTTGTGGTACTGCAATTAAAGCCTTTTAAATCCATATTCCATGTCTTCACCTCTAGGTTTCAGAAGGGATTTATCAAATCTTGGCGCTTGCCCCACAAGTTAAAGAAGAAAAGTCAGAGGCAACGTATAGGTCCAAAATTACCCACTTTGGCCTACGTGGTCCACAAAATAGAGCCTGACTTTGAAAGAAAGCCTGTATGGATTTCAGATGCTACTCTTTAATTTTTATACAAATACTTTTTTTTTCAATCTACTATTTTCACTACTAGGCCTACTTTTTTAAAGAAAGAAAATGAAAAATAATTTAATAAGAATGTAAAACTAAGTAAGCAGTGGGTTTTGGTCATAATTCCTAACTTAAATTTTAAGTTTCTAGACCAATGGAACCCCAATGCACTTAGAGACAAACCAGGCCCAATATAAAAATGTTACAACTGCGAATCTTTACCTTGACGATTGAAATCCATTGGTGGCTGCTTGCAGTCCTGAGCCCGGTGACCGGTGGCCCCACAGTTATAACAAGAGAGGTTTCCACTTTTCTTGTGGCCCGAACTGTTATTTCCCATCATTCCTTGGGCTTGGTACACCCCTGCTGTCCCTGCCATAAAGTTCTGCATTGGAGGAACCGCAAATGTGGACTGACCACTCAGGACAGAGTCTGGGGTTAAGTTACTGTTATAAGGAGAATGAACTACTGGGAAAGTTGTGCCACTGCTGTACTGCTGTGTGTTGATGTAGCCATTGCTGCATAGGGGGTTGAAGGGCAGAAAGGGGAAAGTAAACATTGAAGGTCCTGAAAATGGGTGCTGGAAATAGTTAGCATAACTGACTGTCATACCACTTGAACCACAATTCCCGCTACATCCACAGGAAGTACACACAATGCACCCTGGAGGCTGCTGCTGCTGGGGTGGCTGCTGTTGCTGCTGCTGCTGCTGCTGCTGCTGATGGTGGTGGTGGTGGTGATGGTTCTGATTTGGTACAGGGATGGTTCCCGTGGAGCCACTACTGCTGTTACTGCTGCTGCTGCTGCTGCTATAGAAATTGTTTTCTGTAACAGAGGAAAGTGTGGGGCTAGAACTGGGGGCAGGGCAGCTGGTCATATTTGCCATGTTTGCAAATGATGTTGACGGGTGACTGTTGGAAGAGGCAGTGTTGCCATTTGCACAAAAGCTGCCTTGCATCGGGGCCACTGGCATGCTGCTCATCGCAGAAAAGGCCACTTTGGTGTTGGCTGTGTACAGGGCAGTCCTGGGGTTTATTATTGCCGGGGGCACGCTTATCTGCACGTTATTTGAGCAGGATGTTTGTCCAGAAATAGCAGAATCAGCAGGAACAGACGAAGAGACCAGAAGTTTGATTGGTGGGCGAGCCACATGGAAGACAGTGCTAGACGTGACCGTAGCGGCAGTACTCGTTTCCACAACTAATGCTGGCTGCTGGGCTGTTTTTATCACTCTGTCCAGAGTGGAAGCGTGGACAACTTTGGTCCGAGGACCAAAGGAAACTGTGGGTGATACTGAACTGCTTTCAGGAATCCCAGAAAGGACTTGCATGGGCTGGTGAGGAGAGGATGCAGGTAAGACTTCCATCACCGTATTTCCAAAACCCTTTTCCACTTTAATGCTGCCTCTTGGTCCAGATGCAACTTTATTCCTTTCTTCGAGAGACAAAAGTGAGTGCATAGAAGATGAAAGAAGCTTCATGTCTGTGTTTCCTCGTTCTGATTTGTGTACTGAATTTAGCATTCGAATAGGAGCTATGTGAGAGGCAGCTGCTGTCATCATTTGTGCTGGCAGGGGATGGTGGCTGGACGGGTTTGAGCCTGCATCATTCTGCACTGGTAGAACCTGAGCTGTGGGTCTGGCTGAACTTGAAGTGAAATGATTCAGTAACATTACTGGCTTCTCCTTATCTGAACCCTCCAAGTGAATTTCTAAACCTAGAGATGGAAACAGACCTATGAATACAGCTTCACTAGTCAGGTCAACACAAATGTAAGTATTGCTTGGATTCCTTACGTCTCTCGTTTTCCTCAGCACTGTCAGAGCTTTCTTCCCGAGCCTGGATCCCCATCGGGCTAGAAGAGGAACTAGAATACTCTGAAGAGCTGCCTTCTCGGGGCACCTGATGAGCTGGTTGTTCCACATCCACACGGAGCTCTGAAGAAGGAAAGATCCAATCACTCGGCGTACAATTGTGCAGACACCTATCTGTGAACTGTGCATTAATAATGCAGCTTGACTCTTTTTTTTTACTTTTCAATGTTCCCAAAACCACCTGAGGTTTGATAAAGCAGCACAACATATAAGACAACATTTTAAGGTCATGACTACTGAAAAGATGTGAAAATACACACATACATACATGTATGTATATATATATATATACACACATATGTTTATAAATTGATGTATATATGAATTTTAAAATGGCCTGGAATTAAGATGGAATCTTAATCCAAATATTTTAAATATATTATAGTAGTTTTCTATAAAATTTCAACTACTCTTAGATTTCAGTCTGTAAAAAGATTAACCTCTTCCATCACGTAGAAGAATACTATCTTAGGAAAACAGGAAGATGTACTTTTATTTCCCCAAAGTCAGTACAGGTGAGGTGATAAGGTAACTAACTTAACTGATGGTGGCGGTGATAGGCTATAAATACAAGTCAACTAGGGCAAAGAGAAGGAAGCACTGGTGACAGATACCCCTAACTAAAAATATTTAGGTGACATGGGCAAGGGGGCATCACAGTGGCTCCTAGAAACATTTAGGAAGGTTACTTACTATTTTTGTTACTATTGATTTTTATACTAATCAATCATATAATAAAAATGAAGGGTAATCCAAGTGCACCCTTTCCTCTACCTCTTGCTGGGTTCATGGACTGCCCAGGACTCATTTAAGCTACTTGCCTACTTAAACCACTAAAGGTTTTAGGACCTTTAAGTACCCTGCTGAAAACTTAAGACTTCTGGGGCCTTTTCTTCTGCTCTAAAGTGAAACTTTCTTTTGCGTCTTGTCTTTCTCAATTAGGGTTACTTCTCGTGAGCAGAGATTGTCCTGCTTTTTCTACTTGCATCCTCAACGCTCAGTACAGTACTTGGCACATTAAGTGCTTAATGAATGCTTTTTCATTCATCTCCGGTCCTGAGAGAGAAAATCGTCTTCATTTGTTTTTGTTCTCTTTTTATCATTCTCCCTTTTCATCACTCACTGCATCCTTGTATTTAGGTCTTCTGTCCAAACGACCTCAGGCAGTCCTGCCATTTTATTAGCAACCCCCAATTTTCCCTTCAGGAATGATAAAAAAGTAACAAAATTCCGAAGTAGGCATTCCTTTTATTTTGTAATTTTATTAGGTACCCTAGCAATATATAAATCTATAAAGAGATGAATAACATAAAACCCCCAAAATTTAAGTATATGGTAGCTAGTCATTTCAATGGACTTCTCAGTCAGTTGACTTTTTTTGGATAATCATTAAAAAATGACGAAGTAAAAATACTTTATTTTAAAAGTATAAACAAAATTCCTACTTATAACATTTACCTGCAGCATGGTTTCCACGGATGGTCTGTATGGGACCTACATGGCTAGTAGGAGGAACTCTGGCTACCCCACTATTGGTAACTGAAGATGGTGTTGAGGGATTCAGGCACCGTTTTTCTGACTTTTCCCTAGAAAGAGAAGCATGTAATCACTAGTCACTTACTAGTCACTTAAGAAGCTCATGCAATCCCCAAACTTTGCTTTGAGGGACATTGTAGTATAGTTAAAACACAACAGAAGCTATTGTACCAGCATAAAGAATTTGGCCTATAGGACCTCTCGGGCTCCTTCCAGTTCTAAATCTATAATCCTTGCCCCACTGTCCCATGCATGTCAGCACTCTGCCAGAAAGTGGTCTTTCCATTGTATTGTGGAGCCTCTCACAGCAAGGTCAAAAGCCTAAAGTCTGATTCCAGATCTGTTACTTACTAGCTATTTATTAGGCAAGTCACAACCTTTCTGAGCTTCAGTCTCCTTATTTGTAAATTAGGGATAACACTACTTTTACTATCTTATCTTGAAGGGTTATCATGATAAAAAAGCTTTGTAAACTGTAAGGTGTTACAAAACTATGAAATTCTATTTTTGATGATATTTCTTCATAAAATATTGAGTTTTTATTGATATGTTTCATTTTTACATGACTTTCATTTCCAAATATATCCATCTTTCCTCCCCTTCCCAAAGAGGCATTCTTTGTAACAAAAGGATAAAAAAGAAAGACAACAAAACTTATTAAATCGTTGCATAGTTCATAAGAAAGAGATGTCAGATAGGTAGCAAGGATGAAGATTAAATCAATCCTTTTGATTCTTTCCAAATTGACCATTAATGAGTGTCTAAACTAGATAAACTTGCAGCATTTTATAAGAACTAATTTAATCATTATCCATATTTTTAATGGACAAATAGCAAGCATCAACAAAATAAGTCAAAACATTAACTGAAAGATAAAAGCAAATAAAGCCTTTATTCTGTTCAGCATTTTGAAGGAAAAAAAAGTCAATCATACAGATTGTACTATAAATTAAGAATTACTTTCATGCTTACTTTTCTAGCTCCAGCTGAGTCTTAAGCTTCTTCTTTGCGCCCATTGTCAGGGATTCAAATTTATTCAGATCTTCCTCAGTCAGGCTCAAAAACTTACAAGAGAAATAAGGTAAACAGTCATTATGAATCAGATGTGGATTCTAAAAAAACCATGATGGTGACTTTAATCACTTTGTGCCATTCCAACGATGCTGGACAATTAAGAAGACCAAGCAGCAAGAAGAAAGGTACATTGAATCTATGGCTCTGAAGTTTCCAGGAGAGAGCCTCTAACTTCGGGAGGGGCTGAGAACTTGAAAAGGGCCCCTCACTGAGAGGATTCACAAAAGGATCAGTGAGTAGAAACTCGCTGCCACATGCACCTGAAAGTATAGCTTAATCTTCACTTTCAAAAGTAAAACTAAGCAACTGGTTTCTTTATCTCATTCCACCCCCTCCTCCGAAAAAAATCCTTAACAATATACTTTTAATTTATTGTTCCTAAACTATAACTAACTTAAAAATCACCTACCTACCAGCTTTTGTATTTTCTGTCCCACATGGAGAGGGTTTGTAAGAAGGAATACCTTGATAAATAAGCTCCATTCCTCTCAAAATGATAAAAAGTTTTTAAGAGATGCAAATCCCTACTTATAAGGTGGCATCTGTCCCAAGCAAACAGATGCCATCCAATAGGAATGATTTTACATGCTATACACCAAATATTCAAAAAAAAAAATGACACCAAAATCTTTAGGATGCACTTTACTTAGCATTTCCAACTTAAGAATTTAAATTAAGTTTCAAAGAGGCATAATTAGAATAGTTTAGCCTTGTTTTCCTTTTCAAGGATGTGAAAACCAAACACAGAATAAATTGTTTAATTAATTAGACTTAATTAACCTCTCCCAAACAATTTCTAAGTTCAAATAAAACATGTGGGGGAAAACAAAGCTTTAACTAAAACAAAAATCACCACATCACTTTAGCCAGTAGGGGGCACTGAGAGTGCACATAATTGGAATAGATTTAATTTATTTTCTAATTATATGATACCAAAGCAATATTATTTTAGAATTTCTTTCAGAAATGCAACTTGCTCCTTCTAGGCATACAGGTTAAGAAAAAAATTTTAAAAAATCAAAATGCTGGACCACTTATAACTCTACCTTTTCCATTGTGAGTTGTTTGAAAACAGGATAGTATTTGTGCAAACGCAATTTCCTGAGCCAGTCTAAGATCCCATTTTGTTCCTGGGTCTGAGGGGTTTGAAGACTGGAAGACATTAAGATGGGGGAAGAGGTGTCCATCTGGGTGCGGTAGGTCAATGATGAGCCAGTACTCCCTGAATGAGAGCAGTGGGGCAATGCGACAGCTGCACTGGCAGGGTGTTGTATGTGATGCTGAGTACTGTTCTGAGAAGACTGAATGCCAGCTACTCCACATACAGGTCTGAAAATAAAATTTTTATTTATTTAGCACTAGCTTGTTGCGACAACCATTCTGTGTCTTCATTAAAATTATATGCAACATGAAATAAAAATTTCTATTTTTGATATAAACACCATGGACATGACTCTAAATTCTAAAGGAATTAAATCATCACTAGGTTTAAAGAGATTAAACATAAAAGCAGGAACTCAAAAATTGTTACAGAAGTCTAATTTTCCTCCCATTAGGCTAACACAAATTACATCTCCAACATAACAATGTCAGTGCTAAATTGTGAAGTATTTTTAAACACAGAATAGTTTATTTCCCCTTATTATTTCTATGCAGGAACCTGATAATCATCACTTAAAATTCACTAGTGAGTCCTTACCATTCAGTTTCTAATGAAACTATAACATCATATCTTTTCTAAATATTCAAATCAGGTCAATTATAAAACTTCAACTCTATAGTTCAGTCTCCCTAAATCCAAAGTCGCACATGATAAATATTGGCTCACAAGGAAGGGGATACTTTTTGTAATTTCTTATCTGAAAATCTGTAACAAATGAAGAATTTCTCACCTTCCAGATGCTCCCATCATAGTACCTACTTTGGAAAGGGAAGGGGTGCCAGGACCTAATGAAAAATCGAAAGTCGTATCAATTATGTATAATGTTATTCTGGTAAGTTCAAACTGTCATTAAAAAAACAACAACAAAACTCACTTGGACTTTGAAGTTGTTGAGTAGGAGTTGAAGTGCTGAAAAATTTCTTAACATGGTCATTTTTCAATATGTGAGAAGGTAATGAGGCCAAATACCTAAAAAAAACCCCCAAACATCTAATTATCATTGAAAATCAACTATTAATCACTTTTTCAAATGGGTTAACTTCCTACCCAATGCAGATCAAAGTGAATCTTGCATCTTGTCCCCCAAGTCATCCCTTCTTTCTCAAGGATTTCAGCACTTTGCCACTATTCTCTTCTCAGGAATTTCAACATCCATACTGACCTCCCTCAAACACCCTAAATTCTCAATTCCTCTGTCTCCTTATTGTCACCTTACTTACGAGTAACTTCCTTAATTAAAAATTGAAATTCTTTTATCTGAACATAACCTCCTAACATTCTATGTTTTCCTATCACTTACTCCTCTTAAACTCATTCTCTGTCTTCATCAAGACCTGGGACCTTCCTCTCACTCTATTCTCTTAGTTACATCATCAGCTTCCACAGGTTTAATTATCATCTCTTTGTAAATGACTCACAGATTTATGTATCTACTACCCTTAGTCTTCCACCCAAGCTCAGTTGCGCATCGATACTTCAAACTAGATATCCCAGAATCGTCTCCATCTCCAAATCTAGTTTTCTCCAATATTTCCCAATTTCTGTCAAAGGCAGCATCATCCTACCAGTAAACACTTGCTGGATCTTAGCATTTCCATCTTCACAACGTCTGTCACATCTGACCTCTTCTCTATACTCAGAGACCATACACTGGTTGAGGCCCTCATCATTTATTGTCTCGATTAGGCAATAGGCTCCTAATTAGTCTCCCTCACTTGAGTCTCTCTCAACTCCAGTGCATTGTATCCACTGCTGCCAGAGTGACTGTCCTCAAGAAGAAATTAGACTTCCTTATTCAATCAATTCCAGCGGTCCCCTCTTATCTACAAGATAAAACAAACTTCTTTGCTTTTTAAGTCCTTCACAGCCTTGCTCTAACATATCTTTCCATCCACATTATACATTATTCCTGGTCCTAAACTCTATGAGGCAATGAAAGTGGTCTCCTCTGTTCCTCATACACGGTCGGCCTCCATGATTGGAATTTATTCCCTTCTCAACTCCACCTCATAGATTCCTTAAAGACATACCAAAAGTATCACCTTATACATGAAGGCTTTGCTAAAACCACTTCCCCCCATATTCTCATACTTTCCCTCCTAAAATACCTTTGTATTTAATTTCACCTTGTTATCTTCAAATTTATTCTGCATATAGCAAGTATAGTTTTCTCTAGTTATAATTTAATTAAGAAAAATAATAGTATGGGTAAATGTTTTTGATTTTAGATAACTAATAACGTCTATCTTGAATCAGTCTCAACTGCTAATTACTGAAAGGGATAGTTAACATACTGTTAGACTCTGAAATCTTATTATCTACAGTCTCAAAAAACAGCTTTCACCTGTTCTGCTGTCTTATGCTAGAAAATATGACTTTGAAAACTCTTAAAAAGGAGTTTATGGGCTCAAAGTTGCCATCTCAGATGTAAATTAAAAGAATTATCCTAGGTTTTGGCCACCCAAGATGTGTATGGACCACAATAGGAGGATTTCTACACAATGATTCAGGTCAGCAGTCTTCATTGGTCCTTGTAAAAGCAGTACCTCCAACTTCCAGGCTTATTTATGGTTCTAGAATAGCATACTCTCAGGAAGTATGAGCACCTTTCTAGAATTTTTACCTAAGGTCCGATTCCAGGTCCATGTGGTTTCTCTCCAGGTAAAATGAATCTGGACCAGACAGGCAAGGAATGAATTTCTCCAAGTTTTCTTCAGGGTATAGCTGAGATAACTGGGGAAAAAAAAACACACACAAACAGCAAAAAACATAATAAGAAATATGGGAAACACATAAGATACTCAAAATAAAGTTTAGGTCAAAGGATAAAAACTGTATGGGCATCCTTTAACAATTATCTTTTATTTATTTCTCTTTAATATGTATTACCTACCCAGATGAATGTACAGTTAAGTTCCATGAGGGTAGGAACTGTCATTACTTTTTGTGTTCCATTGCCTTGCATATCGTAGATGCTTAACACATATCTGAATTGAAGTGAATTTGATGTATAGGGAACGATGTAATAAAATACAGAACAAATTCATTTTACATAAACTGAATCCCCCAGATGAAGAAATATTCAAGAATGTTTTAGGTGGTGATACCTAGTATAGTAAATTGTAATACTATAACCCATAGGTCTATTAGGCATTGTAAACACTGAGTCAAAAGAAATGCAAAATTTTATAACTGTGAAGTCAATATGTCTGTGGAGACTGTTGAGGTAAAAGAAAAAGACTGTTAGAGACAAGAAGTGAGAGACAGCTAGGTGACATGGTGGATTCAGCATTGGCCCTGGAGTCTGGAAGACCAGTTCAAATCTGGCCTCGGAGACTTAATAAGTGTGTGAACCTAGGCAAGTCACTTAAACCCTGACTGAGAGAGAAAGAAAAGAAAGACAGAAAGAAAGACTGAAAGACAGAAAGAAAGAAAGAAAGAAAGAAAGAAAGAAAGAAAGAAAGAAAGAAAGAAAGAAAGAAAGAAAGAAAGAAAGAAAGAAAGAAAGAAAGAAAGAAAGAGAAAAAGAAGAAAGAAGAAAGAAAGAAAGAAAGAAAGAAAGAAAATGGAGAACAAAAGCAAATTGTTAACAGATACAACATCCAGCACTCATCTTAATGATAGGTAGGCCACAATCATTACCATTCCTGCCCCAATTTTTCAACATCTTACTGAAAGAATTTCTTTTCCTCTGTAGGTTATCATTCCTGATTCCATTTGCATGTACTTCATTAGTGTGTAGTTTGTCATGTAATTTTATTATGCCAGAGGCTACAAAGATAGTACTGATAACAGTATTCTTTAGGTTAGTTTCTTGTTGTTGTTCAGTGGTTCAGTCATGTCTGACTCTCCGTGACCCCCAGGCCCTTCTGTCCTCCACTATCTCTCAAAGTCTGTCCAAGCTCATGGTCACTGTTTCCATGACACTATCTTTCCATTCCATCCTCTGCCTTTTCCTTTTCCTTTCCTTCAACCTTTTCTTTTTGCCTTCAGTCTTTCCTAGCATCAAGGTCTTTTCCAATGAGTCCTGTCTTCTCATTATGTGGCCAAAGTATTTAAGCCTCAGTTTCACGTATTTTACCTTCCACTGAATAGCCTGAATTAATTTCTTTAAGTATTGACTGATTTGATCTCCTTGCTGTTCAAGGGATTCTTAAAAGTCTTCTCCAGCACCACAATTCTGCAGTGTTCAGCTTTCTTTATAGTCCAGATCTCACAGCCATACATTGCTACTGGAAAAATCATAACTTTAACTATATGGACCTTTTTCAGCAAGGTGATATGTCTGCTTTTTAGTATGCTGTCCAGATTTGCCATAGCTTTCCTTCCAAGGAGCAAGCATCTTTTAATTTCATCACTGCAGTCACCATCTGCAGTGATCTTTGAGCCCAAGAATATAAAATCTGACACTGCTTACATTTCTTCTCCCTCTATTTGCCAGGAAGTGATAGAACCAGTTGCCAAAATCTTAGTTTTATTTGATGTTAAACTTCCAAGCCAGCTTTTACACTCTCCTCTTTCACCCTCATCAAAAGACTTCTTAATTCTTCTTCATTTTCTGCCATCAGAGTGGTACTGCCTACATATTTGAGACTGTTGCTATTTCTCCTGACAGCCTCAATGCTGGCTTTTGATTCATCCAGCCTGGCATTTTGCATTGTGTACTCTGCATATAAGTTAAATAAATAAGGTGACAATATGCAGCCTTGTCACACTCCTTTTCCAATCTTAAACCAGATGTTCCATGTTTGGTTCTAACTATTTGCTTCTTGGACCACACAAAGATTCCTTAGGAGACAAGTAAGATGATCTGGTACTTCCATCTCTTTAAAGACTTACCGCATTTTGCTGTGATCCACCACAGTTAAAGGCTTTAGTGTAGTTAAGGAAGCAGAAGTAGGTGTTTTTATGGAACTCCCTGGCTTTCTCCATAATCCAGCAAATGCTGGCAATTTGGTCTCTAGTTCCTCTACTCTCTGAAAACCAGCCTGTTTTCTGGGTAATTATCCTTTCATATATTGCTGAAGCTTAGCTTGCAGAATCTTAAGCATAACCTTGCTGGCATGTGAAATGAGTACAATTGTACAGTAATTTTAACACTCCTTGGCATTGCCCTGATCTTTTCCAATCTAGTGGCCACTGTTGTGTTTTCCATATTTACTGGCATACTGAGTACAGCACTCGCAGCAGCATCTTTTAGAATTTTAAATACCTTAGCTGGAATCCCATCACCTCTACTAGCCCTTCTGTTAGCAAAGCTTGCTAAGGCCCTCTTGATTTCCTTCTCCAGGATGTATGGCTCTAGATCATTAACCATACCATCGTGGTTACTGGTAATGTTAAGATCTTTCTTGTGTTATGGTTCTTTTGTATATTCTTGCCATCTCTTATTAATCTCTTCTGCTACTGTTAAATCCCTACCATTTTTTGTATTTCATCATGCCCATTTTTGCGTGAAACTTTTCTTCCATATCTGTAATTTTCTTTTTTTTTACTTTTTTAGAGATGTTATTTGTTTATTTATTTTTTTTTTTTTTGGTGAGTCAGCTGGGGTTAAGTGACTTGCCCAGAGTCACACAGCTAGTAGTGAGTGTTATGTGTCTGAGGCCAGATTTGAACTCAGGTCCTCTTGACTTCAGGGCCAGTGTTCTATCCACTGCACCACCTAGCTGCCCCCGTATCTGTAATTTTCTTGAAGAGATTTCTTGTCTTTCCCATTTTATTACATTGTTTCTTTGCATTGCTCATTTAAGAAAACCTTCTTACCTTTCCTTGCTCTTCTCTGGAATTCTGCATTCAGCTGGGTCTATCTTTTCCTTATTTCCTCAGCTATTTGTAATGCCTCATCAGACAGCCATTTTACTTTCCTGCTCTCTTTTTCTTTGGGATGTTTTTTGTTGTTGCCTCCTGTATAATACTGTGAACCTCTGTCCATAGTTCTTCAAGAATTCTATCTACCAGATCTAATCCCATAAATCTATTTGTCACCTCCACTTCATATTCTTAAGGGATGTTATTTAGGTCATACTTGTACAGTATGATGGTTTTCCCTATGATCTTCAATTTAAGTCGGAATCTTGCTATAAGAAGCTCATGATCTGAGCCACAGTCAGCTCCAGGTCTTGTTTTAACTGACTATATAGAGCTTCTCCACCCTTTGGCTGCAAAGTATACATAATCAATTTGATTTTGATATTGACCATCTGAGGATCTCCATGTGTAGACTTGTCTTTTGGGTTGAAAAAGAGTGTCTGTGATGACCAGAATCCTAATTTCTATTCCTGTCTTAAAATCATTTAGGAAATAGGATTAATTTTCTATTTACTTTTTGTCATTATATTCATTCCATAAAATAGGCACTTCAAAGATGGACTGAAATGTTATATGGTAGCTGCAGCACAGCCATTACTGCCACTTACCTTTAAGTTTTGTTCTTAATACACAATACAGAAGCAAGGTAATACATAGCAATAACATCCATGCTACACACATTAACGCTACATATCCCTTTTGGAGTAGCATTTTGATTTTATTCCTTCATTTCTTGGGGACAAAATTTATTCCACTAAAAATATACCAATCTTGGAAGTATAATGCTTAAAAATCCCATGACACAAATGAAGAGAACCTTTCTGGAGCTACCTTACCTTTGAAATAAATTCAGTCACTTCAGTGGAAGATTTGGTTAGTGATGTTATTGAAGAATCAGACCACAAGACCTAAAAAAACCAAACATGTTTAATTATATAGCCATAAATTAGCTAGCACAGGTGTAGCATGTACTAAGTCTGTTACACACCACATACTACTTAGATGACACATCTTTATCTTAAAAAAGCATCAAAAAAATCAAAATTTATAAAAGCTAGTCTTCGTACTTTAGTTCAAAAGCACCATATTACTCAAGTTTTGAGCCTAAACTCTGCTCCTTAATATTTTCATAGTTATTGTCAATTCCAACAATTTCTATACATACATAATAGTGTCATAATAGGTGAAACTTAGACGGTTGGGTATATACAATGCAATAGGTATGAACAAAAGTCAAGCTGAGATACATTTATTAAGTGCCCACTACGTGCCAGGCACAGTGCTAAAGCTTTGGAGGATGAAAATAAAGGCAAAAAAACCCCAGTCTTTACTTCAAAGAGAGCAGCTAGGTAGTATAGTGGATAGAGTACCAGCTGTGGAGTCAGGAGGGCCTGAGTTCAAATCTGGTCTCAGGCATTTGCTAGCTCTGTGACCCTGGACAAGTCACTTATCCCTGTTTGCCTCAGTTTTCTCATCTGTAAAATGAGCTAGAGAAGGAAATGGCACATCACTCTAGTATCTTTGCCAAGAAAACCCCAAATGGAGTTACAGAGTCAGACACAACTAATCAACCAAACAGCAGCAACTCTCAAAATGCTCACAGTCCTTATGAAACAAGATGGAAACAACTACTTAAAACAAGATATAAACAGCATACATTGGAGATAATCTTAGAGGGAAGTAACTAGCATTTAGGAGAATTGGAAAAGGCTTGTTACAGAAGGTGGCATCTTAGTTGAGATCTGAAGGAAGTAGTGAAGCCAGGAGATAGAGATGAGGAGGAACAGAGTTCCAGGCATGGGTTTATTAGCCAGTGAAAATGCAGGGAGAGTCAGGAGATGGTGTCATGTGGGAGGAATAGTCAGGAGACCAGTGCTACTGTATCTCAGAGTATGTGGAGGAAGTAAAGTATAAGAAGACTAGAAAGGCAGGGGGTGGAGGACAGGTTATGAATGGTATTAAAAGCCAAAAAGAGAACTTTATATTTGATCCTGGAGGTAGGAGTAGATTTATAATTTCATTGCAATTTTTGAGGAATTTGAGATCCTTTTCTGAAAACTGCCTCACAAAGGGGTAGGTACCAGTAAATTGTTCAAACTTACTAAAACTTTCACTCATTTTCACTTCAACTATATCTTTAGATACAGTCATTGTTAAGTTAATGATTTGCAGACTTTATACCCTATTATAGCAGTATAGCAAACCTTGTAAGGGGCAGTTATCCTCATAAAGAATTATTCCATGTTCTAGCCAACTAGGAGTAAACACAGAATTTTCTATTTTAAATGTATCCTTATCCTAAGTTCATTCTCCCTTATTTGCTACTATGTAAAATATCAGACACATTTTACTCCATGGCTCCTCATTAATGTGTAGTTTGTCATAGAATTTCATTACACCAGAAGCTACAAAAGATAGTACTGATGACAGTTATGCT
The DNA here is from genome assembly GCF_003287225.1 of Phascolarctos cinereus. Taxonomy (NCBI): domain Eukaryota; kingdom Metazoa; phylum Chordata; class Mammalia; order Diprotodontia; family Phascolarctidae; genus Phascolarctos; species Phascolarctos cinereus. The sequence continues at coordinate 54,479,746 of NW_027555625.1, read as the reverse complement.
AATTTTTATCCCTGTCTTAAAATGTATTCTTCCCACCCAAATTATATTTATTCTAATTTGATAACATCAAACCTAAGTTTTTTGTTTTTTGGTCTTAAATATTTAAAATTATACTGGCATCAAAGCAAGAATTGTTGGGGGGGGCAGAGAAAGCACATTTCCCATATAAATTATCAATGATAACTGTGGATATATATGGAAAAACTTTCCAATCCTTAAAATGCTCTGCCAAAAGCATTGATAATAGTATGTTTTTTAAAAAAATATGTACATTTAAAAACTGAAAAGTCTGCTATTCCAATAACGCTTATACTATGACAAAAAACTAAGCAATTTCTAATTTTAGTGTCTTCCTGTCCTCACATGTTAATACATGAGAACACACTAAAAGAATTATAACACAAAATCCAATTTCCAAACAATAAAGAACAGCATAGATATTTTGTGTTTAGGTAGATGGCTATCTGCCTTCACCAACAACTACGCAGTTTCAAATAAACAAGCTAGACTAGTCTAAATCATTTGTCTGAGATTTACTTTTCTCTCATTGCAAGACACAGCTGTTATTTTAGTTTCTAGAATTTCAATTTATGGAAACCATAAAACCAGTTTTGGCAAACAATGCCCTCCTCTGGGTCTGAATCCAGCCACATTAACCATTCCTAACTACTTAAATCCATCCTAGGGCTTTCTGATGATCATACAGGATTAAAGGGGCATGGGCCCCCTGATATCTGGCCTAGTGACAGCCTTTCATGGCTGTCTGTCTTCAGCTCAGTGGGCCACTCGGTGATATCAAAAGCTAGGGGAAAGAGAGAGTTCAAGTGAAAGTAGAAGACAGAGAATCACAGCATGCTAGAGGTAAAAGGTATCGAATCCAAGGAAACACTCATCTCTTCGGAGATGCAGAAACTGAGCAACTTGCCCAAGGCCAGGATTAGAACCTAGAACTTGATACTAAGGTCAATGCTCTTTTCACTACACCACTGCAGTCCATATGCCAGCTTACTGTGGTTGACCTCTCTAGTGGCCTCAAAGTAGCTACATGGGCACCAGTGACTGCTACAGGGAATCTATTAATTGTTGGGCTGCCCCTGTAAAAAGACGAAAGCTCTCTTTCCTTAGAAGAGCCACTGACCAGCACAACTAGCTAACCAAGAAGGGCCCTTCTTTTTCTTGTTTTGTTTTCAAAAAGTTTGGCTCAAGACTACCTGCTGACCCCACTTCAGGTGATGAACCCAGTGATCAAAGCCAAAGCCTTCCCCATCTGGTCATATACTTTGCTCTCATTTATTCTCGCCTGACAGTCTTATGTTTTCTTCTGTGCTGCTTCCAGCTGGTCTCAGCATTCAAACGCTTTTCTCATTCTCTTATTCTGATGGTGTCAAAACTAGGAAATAACGAATAGTGATGCTATTTTCATGTCTTGCCTTTATGTTCACCCTGGTAGCCAACCTGGTGAAGAGCCTTTCCATATTTAGACTGTATCATAAAATATTTTTTTCTATTAGCTGTTCTTGTAATACCACTTGTAGATGTTAAAAATACATTTTATTGAAAATAATAAAGACTAAGCTCTGGAGTACCTGAGGAAAACGTCAAGAGATAATAAGAATGAAAAGATAGCTATTTTTTGAGGAGGGGAAAAATTGATCAGATCTGTTCATTACGAAGAATTCTTTAGCAGCTATGTAAAAAATAATGTAATTGTGAGGGGAGAAAATGGTGGTAGGAAAAGCACTTGGGAGAATATTACAATAACAAAGATGAGAAATAAATGGACAACATTTGTCATTGATTGGATATGGGAGGAGAGGAAAAAAAGAATCAAAGATGATTCCAAAGGTGACTGGAAAGATGGTAATATCATCAGCAGAAATAGGCAAGCTGAAGGGCAGGGAAGATTTAGGTGGGGGAAAATTGATGAGTTGAGTTTTGGCATATTGAGTTTGAGGTACCAGTGGGACATCCAAAAAATCCAACAGGAAGCTAGATGACGTTTTTATCCCTCCCCTCAAGCTTCCTGTGGCTCCCCACGTCCCAACTGAGAATGCTGCCTTGTATTTTACAGAAAAACAAAAAACAATTGAGGCCATTTACCAGGAGCTCCCTCTTCTCTTTCCTCCATCTCCTATCATTCAGATGCCTCTGCCACTTTCTCCTCCTTCAACCCTGTATCTCACCTGATGAAGTGGCCTTGCTCCTCACTAGAGCTAACCACTCTAATTTGTTCAAGTGATCCTACTCCATCTCGACTTCTCTGTCATGCCCACTCTTTTGCTTATTTTCAATCTAGCTATCTATTGGCTCATTCCCTACAACCTTGTTCATGGCTCTCCTATTCTGTAAAAAAAAAAAAACCCAAACATCACTTGATCTTCCATTCATGCTAACTATTGTCCTATGTGTCTTTTGCCCTTTGTAGCTAAACTCCTCAAAAAGTCCATCTAAAATAGTTGCCCCCACTTTCTCTCCTCTCACTCTCTTCTTAACCCTTTACAATCTGGCTCCCGACCTTGTCATTCCACTGAAACTGTTTTTTCCAAAGTTACTAATGATCTCTCAGCTGCTAAATCAAATGGCCTTTTCTCAGTCCTCATTCTCCTTGACACTACTGATCACTAGCTCCTCCCTGATACTCCCTCCTCTCTAGGTTTTCAGGGTACCACTCTTGCTTGATTTTTCTCTTACTTCTCTGTTTCCTTTGCTGGATCCTCCTCCAGATCACATACTCTAACTACAGGTATCCCTTAGGATTCTTTCCTGGGCCCTTCTTGTCTTCTCCCTCTATGCAACCTCACTTAGTGAGTTCATCAGTTCTTGTGGAATTCAAATCTACCTATCCTGCCCCAGTTTCTCTGCTGACCCCAAATCTTGCATCTCCAGCTGCCTTTCAGACATCTCGAGGTCCAAAGAACTTATTATCTTTATTATCTGCCCCTCCCACCTTCTCTATTTTTGTAGAGGGCAACAGCATCCTCCTAGTCCCTCAGGCTCACAACCTAGGGGTCATCCTGTATTCCTCACTATCTCTCACCCCATCTTCACCCCCAACTCCATATCTAGGCTGTTGCCAAGGTCTGTTGATCTCACCTTCGTAACATCTCTTGAATATGCCCTCTTCTCTCCTCTGACATTGCCACCTCTCTTGTGCAGGTCCTCATCACTTTATGCCTTGTTTATTACAAGAGCCTACTGATGTATCTCCCTACTCCAATCCATCCTCCATTCAGCCACCAAAATGATTTTCCTAAAATGCAGGTCCAGTTATGCCATTTCCCTCCCCCCTACTCAATAAACTCCAGTGGCTTTCTATTACCTGCAGGAACAAATATAAATTTTTCTGTTTGGCATTCAAAGTCCTTCATAACCTAGCCTGTTCCTACCTTTCCACCTTTCTTACACCTTAAGCCCCAACACATATGCTTTGATCTGGCCCTCTGTTGTTGCATCAATAAGATACTCCTTCTCTTGGCTCTGGGAATTCTCTCTGGCTGTCCCCCATTCCTGGAATGCCTTCTTTCCTATGTTCTGACTATCAATCTTCTTGGCTTTTAAGTCCTAACTAAAATCTCACCTTGCATAGGAAGCCTTTCCCAAACCCTCTTAATTCTAGTGCCTTCCCCTCAGTTAATTATTTCTTACTTATCCTGTACAGATCTTGCTTTGCATATATTTGTTTGCAAGTTGTCTCCCTCATTAGATTGTAAGCTCCTTGAGGACAGGAACTATCTTTTGCCTCTTTTTGTACATCCCAGCGTTTAGCACAGTGCCTGGCACATGATGCTTAATAAATGTTTATTAACTGATTGACTGAATCTCATATGGCATTTGAAAGTTCCTGAAATAATAGTTTCAACAGCTCATTAAGGTTTGCAAAACACTTGCTATATATTATTTCATTTGGTCTTCACAACACCTTTTAGTTAAGTACTACTGAAATAACCTTACACAATAAAGTCACAAAAATAGTATCAGAGGCAGAGTTTGAACCTAGATCTCTGCCCACTCCAATTCCACTACTGAGGTCCACCTTGCTGCAGGCTCTGCATAGAGGTAATAACTGAAACCACAGGAGTGAATGAGACTGTCAAGATTCAGAAAACAGAGAAAAGAGGGCCAAAGAGAGTACCTTGGGAAATACCCAACATTAGGGGATAAGAAGATGGAGATGAATTAGTGAAAGAGATCAAGAAGGAATGGTAAAGACTTGGATGGAAAGATGGTAATAAAACATATTTCATCTTGAACATTGACTCATACTTGATTTTTCAAAAAAGGTTTTTCTGACACCCTCTCTATAGCTGACACATAAGATGTAATCCAACAAATCTATAGATCAGCTACATTGTATTAATGGTAAATCCATACTGCTACAATTCTTTGAGGCCCAATTCATGTAAAAACTCCTTATCAATTCTTTACCTGAACTCTCTGAACTCCTTAACTTCTGCAAATTTTTCATTATAATTTTTCCTTGCATTGCATTAATCTCACTCTCTCCTATCTGTTTACTTCTTTGAAGTATAAGTGCCTTCAGAACAGGATACAGTATTACTCCTATTTTTCTATCCACAGCAGCAAACATGCAAGTCCCTATTGATTGAATAAATGAATAACCCAATCTGTCCATTTAATCTTTTTTATAAAAGGATTTTCATTGATATATTTTGTTTTTCATTGACTAGATTGCCCCTTGTGCCACTCCCTCTCCCCTCTAGTATCTCTTATAATAAAAACTCTTGCTTAAAAAGAAAAAAAGAGAAAAAAAATCAGTAAAACCAATAAACTGATTGTTTCAATTGTTTTTTTTTTCGTTCTTTCTATTTACCTTATTATAGTTATTGTATATTTTGTTTCTGGCTCTCCATATTTCAATTTGCATCCTTCCTGGTAAGTCTTTCTAGGCTTCTCTGTCATCACCCTCATTGTTTCTTATAGCACAAGTAATTTCCTATTACATTCAAGTCCCACAGTTTGTTTGGGCAGCTAGATGGTTGAATGGGTAGAGTGCCAGCCTGGAGTCAGAAGACTCATCTTTGTGAATTCAAATCCAGTTTGAGACACTAGCTGTGTGACCCTGGGCAAGTCATTTAACCCTGTTTGCCTCACTTTCCTCACCTGTAAAATGAGCTGGTAATGGCAAATCATTACAATATCTTTGTCAAGAAAAACCCCAAATGGGTTCACGAAGAGTTGGGCATGATAGAAAAATGATAGAACAAAAAAATCAGTTTGTTTAGTCATCTCCCAATCAATGGGGATCTACTTTGTTTCTAGTTCTTTACTACCACAAAGTGCTGCTATAAATATTTTGCCTCTCTTTTCATTAATGACCTTCTTAGAATGGGCAGCAATGGGTTCTTTGAGTCAAAAAGTATGGCTAGTTTAGTCACTTCATTTGCATAATTTCAAATTGCTTTCCAGAATGATCTAATTCACAGCTATCCATTACATCCTAAGCCTATTAACAGATACTTTAACACTTCAATTGATAGCTGGTTTAATTTTGTTGGTGTGGATATTCTCTCCACTGAGGTAGATCATAACCTCTCATAATTTTAGGGCAGTATTGAGAATCGCTGAGGTAAAAATTTAAGTTATCTTGTAGGCCCATTGTACTTAGCTAGACTTGATCCTAGGGTTACTTAACCTGGGGTCTGTGAACTTGTTTTAAAACAACAACAACAACAACGACAACTGTATTTCAATATAATGGTTTTGATTCATAATCCTATATGTTTTATTTTATCCATTTCAAAAACACTATTCTGAGAAGGGGTCACTAATAGGACTAATGAGATTGCCACAGTGGTCCAAGATTAAGAACCCCTCTTCTTTTCCAGTTCTTAGAACTCTGGCCTTTAACTCTCAGGCTCTAAGAGGTACAAGAGTGGGACTTGGTGGAGATGGATGTAGTGATAATTTTCTGTTCTGGGACATAAATGAAAAATCTTTCTTTATGATTTCTCTCCTGCATGCCAGACTTTGTCACTATTCCTCCACTGGCCCACAGAATTGGCAGCACTTTTCTTGATCTAGCCACTATAACCTAAGGATGGAAATTAGTGTTGCTTGAAACTACCGGTTTTTCATTAACTCATCTTTAAAACATCATCTACTTCACGGTAGACAAATACAATCAATCTGCCAAAGGTGGCTCTTGCTACCAGTCAATTCAGCAAGCATGTATTAGGCACCTACTGTGGGTCAGATACTGTACACTGGGGATACAAAGAAAAGCAAAACCAACAAACAGTCCCTGGCCCTCAAAGAGATCACAAACTAATGAGGAAGACAATTTACAAATATATAAGCAAGATAGATACAGAATAATCTGGAAATGAATTCAAAGGGAAGGCACCAAGATTGTGGCCTAGAGAAGGCTTCTTGTAGAAGGTAAAACTTAAGCTGAAATTTTCAGGAAGCCAGGTGACAGCCAGCAAAAAATGCCTGGAATGAGGAGATATGAACGTTCTATGCAAGAAACAGCAAGGAGACTACGGCACAGGCAAAGTGGGGAGGTTGAGGAGAGTGGTTTAAAAGACTGGAAAGGCATTTTTTGAAAGGTTTTAATTTTTTTAAACTTTGTTGTGGTATATGATTGTGATGGAATACTACTGCGCTTTAAGAAATGACAAGCAGCCACCTATTACGGTTAAACAGACTGTAGTATATGAATAGGATAGAATATTATCTGCATTACTATAAGTGCAATAAGAAATGACAAAATAGACTGTTTCAGGGAAAACTGGTAAGACTTTTGTGAACTGATACAGAGTGAAGTGAACAAAACTAGATTTATATGATAGCAACATTGTAAAGAAAAATGACTTCAGATCTCTCATAAATTCAATAATAAATTATTAGTACAAAAGACTGGAGATGAACATATCACCAAAGACCTTCCAGGGATGTGATCGAAGTAAAATGAAAAATGAGACTTACATGTTTGGACAAAAGCAATAAGAGAATTTGTTTTGCTGGGCTAGTCTCATATTTGTCATGAGTTTTCTTTTTTTTATTTTTGTAAGTGTTCAATGGATCAGGTAGTGGGAAGCACAGGTAATAAATGTTTGTAAGAAGGAAAAAAAGAGAAATGACAAGCAGGTTGGTTTTAGAAAAACATGGGAAGACTTTCATGAAATAACGAAGAGTGAAACAAACAACTAAGAGAACACTGTACGAAGTAACAGCAATATTGTTCAAAGAGTAACTGTGAATGACTAAACTATTCTGAGTAATATCATCATTCAAATCAACTACAAAGGACTTATGAAGGAAAATGCTATTCACCTCCACAGAAAGAACTGATATATGGAAATAAATATTGTATAGTTACACATATATATCTATATCAAATGTTGGCCTTCTCTAATGTGGCGTTGGCAAGGAGGTGGAAAGACAACTCAACTCAAAATGCAACAAAAATAACTAAATAAATAAAAATAAAGGCAATGTAACCTGTCAAAAGAAAAGAAAAGAAAAGAAAAGAAAAGAAAAGAAAAGAAAAGAAAAGAAAAGAAAAGAAAAGAAAAGAAAAGAAAAGACAGGAAAAGTAGGAAGGAGTCATGTTAACCAAAGAAGAAATGACAGAACCTGGCCAATGATTAAATATGGAGTTAGACGGGGTGAAGAGTTGAGAGTTAACACCCAGGTTGCAAGCTTGGGCGACTGAAAGGATGGTGAAGTTAAGAGGAGAAGATTTGGAAGGAAAGAACATGTTGAATTTAAGATGTCCATAGGACATCCAGCCTGAGAAATCTTATAGGCAGTTGAAAATCTGAGTGTGGAGGTCAGGAGAGACATTAGGGTTAGACAAACAGATCTGAGAATTACTTGAGTAGGGATTCAAGCAAAGATGAAGTGAAACAGTATAGATGAAAAAGAGAAGGGTTCCCAGAACAGAGCACTGAGGGACATCTACAGTTAGTGGGTTGTCATCTGGATGAAGATCCAGCAAGGTAGACTGAGAAAGGTCAGATGGTCAGGAGAACCAAGACAGAAACCTTACATCAATCAGATGCCTTCCACAACTTTCTCCTCAATTCCTGTCTTACAAGAAGAGGCAGACTTTTTCTTTGTCAAGGCAAACTTGTCTATGTGCAAAAGTAATCCATCCTGTCTTGTCTAGCAGATTTCCCACTCTATTATCCCTATTCTCACTACCTTTAGCTGGGGTTTGCACAATGGTAGCCATGGGTTCAGGATCCCTGGGGTGGGGGGAGAATGATGGGCTGAGAGTGTGTTAACCATTGAGGAGTGAGGTCGAGTAGTGTTGTCATGGTCCAGACAGATTCAGCCTGAGTATAGAATTGTCCCAGGGTACCAGGCGGCAGCGTTTAGCCAGAAAAGGGGTGGAGGTACCAGGCAGCAGTGTTTAGCCAGAAAAGGGGTGGAGGTAGAGCATGTTGGGAAGGGAAAGAAGGGCAACAGCTGCTGAATTGCAGGTTTCCTCACCTCAGAGTGCCTGGACTGGAGCAGATCAAGGAAGCCAGGAAGCTCTTCCAGGTTTTCAGCCAACTATATACTAAGTAGTTAACTACCATCTTCCCTTGGCCTCAACCTGCTCCTGTATTGTCCAAAGTTGTAGTCCCTTACCTTCTTCTCCTCTTTACCCTTACCCACAATTAAATTTCCCATTCCCTTTAGGCAGCTACTCTTTGCTTTATATTAAGAAGAAAGCAACTAGAAGGTGACCAAAATAATACACACCAAATGTGAATGGTAATCTTAATGGGATCCAAGTGGGTATGTGGAGAGCATTGGTTAAAACAAATGAATCTTCAAGAGTAATGCCTTCCAGATGCTCCTAGAATACCCCAAATATAGGTCTTCCTTTCCCTGATTCTCAATTCATCTCATTTGGCACTATTCATGCCAAAATTAAAGCTAAAGGTCTTGTTTTAAGTTATTATGTCCTTTTTTCTTTAATGTTCATAATAATTTATGTTAATATTACCTTATGTTAACAAGACAAAATATTGAGTAATTATGGTTGTTTTGAGAAGAGAAATCAAAATGGCTATTAAAAAAAGTTTGGTTTCAGGATAAATATAACTGCAGATGTCTCTTTTAAGGACAGAGAGAGGACCTTGGAATCAAAGATTCTGGGTTTGAGAGATACCTCACATTTAAATTCCTCTAATTTTTAAAAGGTTAATAAAGCTCTATAGTCTTTGGGAAGAAAAATCACTAATACATGCTTAAATGGAATGAAGAGGCCTTTTGGTTTGCTTCTGAATTTTCTTTTTAATTAGTCATCTTCTCTAATGTGAAATGGAAGCCATTTTCTATAGGAAAACAAGTTAGTTATTCTAGTTCCTCCCTAGTGATTTTAGAAAAGCCACATCTTAAAATGGTGAAATTTAGGCATTTTATACATGCACAAATGCATATTAATTTTACATTCCAAAGATTCTTTCGTTTGCTTCCAGACATACTGATTTGATTTTTTTTCAAATTGGTAAGAAGTAACTTGGGGCAGCTAGGTGGTACAGGGAATAGTGCCAGGCCTGGCACCAGAAAGACCTGAGTTCAAATCTGACCTCAGACACTTACTACCTGTGTGGCCCTGAGCAAGTCACTTAACTCCCTTTGCCTCACTTTCCCTCATCTGTAAAATGAGCTGGAGAAAGAAATGGCAAAGCACTCCTGTATCTTTGGCAAAAAAAATCCAAATGGAGTCATGAAGAGTTGCATAGAACTGAACAACAACAAAAGCAGTACTTTAAATTTGAAAGAAAATGAAGCAAAACATGGAAAAGATAGTAAACTCTCAAGCCCCTGATTTGGAAAAAGATAATGTGGAAGGTATATTTTAAAATCCAGTATACTTGCAAGTACAACAATGTTATATTACTACACAAAATGACCTTTAATCTTATTTGGAGAAAAGTAATCTTTGGTTTTCAGATACAGATCAAAGCTAGAGGTGATTAGAAGCACAGAGGGAAATAAGAACTAGCTTTCAAGTTTTAACCCATCAGGGACTCTGGATTTTTATCCCTGAAAAACCAGAAAACAAACATATGATCAAATAATGTACAGCAGTGGTGTCAAATTCCAATAGAAATGGGCCACTAAACTTTACAGAAGGATCTCTGCAGGCTGCATTGCTTAGAAAACCACATATAAACATTATTTATGTTCTGCTGTATTTTTATTTATTTTGTTAGATATTTTCTAATTACATTTTCATTTAGTTCAGGCAGCAGTCTACAGGCCTGGGTTTGACATCTCTAACGTACATGTACATATCTATGCAGGCCAGTGGACAGGGGGCTGGGTCTGCATTCAGGAAGATCTGAATTCAAATTAGGTGTCAGACACTAAACAGTCATATGCCACTGGACAAGGCAAAACCTCTGTCTGCTTCAGTTTCTTCAACTGTAAAATGGAGATAATAATAGCACCTTCCTCCCAAAGTTGATGTGGGAATTAAATGAGATAATATTTGTAAAGTCCTTAGTATAGTGCATTTAAACAAATGCTTATTCCCTTCCCCAAAAAATAATTTATATTTTTCATATTTAATTTATAAAAATAACCATAAGGCCAAAATAATCTCAAAACGTGGTAGGATTGATATTGCTACCCATAATTCATTTTCTGACATTTGAAATCTTATTTGACTGAATTTAAATTTTTATAGGGTACCTCAGTGGCACAATGAATAGAGTACTGGGCCTGGAATCAGGAAGACCTAAATTCAAATCTGGTCTCAGATACTTACTAGCTGTGGGACCCTCGGCAAGTCACTTCTGTTCATTAATTTCACTTAAATTTTTAGTTTTGTTGGCATATAATTGGGCAAAATAATGTCTAATAACTTCTTGTATTTCTTTTTCATCTGTTGTGATTCTCTTTCTTAATTCTTGATATTAATTTTCTTCTCTCTTTTAAAAAATCTGGTACACTAATGGCTTATCAATTTTTTCTGTTTTCAAAAATGTTTCCAGTTTTATCAAGTCAAAGGTTTTCAATTTTGCTAATATATTCTTTGAATTTAAATTTCTATTTTTGTATTTAGTTGGGGTTTTAAAATTAGGTGGAATTTTAAATTTTGATTTTCTAGTTTTCTTAAATTGTACACTCAATTCATTTGTCGATCTGCCTCTTCTCCTCCTTCCTTCCCCCAGACCATTAATGAAAGTCTTCAGAAACTGAAATTTTCTTTTCTTTTTTTTTGCATTTATTTATTTATAAATTTATTTTGACTTATCAACAATCACTTCCATATGCTTTTGAGTTTAAAATTTTTCTTCCCCTTCCTCCTCACCACCTTCCCAAGACGGTGCACAATCTGATATAGGCTATACATATACATTCCTTTTAAACATACTTTCACATTAGTGAAGTTGTAAGTAAGAATTAGAAGCAATAGGAGGAGCCACCAGAAAGAGGAAACAAAACTTAACAGAAGAAAAAAAAATAGCAAATAGTATCCTTTGATCTGCATCCAAACTCCATAGTTCTTTCTTTGGATGTGGATAGCATTTTCCATCATGTAGCCTTTGGAGATGTCTTAGAACCTTGTATTGCTGGAAAGGGTTAAGTTTATTAATATTCGTCATCGCACAACGTGGCTGTTATTATGTACAACATTCTCTTGATTCTGCTCACCTCACTCAGCATCAGACCATACAAGTCTTTCCAGGTTTTTCTGAAGTCAGCCTGTTCATCATTTCTTATAGCACAACAGTATTCCATTACATTTATATACCACAACTTATTCAGCCATTCTCCAACTGATAGAAATGGAAATTTTCTTCTTGATAGCCTTGCCTAAAAAGTTCTGACATGCCTAATTGTTGTCAAGTCAACAAGCATTTACTGAGTGCTTACTATCTGCTAAGCACAGTGCTAAGTCCCAGAAATACGAAGAAAAGCAAATGACCTTTCTTGTTCACTTAGGATCTCACAGTGTAAAGGGAAGACAACATTAAAACAGTGATGTTCAAATGAGATACATACAGGATAAACTGAAAATAATTAACAGAGGAAAGGCACTAGCATTAAAGGGGATCAGGAAAGGCTTCTTGTAAAAAGTAGGACTAAGCTGAGACTTGAATCCAGGAGACAGAGATGAGGAAGGAAAGAGGTTCTAGGTATGGGAAAAGGCCAGTGAAAATGACCAGGGTCAGGAGATGAGGTGTCTTATGTGACAAATAACAAGGAGACCAATATCACTAGACTGGAGATGTTGTTGAACGGAATAAGGTCTAAAAAATGCTGAAAAGGTAGGAAGGTGGCCACGTTATATGGCTGGGCAATTTTTATGCATGACTTCCTGAAACAGCGTCTTTAGACTTTTTAAGTTTTCAGGTAGTTTCTGATTCCTAGATTACTTTTTCCTTAAAGTACATTACATTTTCCGATACATTTTTAGTCTTTTGATTTTGTTCCAGTATTTCTTGTCTCATGAACTCACTGATTTCTGGTCCAATCTAATTCTCAACGAGTATGTTACTTGTGTAAGGTTTTTGGCATTCTTATTAATCTATTTTCCTTTGAATTACTTCCCATTATTTCCTCTATAGCTCTCATTTCAATTATGATAATTTAAAAACCCTTGCTTGATTTCTACTCCCCCACCAAGAATTCTACTAAAGCTTGCAGTTTAGATCTTGAGCACCCCTAGCTGGTATGTCTATGTTAAACATACACACGTATACATAGATTATATATGCATATATATGCAGATGGATATGTCAAAATGTGTGTTCATGTATATTTAGATATGGATACACACACATATAATCACATCATCATCAGTATTTTCTTCTGCTTACTCATTTTTACAACCTTATTTTCCCTAATTGGGACTTGTGTTGACTCAGGGCTAGCCTCTATGCACTTTGAGAAGAAATGCTGTGTAGGCTTGTGTGGAGTACTGATCTGTAGTATTTATGGTTTAGATAATATGTTCTTCAATGATCTCAGGAGTAGCTGGCTAGGGTGCTGCACTGTGGTTTGCATTTCATGTAGCAAAGAGGGCAATGGAGGATAGCCTGCGCTTGAGTGTTCTGATCCAGGGAGGAAACCTGATTGTTGCCTTTCTTGTCTGAACCACAAAAGATTCTGAGCTCTAGCTCTATGTTAGAGTAATACAGCTGCATACTTCAGGAACCTTTGGCTAGGAGATAGTCCAAACTCCTCGCCACCAGTGCACAGCTTCAGGCTCCTCTGGCTTGCTTCTAGGCCCCAAGCTGGAAGGTTTCTGTGAGCTTTGCTCCCAGAAAAGGATTTTCTGTCTGGATCCCTTCTCTAATACCCAGAGGCTTCTAATTGTCTCTTTATGCAAACTGAGGCCATCAAAATGATATTGCCGTAGACATTTTTGGCCTGGTGGTCTTTGTTTAAATCTTCTGCTGGACTGCTCGTGGGAGGAGGGGTGAGCTGTTTTGCTTCCACTCACTCTGCCATTTAAGGAGAGTATATAACTTTGTACATTTTTGTGGACTATATCTTGTACACAGCAGATTGCTTAGCTTTGTTTTCTTATATATTTTGCCACTTTGGTTTTATTGGATTGCTGAATACACTTACATCTTAGGTTATGATGGTTAAGACTGGGTTTTCCTCTTTTTATTACTTTTGTATTGCTTTTTACCACCTTCCTCTTTTTTTTTTTCCTTTTTGGTGACGCAATTGGGGGTTAAGTGACTTGCCCAGGGTCACACAGGCAGGAAGTATCAAACATCTGAGGTCAGATTTGAATTTAGGTCTGCCTGACTCCAAGGCTGGCGCTCTAACCACTCACCACCTAGCTGCCCCACCTTATTCTTTTAAATCAGCATTTTATACTAGTTTTGATTACCCTATACTTTGATGCTTGTCTATTTCCATAAGTTCAAATCCATTCCTGTTTAGCCTATCCTAGCCAAAGTTCCTTCACTTTACTACATGAATAAAAAAGAAATTAACAATTTATTTTTCTTGTGTATCTATTTTTCCTCTTTTGACCCTTCTCCTTCCCTACCGAGTTAAAAGTGTGACTAAAAATCTTCCCTTCCCCCTACAACTTCATATTTTAGGGAACATTATTTTGCTGTGCTCATTTCCAAGTTTTCCTCTGCTTGGCCCTCCCCATTTTTCTCTTTCCTTCTATTTTAGTCTGAATTCTATTCTGATTTAAGGATCATATACATTTATTTTTCTTTCCTATATTCTGAGCTCCTCATGGGGTTTACAGCTTATTAAGAACCATATTTTAATTCCTTCCTTTCTCCCATTTCTGTTATTTCATGTATAAATCTTAACAATTCTTTCATTTTTCTGCTGTGCCTTACTCTTAGATCTAACAGTTCATGAAAGAAGCAATGTTGATTGGAAAATAGTATGTTGGGGAGGTACCTAGTGTCCAAAGTCAGTAGGCTCTATCCTACCTCTTATCCTTAGCAGGATCAATTTCTATTCCTAAATCCAGGCTATCCTCTCTCTGGTTCTATGTCCCTCCTACCACCCTGGGTGCTCAATGCCCAAAGGGACTCTAGTATCTCTTTCTCCTGGGATGGGATGCAATCTTGGAAGGTAAACCCTTTCTGTGAGTGGTAACATAATGTGCAAATGCCCTCTATGCGAAGCTCATCATTAGGTCCCTGTTTCTTACTACAAGACACACTTTTACCCTTACAGAGCTTTTGTTTAGTGGTATCCTTTCCTTTCCCTGTCTGGGGTGAGGACTATTCCACTTCTATATCAGTCTTTCCCTTCCACTGTTTTTATACTATTCTAATAGATCTCTCACTCCTGAAGAGAACATATTATCCCTCCACTGTTTACCTATGGACATAGTGGATATATATTTCCAGTGTTCCTGTGTTTCGTCTCTTCTACCCACATGCAACTCCCCAGTTCAACTTCCCACTGTGTTATCCCTCCCACAAAAAGATACGTTGCATTGGTAGGGAAATCACGAGATTTACTTCATGGTATATTAAAGCATCCCTTTCTTCCTTCCAAGTTCCTTTAAAAATCTTTCATTATTAGGTACTTTTAGCCTCTTTATGAGGCCACTTTGATCTTTTTGCCTATCAATTCAACCCCCCCCCAAAAAAAGTCTAATAAAAATAAGATAATTCAATTAGGATTTTTTTTCCTTGATAATTTTAGTTATCTTTTTTTGTGTTTCTGCTGTTTGGGGTATTTGTAAATAGAATATCCTGTTTACTTATGCAGTATTTTTTGGGGGGATAGGTCATCCTTTTAAATCTTGATTAGGTTCATGTTCCATAGATGTTATTAAGTTTCAACTTGCATTCCTTTATTATTTGTTTTTATTTTTAGAGTTTTCTATCCTATTTATTCCTTAAATTCCCCTGACTTCAGAGCAACACTAGTTTATTTGGAGAGGCCTTCCTGGCTGGTGCTGTGATTTACTGAAACAGTGACACTTAATCACCTCATGTCTTGGGGTTTCAGACACCCCCTGGTGAAGAAGACCTGTGATTTCACTAGTAAATGCTCTATTGGCTTTATTTAAATGTTCTGGAGAATTACACACACAGACACACAGACACACACACACACACACACACACACACTTTCTGCAGTATGGTATTTAGACTTTTTGAATTGTCATATTCTTCTAAGAGAACTATAATCCTTAAGTTATTTTGGCACATCATATCTTCAAGGTCACTCTCAGTTCACATAAAAACTTCAGGTGTCCTTTTAAACATAATTATCTTTTATTTCACTTTTACCAAATTTTCTTCCATTTGCATAGTTCTGTGTTTAAAACCTGTAATTTTAACTTTCAGAGCACTTCTACTTCTTTAGAAGTTAAAGTTTTGTCGTATGTTAAAAGTTCTGCTTTAGAGGGCAGCTAGGCAGCACAGTGGATAGAGGACCAGCTGAGTCAGGAGGACCTGAGTTCAAATCTGGTCTCAGACCAGACACTTGACACGTACTAGTTGTGTGACGCTGGGCAAGTCACTTAACCTAAAGTGCCTTGCCCCCTTCCCCCTCAAAAAAAATTCTGCTATAAAACCTAAAGCACTAAAATATTTTAATGCTTTCCCCCCTCTCCTTTTGAACCATTCTGTTATTTCTTGCTATTGCTGTCAACTCCAGGATGTTGGGGATGGGAGAGAAGGAGGTGTTGCATATTTATCTAAGGTTCCTTTTGGTTCTAAATATAATACTCTTCTAGTACAATGATATTCTGAGACTTCTGTGTTTTTACTCATTTTTCTGTCTTTATGTTCTTCCCTACATTTATGTGTTTATGTATAAGGTTTTTACTTGTGCTTTCTCCTCTGGTTGTTGAGCTTTTCTCTTCTATTCCAAGCTCTTGTTTCCCTCCATATTCTTTAGCACTTCCTTCCCTTTCATTGCTGCACACTTCTTAAAATAAGCTGGACATCCTCAACCTTATTCTAGGGAGATACAGGGACCTGGTTCAGGACTTTCTACAGAGTAAATGTCTCCCATGTTTCCCCTATCCTCAAAAAACCCCTCACATATCTGTCCACCTTTGCTAGCTATTGTCCCATATCTCTCTACTCTTTTGCAGCTAAACTACACTTACAAGGCAGCCACAATTGATGCACTACTACCACTTCCCTCTGTGTGTATAGTTTTTTTTTTTTTAAACTCTGCAGTCTGGCTTCTGATTTCATGTTTAACTGAAATTGCTCTCTCCAAAGTTAACAATAATGTCCTAATCACCAAACAACGGCCTTTTCATGATCCTGTTCCTTCTTAAACTTTCTTCAACCTCTGACATCCCTGATCATCCTCTTCTCTTTGAATTTCTGTGACACTGCTCTCCTGGTTCTCCTCCTACATGCTTGCCTGTTCCTTTTCAATCTCTTTTGCTGGGTATTCATTGAGGTCATGTCCACTAACGGTAGATCTTCTCTTCTTCCAATACACTATTTCATTTGGTGATCTCATCAAGCTCCAATGGATTAATTTTTCATCTCCATGCTAATAATTTTCAGATCTACTTATCCACCCCTAATTTCTCTCCTAACTTCTAGACTCACATATCCGATTGACTACTGGACATCTCAAACTAGATGTCCTGCACACATCTTAAATTCAACATATTCAAAACCGAACTCATTTTTCCCCTCACACTCTCAAAATTCCTCATTACCACAGAGGGCACCATCATGTTCCCAATAACCCAGGCATTTGACCTAGATGTAAATCTTCTATTTCTCTCTCTCACCTTCCATATCCAGTGAGTTGCCAAATCTTGTTTCTGTCTCTGTAGCATCTTTTGTATTTGTCCCCTTCTTTCTTCTTGACACTGCCACTACTCTGGTATAGGTCTTTTTCACCTTACTCAGTATAGTGGACCTTCAGTCAAGAAGACTTGATTCAATCTGGCCTCAGACACTTACAAGCTGTGTAATCTTGGGCAAGTCACTTAACCTTTGTTTGCCTCAGTTTCTTCAACTAGAAAATGAGGATAATAATAGTACCTACTTTGCAGGACTGCTGTGACAATCAAGAGATAACATTTGTAAAGCCCTCAGCACAGTGCTTGGCACAGAGCAGGCACTTCATAAATATTTGTTCTCTTCCTTCTTATTACACTTGTTTTCTGGTTGGTCTCCATGACTCAAGTCTCTCTCAATCCCAAACCATCTTCCACTCAGCTGTCAGATTAATCTCCTTGAAGCAAATGTCTATTTCACTTCTCTCTTCAATCAGAGCAAGTAAGCTCCCTATTATCTTCTTTTTGGTTTTCAAAGCCCTTCCTAGCCCAGCACCTTATTATCTTTCTAGTCTTTTTCACATGGGACACTTCCATATATTCTGTGATCTCATGACACTGGTTTCCTTCTTCCTTGTACAGGAACTCATCTCCCTAATCATGTCATTGTACTGACTATACCTCATGCTTGTAATTTTCTCCCTCCTCCTCTCTGCTGCTGCTGTTGCTTTTCTTTGAAGTCTCAGCTAAAACCTCACCTTCTGCAAGAAGCCTTTCCCAATTCTCCTAAAGACAAATGTCTTCTCTCTGTTGATCACCTCCAGTTTATTCTCCTTATAGACTGTACACAGTGGTCTACCCGTGAGCTGAAGAGCAAGGACTTGTCTTTTACCTTTCTTTGTACTTATAGCATCAGTTGTGGCGTGTAGTAGGCACTTAGTGCTTGGTGACTGACTGAAGGTAGAGTACCTACTCTAGCTAGGTTTCTAGTCTCCTTTCTCTCAGGTAGAAGCTCTTTCTACTCTTACCTTGCAATTCTATGCTACTCTTGTCACACACACACATACACACACACACACACACATATATATATACATATATATATATACACGTATATTGATATTGGGGGGAGGAGAGGCTTTTTGGTGAGGCAATTGGGCTTAAGTGACTTCCCAGAGTCACACAACTAATAAGTATCAAGTGTCTGAGGCCACATTTGAATTCAGGTCCTCCTGACTCCAAGGCTGGAGCTCTATCCACTGTGCCTAACTGTCCCTGCTCTTGTTTTCTACCCCTACTCTAGTTACTCTACCTTTGTTTCGTGTTGCTGGGTAGAATCAGTATCTTCTTGTGGTGTGAGAGAGAATTCAGGTTAACCACTGCCATGAGGGGACCAGATTCGAACTCTCATTGCCAGACCCTGAAACACAAGGCTTATGAGATTGCTTGGGCTCACTGTGACTGATTTGTAGGGTTAAGGGTGGGATAGGAAGGATGAACAGAAGCTCTAAGTATCTAAGTTTAGAAATATAATTTTCTGACTTTGTACTTGGACAATGTTTCTAACCTTGGGCATTCAGGCTTAGTAACTGAGTATTTGACTTTTTTTTTTTTTTTTAAGGTTTTGGAGGTGGAAAAGTTTGCATAAAACAACTATTCTGGAATTTTGCTGGTCATAGCTGTATCATTTTTTTGTTGTTGTTGTTCATTCCACAGAACATACTATCCATTTAGTAACATCTTGCAAAGTTGAACATCTTTTATTTTTTATTTTTTGGTGAGGGCAATTGGGGTTAAGTGACTTGCCCAGAATCACACAGCTAGTGAGTGTTGTGTGTCTGAGGCTGGATTTGAACTCAGGTCCTCTAGTTCAGTGCTCTAACCACTGTGCCACCTAGCTGCCTCTCAAAGTTAAACGTCTTAAAAAACTGAACAAAATTAATGAATTATAAACAAATAAGAAAAGAAATCCTGATAAAAAAAAAACCCAGAGTCAAATAGAGATTTTTAAAGGGAAAAACAACTGATGGGAAAAAAAAACTTAAGATAAACAAGTTTGGACTCAAAAGTAAGAAAAGCTCTACAAATGTGTACAAATCTGAAAGGGGAGAAGAGACTAATTTCTAAAAATAAGGAAACAGATAAACTACAGGATTGGGTATTCAAAAAAGAAGTCTAGGAGAAAGAGAGGTGAAGAGAAAGAGAAACTTTACTACTCCCCTCCAGTGCACTGATGAAGAAAAGTGGTAGACTACAGGTGAAGGATGATGAATTTGCCAACAGATATTGTCAATGTGCTAGTTTGTTTTGCTTAATTATACTTCTTTTTACAAGGGAGGGTTTTATGACATGGGATGGGGGGTGGTGTCTTGGAAACTGATAGCAAGGTTTAAAAAAACATAATTTTCTTTTAAAGTTCTGGGGTTGGAGTGGCCTGTAAGCTCAATATGAGTCAACAATGTGATATAACAACCAATACAGCTAAGTCAATAAGTCAATAAGCAATACTGATCTAACATGCTAATAGAGGTATACAGCATCCAGGAACAGAGAGGACATATTCTCTCTGCAATCTGCCGTCACATTTTAGAAAGGCAATTCATAAGCTGGAGAGTGAACGAAGGCAAGCACCATGGTTCAAGATTCAGTTGAAAGAACTGGAGATGTTTAGCTTATAGAAGAGAAGACTTAGGAGGCACACTGATATCTTTAAATTTCTGAAAGGCTGCCACAGAAAGAGAATTATATTCATTCTGCTTGATTTGAGAGTTGCTTATTGGCAAATTTAGGCTTGATTTAAGGAACAACTTCCTAACAATAAGGACTATCCCAAACTAGAATGAACTGCCTCAAGAAATCATCGGTATTCTCCCACTGGAGTTCTTTAAGTAAAGGCTAGATGAGTACTTGTCTGGTCTATAGACTTTTTTAGGCACCACTTTGAACTGAATGGAAATGCAATGGAATGAGTGCTGAATCAGGAGACTTGGGTTCAAAGTTCACTTATGATACTTACCATTTGCATGACTTTGGACAAATCACTTAACCTCTCTGGGTGCTCAGTATTCTCAACTGTAAAATGAGGGTATCAAACTAGATGACCTTGAATAACAGAATCTAGGATTTGGAAAGGTCCTTAGTGACCATCTAGTCCAACTCATACATCAAAGAATCCCTATTACAGCATACGTGAGAAGTGGTCACCTGAGATCTTCTGGAAGACCTCCGAGGAGGGGAATTCACCATTTCCTAAGGTGGCCCATTTCACTCTGGAGAGCCCAACCATTTCTTTTGTGCCTATACTCTAAGGTCCCTTTCAATTAAAACTGTGTTTGTTTTTAGGGGCCAAGGGATATTTTTTTTACTCTCCTAAATGACCCTGCACTATTATGTACTGTTTTATGCCTCTACCTCTATTTTCAGCAGTTACTATTTGTGTTGCTTGTAATTCTTATTTTATACATTGTCTGGATGAGGAGTTAGCTTTGTTTCTCATAAGAAGTCAGATCCACGGTTTATTGAAAAACAAATGCTGCTCACAGATGTTTTAGCACAGACTTATGAATCTGTGACTATATCTGAGATTGTCAGAAAGACTTCTGGATAAGCAGACATATGACTCGATTAAGTATCTTCAATATACATGGAAAATTCTATTACATAGCTAATATATGTAAATCTTTGGTCATCCCAGTCCAGTTAGTTCTACAAAGGCTTTTCTTTTTGGACCATACCTGCTATTGCATTAATATGAGGATTTCTGAGTGAGGAAATTCCTTGCACCAATGAAGATATGGAAGATGCTATGCAACTAAGTATTACAGAATTGTCTCAGCACTGAGATGTTAACTAACTTTTCCTTCGTCAAATAGCCAGTACTTGACAGAGGTTGACTCTTAGACTGGCTCTTGAAGCATTATCACACACTGCCTCTTGGTGTTATTAACAATAACATTTAAAATTCAAAATCTAATTACTTTAGATTGGCAGGCACTAAGTCTGTTTATGCAAAATGTTTTGGATTTACTGATTCATAAATGGATCCCCATTCTTCTAATGCTCTCCCATCTCAGTGATACAAAAAAGGACACATTTTTATTTTACCTTAATATCATGAACTTATTTTTGTCCTTTTGGAATCCATTACCTTCCAAAAGCAAAGTGAATTAAGACTATATTTGGCTGTGGCACATATTGTATTGAATTAGTCTCAGAAACTTATACAACAAAATATTTTCTATCAACAAATCCTTTAACCCTTATTACTCTAAATCTATGCTCCTATGACCTCTGAACTTAAAGTAGGAGGCTAGGAAAAAAGTTTTCAAAGTTACAGCACTCTCACATTAGAACCCAGTATCTTTTTTTTTCCCATCCATCCATCCAATCAGACAATATTAGTAGTTACCTCTTTTTCCAAACATTGGCTTTTACTAATTTCTCTTTACAATGTATAACATCTCTCTTTTTTTCCCCTTTCTACCTTATACTTACTCCCTTTTATTTTTTTATTTTTATTTATTTTTTGGCTAGGCAATGGGGTTAAGTGACTTGCCCAGGGTCACATAGCTATTATGTGTCTGAGACTGGATTTGAACTCAGGTCCTCCTGAATCCAAGGCCGGTGCTCTATCCACTGTGCCACCTAGCTGCCCCTACTTACTCCCTTTTAACTACTTCATTACCCCATGTAACATCATTCTGGTCTAATGCAAGAGACGACAACTATTCTAGGTGACAATAACGGGTGACAGGATAAACATCAATTCTGGCTATTATAGCTTAGGGGCACAGCAAAACAGTCTAGTAAGCTGTTGATAGCTGGGAATCAACTTTTTTGGGGGAGAATTAATGTGGATTAATAGAGTACTGAACTCAGAGGCAGGAAGACCTAAGTTCAAATCTCACTTCTGATACACTAATTAATGATGTGACCATAGTCAAAGTCATTCAGGCTTCCTAGGCCTCAGTTTAGTCACATGTAAAAAGGGGATGATAATAACATTCGTGGTACCCACATGACATCATTGTTATAATGTTAAAATGAGATAATGCAAGAAAAGTGCTTCAGACTTCAAAACACTACATATCAACAATTATTATTTTGTTTTCTCTATTTCCCTAAGTCCAGACCATATTTTTCTATACTAATAGGTGGTACAGGACAGAATAGGAAACATTCCTAAAGACAGAATTTTTAGAGCACTTAACAAATTGCCTATTAGATTTATGGACAGGAAAAGAATTCATGAATAAGACAGAGTATTGTGGGATGTAAAATGGACTAACTTTGATTACATTAAATTAAAAGGTTGTTGTTTTTTTTTTTAACAAATAAAACCAATGTATCCAAGATTACAAGGAAATCAGAAAACTGGAGGAAAATTTCTCAGATAAAGGTCTCATCTCAAATATATAGAAAACTGAGTCAAATTTATAAGAATGTGAGTCATTCTCTAATTGATAAATGATCAAAGGCTATGAATGGGAAGTTTCTGGAAGAAGAAATCAAAGCTATATATAGCTACATGAAAAAATGCTCTAAATCTTCATTGATTAGGGAAATGTGAATTAAAACAGCTCTGGGGTACACCATTTCACACTATCAGACTGGCTAAAATGATAGAAAGAGAAAATGACAAATGTAGGAAGGAATGTGAAAAAATTGAGACGCTAATAGTTGGTGGAATTGTGAACTGATCAACCATTTAGGACAGCAATTTGGAATTATGCCCAAAGAGGTACAAAACTGTGGATATATTTACTTTTTGATCCAGCAATACCACTATTAGGTCTGTTTCCCAAGGTGATTAGGGAAAAAGGGAAAAGAACCTATATGCACTAAAATAATTATAGCAGATCTCTTTGTGGTGACAAAGAACTGGAAATTGAGGGGATGCCCATCAATAGGGGAATGGCTGATTGAGTTACGGTATACGATTGTGATGGAATACTACTGCGCTTTAAGAAATGACCAGCAGGTTGATTTTAGAAAAACATGGAAAGACTTGCATGAAACAATGCAGTGTGAAACAAGTAGAACCAAGAGAACATTATATACAGTAACAGCAATATTGTTTGAAGAGTAACTGTGAATGAGCTATTCTGAGTAATACGAACATTAAAATCAACTTCAAAGGAAAATGCTGTCCACCTCCACAGAAGGAACTGATATACGAAAGTATGTATTGTAATGGTTTCTCATATATATCTATATATAGATATATATATATAATATATATATCTATATATATATATATATATAGATATATATCTATATATATATATATATATATCAAATATTGGCCATCTCTAATGCAAGTTTGGGGAGGGAGGGAGGAAATCAATTTGGAACTCAAAATGTAACAAAAAAAATATATAAAAGGGAAAATTGATATTCTCTTTCCCAAGCTACATTGTTACCTTTGTATCTCTATTATGTAGACATTTATAATGCGAAGTATCAGGAAAGGTATCCTTCTTCTTTAGCAATATTCTAAGTAGACATATATAGGTCACAAAACTGACTTATAACTGTTGGAACTGAGAGTTCTAACTGTATCTTTTTTTTTTTTTTACAACTTTAGCAAACATTTATTAAGCATATAGTGTTTTCAATCATAGGTGTGACCAGATGTGCTTGGCCCACTTCTTTTTTTTAATTTTATTTATTTTTAAATTTTTATTAATTTATTTTGATTTATCAACAATCACTTCCATATGCTTTTGAGTAGAAAATTTTTCTCCCCCTTCCTCCCCCCCACCCTCCCCAAGACAGTGCACAATCTGATATAGGCTTTACATTTACATACCCATTAAACATATTTTCACATTAGTGAAGTTGTAAGTAAAAATTAAAACCAACAGTTTTCTAACTGTATCTAATCTTAAATAAGTCACAGAACTTCCGTGACTATAAAAATGGGTAACTACACTGATAGAGTTCACAGCTATTACATGAAAAGGAACCACAGTTCTTTATAAACTGGTAGTTACTGTTTGAAAAAAAAAAACCTGGAGCAGAAAAGACTGGTTTTAACTTCCTTAGATGTTTAGGGAGCCAATGAGCTAGCCAAATGCTAGTGAGATAGGTAACTGGATCAGTATTCTAAGACTGGTTAAGAGCAGTATCAGGATCCAAAGGATATGAACAAAAAATTCTCTAAAAAAAATCACAAATTATTTACAACCATGTCAAAGAATGCTCCAAACTACTAATACTAAGAGAATGCAAATCACACCAACTCTCATTTCACCGTACACACGGCAAACGGGCAAAGAGGACAAAAAGTTGCGAATACCCACAGGGACTGTGGGAAGATGGGCACACTGATGTGCTCCGTCTGGTGGAGCTGTGAATTGTACCAACTACACTGGAAAGCAACTTGGAATTAGGAGAAGAAAGTTATTGAAATGGCCATACTCTGTGATCCAGGCATTGATTCCACCGGTAGGTACACACCCTAGGAAAGACAATGATTGTGGTTATCAAAGAGTTGGAAACAAAGTGGATAGATGCCCATCAACAGGAAAGACTGGACACCTTGGGGTGTATACATTTTGTGGAACGCTGTTATGCCATGAAAAATGATGAATCATATGATGAACATGGGCAGCTAGGGGGCACAGCGTAGGGTGTTGGGCCTGGAAATCAGAAAAACTCGTCTTCCTGAGGTCAAAGCCAGACTCAGACACTTCCTAGCTCTGTGACCCTGAGCAAGCAAGTCACTTCACCCTGTTTGCCTCAGTTTCCACATTTGTCAAACGAGCTGGAGAAGGAAATGGCCAACCGCTCCAGTGTCTTTGCCAAGAAAATCCCAAAGAAAGTCATGGAGGGTTGGACAGGACTGAAAGACACAACTGAACAATAACATTATGAATACAGAGAAGCATGAGAAGGCTTCCACCAACTCATGAAACCAGAACTTGGAGAATAATATATACAGTTCCTACAACGATGTAAACAGAAACAACAACATAACAATCTCACTAAATTTTGCATAATTACAATGTTCAGGCTTGGCCCTCAAAAAACGATATGGAGAATGTCCACTCTCATCTTCTTTGCATAGGTTAGGGACTATTCAATGTGTTGGTTAGTTTTTTCTATGGGTTTTCTCTTTTAAAAAAGTCTTTATACAGGACAGCCGTTTGGGATGCGGAATTATAAAGATACACTGGTAATGGAGGTGATACAAAGACAAAAGACAAATGAAAATTTGTTTTTCTTGGCGGGAGAGAAGGGATTTAAAAACCCAATTTTCTGTTACCAGCAAAAACCAAACAAATAGCAGTTAACAACTCATATTACCTACCCCTTTTAAACGCAAGATGACAAAATCCAGCTTAGCGACATTAAAAACACAAGTTGTAAAAACCAACAATGCATTTAAGAATACAACTTTTATATTGTTAGATGAGAAGATTCCTTCTGCTTCTAAATACTTTTTTTTTGGGGGGGAAGCTACTGATCTTGTTATTTTATGAGTGTTGGGAACTCCTCTCTAGTGAGTAAACTCTTCCTCCTAAAGCAGAGAAGTTAATTGTCATGAAACTTAAAGACTTGGTTCCCTGGAGCACTGAGGGGTTGTCAATCAATCAATAAACATCTATTAAGCACCAACTATATTTCAGGAAATTTACTAAGTAATGAAGACATAAAAAAGAGGCAAAAGAACAATCCCTGCCCCCATAAAGCTTACAATCTAATGAGGGAGACAACATACAAACACATACGAAGTGAGTTATACACAAGCTAAATATGAAATAATACAAAAAGAAGAGGCACTAGAATTAAGAGGGGTTGGGAAAGGCTTCCTATAGAATATGGAATTTTAGTTTGGACTCAAAGAAAGTAGGGAAGTAAGTAGGCAGAGATGAGGAGAAAGAGAATTTCAGGCAGGAAGGACACCTAGGGAAAATGCCCACAACCAAGAAATGGATTGTCTTATTGGCGGAATAGCCAGGAGGCCAGCGCCATTAGATCAAAGAGCATGTAGCAGGGAATAAGGCATAAAAAGATTGGAAAGGTAGGAGTAGGCTAGGCTGTGAAGGGCTTCTAATGCGAAACGGAGCATTTAGTATTTGATGGGAGCCACTGGAGCTTACTGAGTGGAGGTGTGGGGTGACCTCACTGGTTGATAGTGCTCCTTGCCACCCTTGTACTGAGACCCCGTGTGGGTCTAGGCAACGGAGCTGCCAAACAGCATCTGGTCCTGTCACTACTGCTAGGACAAGAGTCCCGTGTAATTTCTTTCTCACCAGTTCTGCCAGGTCCCCTTATCATCTCTGGCTTGAGAGGACCTGTGTTTTAGGAAAAAAGAGAAGGGGGACATATTTGAGATTTGTTTCAAAGGTGAGACTGACAGTCCCTGGCAATAGCTTGAATATGGGGAGGTGTTTAGTGATAGTGAGGAATTAGGTTTGTGAGCCTGAGGCACTAGAAGTTGCCCTTTATGGTAACAGAAAAAGTGGAGGGTTGGTGTGTGGAGAGAGTTTAGGTGGCAAAGTATTGAGTTCTGTTCTAGACATATTGAGGCAAAGCTGTCTACTGGATATCCAGTTCAAAATGTCTGAAAGGCAGTTGGTGATGAGAGATAGGTCAGCAGAGAGACTGGGGCAGGACAGGTAAATTTGGAAATCATCAGCATAGACAAAGGTAATTAAATCCATGGGAGCTGATGAGATCACCAAGTGAAAAGGTATAGAGGGAGAAGAGAAAAGGTGCCCAGGACAGAATATTGAGGGACACCTCAGTTAGAGGGTGTGATGTGGAGGAGGATTCAGCAAAGGAGACAGAGAAGGAACAGTCAGAGATAGGAGAAAAGCCAACAGAGAGGGGTGCCCTGAAAACCTAGAGAGGAAAAAATATCAAGGAGTAGTTAGCGATCAATTGTGTCAAAGGCTGTACAAGAGGTCAAGGAGAATGAGGATTGAGAAAAGGCCATTTGATTCAGCACCCAAGAGATCATTAGTAACTTTGGAGAAAGCTGTTTCAGTGGAATGATAAGGGCCAGATTTTAAGGAGTTAAGAGAATGAGAGGACAAAAAATGAGGGGACCTATTCTAGATGGATTTTTTTAGGAGTTTAGCTACAAAATACAGAAGACACATCAGGCAATAGTGAGCAAGGATGGAAGGATCAAATAAGGTTTTTTCAGAATAGAGAGACTAACAAGTCTGTAGGCTGTAGGGAATGAGCTAGTAGACAGAGATTAAAAATAAGCCAAAGAGTGGGGATGACAGAGGAAACAAGATGGAATAGGATCACTTACAAATTAGAGTGGTTAGCCCTGGTAAGAAGGCCACTTCATCAGGTGAGAAAGGGGAGAAAGAGGAGAGAATGGAAGAAGGCATCTGAGTGATAGAAGGCGAGGAAGACAAGAGAAGAGGTAGTTGATGGTAAATGGCCTCAATTTTTTTCTGTAAAACATGAGGCAACATTCTCAGTTGAGAGAGGGGAAGTTATGGGAGGTTTGAGGAGGGATGAGAAGATTTGGAAGAGCTGGTGTGGGGAGTTAGATAGTAAGATGATAAGTCTTCCTAAAGGCCAACTCTCTATCGAATACACTGTGCCTCTCTAAATATGATGATGTCAATGGTTGTATTCTTCTCCAATTATTTAAAATGATTTGTCAACAAATATAATTCATAAATTCAATTACCTTTGGGCTAGTTAAGTTGGCTCCTAAAACCAAAAATTATTTGGAGATTTATACACTAAATGATCACCAACTTTAATAAACAGCAACAGTTCATTTCTCTGGCACTGTTGGGGAAGATAATATTTGATAGAAGTTTTCCAAATAAATTAAACTACCATGTGAACATAAAACTTTTTGTTTCAAGTCTGATTTTTATCAATACCTTTTGTTTTCACATCATCTTTTCTTCCTACTTTATCATTCCCCAACCTCTATTTAGTAAGCCCATTTAAAGTAACAGATTTTTTAAAAAGATATAAAAATCAGTTAAGCAAAACTAACATATCAACCATTTCTGTAAACATATGCAATATTCCATACCCATAGACCTCTGCAACTATTCCCTGTGGCCAAGTTAAGACAATATAATTATATAGCATTCAGTTTCGTTCTTTTTCTCTTCTCTCCATTTACATAGTTGTAGATAGCTCTTATCTAGGTTGCCTAGCTCACTTTCTATCAGTTCAAGTAAGCTATCCTATTCTTCTCTGAAATTTTCATATGTGCCATTTCTTATAATGTAAGAACATTCCATTACATTAATATACCACAATTTATTTAGCCAGCCCCCAAATGACAGGAAATCTACTTTATTTTTAGGGTTTTTTTGTTACCACAAAAAGTGCTGCTTTATGAATATTTTGATGTATATGGAATCGTTCTGGCTTTGACCTCCTTAGGGTAGATGCCTAGTAGTGGAACTTATGGATTAAAGGGTATGAATATTTCCATAGTTTTTCATACAATAATTCAAGCTGCTTTCCAGAATGGCTAGATTTATAGCTTCACCAAGAGTGTATTAGTGTATCTGTCTTTCTCTAGTCCCTACAATCCTAACATTGCTGTCTTTTGTCATCTTTGCCAATCTTTTCCATCTTTAAAAAGTATATGGAAATATAATTTAACCTTTTCTCGATGACTTTGGGATTATGAACATCTGTTACTGTACTTTGCTATGCTGAATTAACTATCACCTTTCTTTAACATAGTAGTCTCTTGCTCAGGTGGGTTTAGAAGTGAAAACAGGAGCTTCCCATAGCATTGGCCTATCAGCAATAGCAAGGTTAGTCATTCACACCTGGGTTAAAAGATCAGAGAAGGTAAGACTAGACAAACTGCTGAAAACTCAAACCTTTCCTCTCATCTACTTTTTAGTGAATTATGTAACTCTGACCATTTGGTCTACTATAGAAAAGTTTTGCATTTATGCAAACTTGCCTAAATCTGTTCTCATATTTTCATGAACCATTACTTCAACATGGGCATACACTATTCTCAAAAATTTTAATGAATTAACAATTAGCTACTGGTCCCCCCCCCCTTTTATTTTTGCTAGAGACACAGGCAAGGAGAAGATGGTGATAGAAAGAGATTATCATCTATGATATTTACTGTTCTTTTGGCATCGTTCCCTCTGAGTTCTTGAAAACCAGTGTCTAAGTGACTTTAAAATTATTTTCATCTCTACCAAAGAAAGAACTATAGCCTCTCCTCTTTCAGAAGAAAGGCTTACCAAGCACAGTATGCGTGTGTGGGTGCAGTGGGTAAGGCTGTAAGAGGGAAGAAGGGGAATGAGACTTTATATGTTTCCTATAGGGCCAGGCACTAGGCTAGGCTCTTCACAAATATTATCTCATTTGATTACCCCAACATGGATTCCAAAGTGGTTAAAAGAGCTGATGAAAGAGCTGTAGCTACAGCATCTATGGTGAAAATTGTACAGTGGATTAGGTGACCCTGAAAATGTCCAGAGCTGGCAACCTGCTAGAATAGAGAGCAACACCCAGTGGAGAATAAGCAGACAGCAATGCTCAGTGGGGAGCAGGTCAGGCAAAGAGAAGTAAGATACATTAGGAGAAGACACTGGCAGCTCTGCAGGCTCAAATGTGTAGGCTGATCCTCCATATATGCATCTCTTCATATGTTTCTCATGTGTGGATATCCCTCATGATCAAGGTCCACTCTTCCAAATGCGTATATTGCAATTGTGAGAGAGTAAGCTCAAGGCTTACTGGGGAGGAGCTATAATTAGGGAGAAGATATTCTGTGATGATTTTACTTACACTGCCATTTAATTAAAATGCTTTTGTTTTGATCAAAGTGTGTCATCCTACTGACTGATTAAAAAGTAACTCATATCAGTAGGAGATAATGAGCTATGATCTAGAGAGGATTCTGATCCATAAAATAATTGGAATTTGGGGTAGCTAACTGGGGGCCCAGAATGTGGGAGGCCTCATGAGATACATAATAAAATAAAATAAAAGTGTTTCACTGATAATCTTTGTTAAGTCCAAAAAAAAAAAAAAAATACTTTCCATATCTTTTTGAACAAAGGAGAATTTAAAACCTTACCTCAAAGGAACATTCAACATTACGTTCATTTTTCTTATGTGATAATCCCTTCAGTTCTATCTTTTCAACACTCACTGCAAAAGAAAAAAAAAACCCTGAAATTAAACTGATGCACAATAATAATTTTATTAACTACCTTGCTTTCAGCAATTCTTAAAAGAAGATGCAAATTGATCAATAAATTACTTTTTGTTGTTCAATCATTTTCAGTTGCGTCCAACTCGTTGTGGTTTGGTTTTTTTTTTTTTAGTAAAGATATTGGACTGGTTTACCATTTCCTTCTTCAGCTCATTTTATAGATGAGGAAATTGAGGCAAACAGGGTTAAGTGACTTGCCCAGGGTCACAAAACTAGTAAACATCTGAGGCCAGATTTGAACTAATGAAGATGAGTCTTTCTGGTTCTAGGTCCAATGCTCTATCCACTGTGCCACTTAGCTGCCCCAATAAGTTACTTAGGGGCATCCATCCTACAACTTTTGAAAAACATTTTAGAATTAAGGCCCAGAGTGGACAGAAGTAGGTAGTAAAATACCAAGTACCAGAAAATATACAGGAGAAGCAATATAGAATAAATTGTGAAAAGAATAAAAAAAAAAGAAAGCAACAACTTTGAATCAATAAAAAAATTAAGCATGAATTCTAAAATCACCAATTCAGTAATGTATAACTTATGTATGTCCAGGTTACTTTTCAATAGACCAAAAATGTGGCAGTGATGATAATATCATTTTTATTGGAAGCAGCAGTAACAAGGACAAGATTCAACTTGTGAAAAGTCAATCAGGGATTTGTTAAATATTGCATTTATAATACAAGGAAGCAAAAAGCTATAATTTTTAAAAGATAAATTTTCAACAAGCACATAACAAATGACAACCTCCTCCTACCACCTCTCCTAAGCACACGAGTAATACAAACATTGCAGAAATACTTACAGAAGACATTGCTCCTTGAAGGCCTCACCTACTACTTTTCTAGTTCTGTATACAATGTAATTTACAAAATAGTTCTCCCTAGCACTCCCTGCACTCTATGGTGCAGCTAAACTGACCTTCTTGAGGTTCCTCACACATTGGATTCCACCTCTCAGCTGTGAACTTTTGCACTAGCTATCCCTCCCCCTCCCCTGCCATGTATACCCCTCTCCTTACCTTAACCTCACAGAATCTTTTATTCCCTTCAAGACTCAGCTCAAGTGCTCCCTTCTAAATGAAGCCTTCCCTGCTAATGCTCCCCCTTCCCTAAATTATCCTGTAGTAATCTGAGTTAACTGAATACATATTTACATCTGCATGTTTTCTCCCTTAGAGAAAACCCTGAGGAGCAAAGACTATGCCATTTTTGTCTTGGTATCCCCAGGAACTAAGCAGTCAGCCAGTCAACAAACATTTACTCAGTGCTGACTATGTACTATATGCCAGGCACTGTTTAATGGTAAAAACATGGTCCCTCCTCTCATTGAGCTCTTATTCAAATGAGGGAGATAGCATGTAAACAGAAGGCACATATAAAGTAAGCTGGAAATAATCTCAGAGGGAAGAGGGGAAAGTATCAACCAGGAAAGGCCTCTTGCAGAATGCAGAATCTGAGCTGAGTCTTAAAGAAAACCAGGAGGCAGAGGGGCAAAAGGAGAACTTCTCATTCTGGCCATGAAATGAAAAGGCAATATTTCAAAAGAAAAAAGTATCTTGTGTGAAGAACAGTAAGAAGGTCAGTGTTGCTGAAATTCAGAATATGCACAGTGCTTGGCACATACTAGAAGTTTAATAAATACTTACTGGTTACTAAATGTGTGGAAACTCAGGTAATTTTTTTACACATATGACATTGTGGAAACCTAGCTAAAATATAAATTTTATCATTAACATCACAGACTGGTGTTAAATCTAGATATATCTCTTAACCAAACCAATGCTTTAACTCATCAGCCAGCAAAAAGAAGGTCACTTAAAACCTAAATAGATATGTTAAAAACAAACAAAACAAAACAGAAAAGGGACAGCCAGGTGACGCAGTGGAGAGCACCAGCCATGAAGTCAGGAGGACCTGATTTTAAATCTGGCCTCAGACCAAACACTTGACACTTACTAGCTGTGTGACCTTGAGCAAGTCATTTAACCCCAATTGCCTTAAAAACAAACAAACAAAACCCTGAACAGATATGGCCAAATTTAGAGAATTTTTTTTTTGTTTTACGTCTGCTGACAATAAACTAGAAGCAAATAATGATGAGTGTATAAATGAACAACTTCACACAGCTAGTATCAGAGGCCATCTTTGAAGTCGGTGTCCCTGGCCCCAAGTCCCAGCAATCTATCAACTGCACCACCTCACTGCCTCCAGACTACTGACTTGTTAAGCGAAAAACAAAGTGAATACCAAATAGAATAAAACTAAAACATTGCAAATGATTTTGGTAACTGCTTAATTCCTGCCCCCGCGCTCCCCCCCAAATGAGTTCTGATACCTTTTGTATTTATACAGCAGTCATTTCTGGGGGAAAAGAAACAAACTCAAATTATCATGCTCATCCCTCTGGACTGAACCATGCTCCATGTAATGTAACCTCCCCCCCCCCCAAAAAAAGCAGAAACATTCAGCACAGTGACCACATATGACAATATATATAACATATATAATATATATAACTGTTCCAGTAGTCCCTACATTTCTGGCATTACACATGCTTCACTTTTTTTCTAGGACCTTCATTGTTTTTCAGTTACTTAGAGTACTACTAATTTCTGGTGATCTTTTTTATTTACATTTCATATATTGTTCTTTTGGTTCTATTTATCTCAATATTCCTCAATTTTTGTTGCACAATGATAGTCAACGACATTCAAATACCACAGGCTTTCCAGCCAGCTCCCATCCCAGTTGATAGGCACCCACTTTGTTTCCAGCTCTTTACAAAGAATCCTACCATGGATATTTTGGCAGATACTGGATCTCTGTCTGGGGCACAGGAATAGCAGTGGGATCACTGGATCACACGAATGAACGGCTTAGGCACTTTCTTCACACAATCACAAAACTACATTCTGAACAGTCTGGAGCAATTCGGAGTCCCACCACAACATCAATGTTCCTGTGCACGGCCTCTCAACAACCTGACTGCTCCCATTTGTTGGCGACCTCTGCCAATGTACCAGAGAGAAATGAAACCTCAGGCATTTTAACTTGTGTTGCTCTTACTCTTGATGATTTCAAACATGTTTTCAAATGGTCATTTAGAGTCTGCAATTTACCCTTTGAAAACTTACCTATTGGGAAACAGTTTCTGGTGAATATATATACACATAAGACGGATAAAAAGACAGAAAATTCCCTATATTTTGTTTATTAAACTTATCAGTGCTATATGATGGAAAGATTCCTCCCCCCACACACATATACTTTGCAAATTCTCTTATTCTGTCTTCATTAATTCTGTGTTAAAGTTTTTTTTTTAAATTTAGGTAACTGAAATTGTCTGGTTTTTTTTTAAAATGATCTCTTTTCCTCCATTTTTGGTTAAGTACTCTTCACCTAGCTATAGCTATGAAAGGTACTTCCCTCTTATTCTCTCCCAATTAAAAAAAATGGTATAACCCCCTTTAGATCCAAGATGAAAATCCATTTTGAGCTTACTGTGGTATATGGTATTAATATGGTTTTCTAAACTTAATATCTACCAAACTGCTTTCCAGTTTTCCCAAAAGTTCTTGTCAAAAAAGGATTCTTCCTTGTAATTCATATTCATGGGTTTATCAAACACAGATACAGTTTTGACAGATTTGTTTCTTGCTTTGCTATACCATTCTACTGATGTACTTTTAAATTTTTTTAAAGCTGAACAGAATAATTTTGTTAACTCTTTTATGACAGTCTGAAGTCTCATAATCCTAGTCTTTCTTTATCCACCTGATTAAAATGAGCTATAATAAACAGATAAAAGAACAGACATCAACATGAGACTATCACAATACTCTAAAGCATTTTAACCACCATAAATCAATAGCAACAATGAGGCATCAAAAGAAGCTAGACGATGTCTCAGCTATTTGATCTCCTTGCCAAGCAGAAATTCATGAAAGACAAGGTCAACAGAAGTGTAGAAGACAAATTTATATCGTGAAATTTTAGAATGGGAGAGAGAACAAGAGAAGAAGAGCCTACATGTGCAGGGCACTGTGCTAAACACTTTACAAATATTATCTCATCTGATTCTCGGTAACAACCCTGTGACAAGTGCTATTATTATCCCCATTTTACAGTTGAAGAAACTGAGTCAAACAGAAATTAAATGACTTGCCCAGAGTTAAAAAGCCAGTTTTGAGCCACCTGGGAGAGGATGTACGATGCTGCTGTATGAAACTGCAAAAACAGTAGAAAGATGGGCAGCTAGGTGGCACAGTGAATAGAGCTCTGGCCTTGGAGTCAGGAGGACCTGACTCCTTCAAATCCAGCCTCAGACACTTAACACTTAGTAGCTGTGTGACCCTGGGCAAATCACTTAACCCTGACTGCCTCACCAAAAAGCAAAAAAAAAGGCATTTCAAAAAGCAGTAGAAAGAAAAGCTAGTTTACAGAAGACTTCACAAAAAGATCCAACTCAGCCAAGTCATCTCTAGGACATTTGCAGATGAAACTAGAAGGAGAAACACAAAGATAAAAATTCTCCCTCAAATTCTTTTCTTCATTAATGATAGCAGAGTTACCATATTTGGATTCTAACATCAGAACTCCCAAAAAGCTGCATGAGAAAGCAGAAATAGATGTAAAGAAGACAAAGAAGAGAACGACAGCTAAACTAGACCAAGATGTTTCATGCTTGTAGGTACCAAGAGACAGATTTTCAAAGTATCTGAAAGAAGGGAGCATATCAAATGCTTGGTGGGGAAATTATTTATCATTGTATCATTGCCTAAAAAAGACAACTGAGAACATTTAACCCCATCTGACCCAAATGCTTACTTTCTCATCTCTATATGAATAATCTCTATATACTGATGATGCTGTCAATGAAGGGTTTGAGATGGTAGAATAATAGGAAGCACAGTGAATTCTTCACAAACTCCTCCAAACAGAACAAAAATTTGTCAGACCAAATCCAAAAAACTCACCTTGAGTCATTTTACCAGCCCAGCATAGGGAGACAGATAGGGAAGTCTGCAGACACTGGGATGGCCTGGGAGAGGCTGTGTACCAGGGCAAGGAGATATTCGAGACATACACCAGGGAACAGCAACAAGTACCAGCTGGCAGCTTTGTCATTCACAACCTAGTTCTGGGTTATAGATCCAGCATAGACAGAGAAAGGAGAGATGTTCATAAAACTGGGCATTCTCAGGTAGGAAGCTCCTAGGCAGTTTACTAAGAAAAGATGTTTAGAAGGCAGCAGCAGCAGCAGAGGTGTGTGGCTCAGACTCTAACCTTTGAGCAGGATCTCCTTTTCTAGCATCAGACCTGACCAAGGGAGCCAGCCCAGACCACAACGTTGCCTATATTCTGCCACTCTGAAGCAACACAGCTTTCCAGTTGGCTGATGGGGTTGTGTCCAGCAGTATCTATTCTTATTCAGACCCAAACCCAGGCCAGGAACTTGCAGATCTCAGAGCAAGGAAGCAGCAATCAGACTTTGCCCTGGATGCTACCACTTGGGTAGCAGTGAGAGCTTGCAAGACCTCAGCCTGTCCCTGAAATCCTGGAATAACACAACCCTCAAATTCCCAATAAAATAACAACAGGATCAGCCCAGACCTTTCCTCTAGAAGTGAGGCTGAGCCCAGCCCTAAAATCAAGTCTATAGCCAGAAGCAGACTACAGAAATGGACAAACAGAAAAACAATCCCACCATAATCAGCTATTGCGGTGGCAGGACATTGAAGACACAAATACAGAAGAAAACAATGACTGCAAAGCTACAAACAATGCCTCAGAGAAACACACGGCTTGGGAACAAACTCAAGTACAATTATTGGAAGAGATGAAGCAAGAGTTAAAAAAAAAAGGCTTTTATAAATGGAATGAGAGTGCTTGAGGAAAAAATTGGAAAAGAAATGGCATGGGCTATGGAACAAAGAATTACAGCTTGGCACCAGAGGTACAAAACCTTGTCCAAATGACAAAGTCCCTGAAAATTATAATGGACCAAATTGAAGCCAATGACTTCATAAGGCCACAAAACATATTAAAACAAAGTCAAAAGACTGAAAAGAATAGAAGAAAATATAAGGTACTTATAGTAAAAAACCAACTGACCTGGAACACAGGCTGAGGAGAAACAATTTAAATTATCTAAATGCCATAGCCAAAAAAATAAAGAAAAAGAAAAAAAAGAATAAAAAAGAATAGACATCATATTTCAAGAAATCTTAAGAGAAAATTGACCAGTTCTCTTAGAAACAGGGAGAAGTGGAAATAAAAAGAATTCACTAGAAAGAAACTCCCAAATGGAAACTTCCAGGTACTTCATAGCCAAAATCCAGAGTTTCCAGATCAAAGAAAAAATAGTGCAAGCAGCCAGAAAAAGAAAGAATTCAATGACTGAGAAGCCACAGTCCAGATTATACATGATTTGGCAGCAACCACTATAAAGAAGTGGAACACTTGGGAATGATCTAGAAGGCAAAGTATATTAGCTTACAGTCAAGAATAACTTACACAGCAAAACTGAGTATAATGCTAGAGTAAGGGTGAAAATGGATCTTTAATGAAATAGAGGACTTCCATGCATTCCCGATAAAAAGAACAGAGCTATGGGAACAACTCTGCAGTTGAAACACTGGTGCAAAGAGAAACATAGGAAGGCAAATATGGGTGAACAATGATAAAGAACATATCAAGGATAAACTGCTTACAAATATGGGGAAATGATATATGTGTCTTCTCTGATCTCTAACATCACTGGAGTATACAGAAGGACTCCAATCAGACAAGGCCAGAGAATGATTTTATTATACCTTGATGATCTTAAGAAAAGAATGAAGAGAGGAAAAGAAATACATGGCTAAGGGCAGGGGAGAGGGGGAGAAGGGAAAGGAAGGTTAGGAAAAATTATGGTAAAAAATCAGGATGTAGAAATTGACATCTATAGAATCAAGGAGAAGGGAATGGGAAAGAAACAACGGACACTTGAACTTCATTCTTATCTGAACTCATCAAAAGAAGGAAGATACACACATAGAGTCGGGTACAGAAATACATTTCACTCAACAAAGGAAACAAGGAAAGGGAAGAAAGTAGGAGGAAGAATTAGACGGAGGGTAGAATTCTAAGAAAAACAAATTCTAAGGCTACACAAAAAATATTTATAGCTCTTTTTGAGGTGGCAAAGAAAGGAACCTAAGGGAGTGTCCATAAATTGAGGAATGGATAGACATATTATAGAAATGTAATGGAAAACTACTGTGCTGATCTCTTTATCAGTGTAACGACCAAAAAGGATTCCAGGGAATTAATGATTAAAAAAAACATATTATTCACCTTTGAAGCGTTTGTATTTCAACCCACAGTTTAATCAATATGTAAATAACATTAAATATAGATGATTAAAAGCATACCTTCATTGCTGAATAATAACATTCCAAATAGATAAGCTTATTTCAGAAGTTTAAATAGTGTCTTAAATTGCAATTAAACATGATACTTAATTTCAAACTAGTTAAGAATAAACACTAGGCATGCAATTAAATTATATATAGATTCACAGAATATTAAAATTGAAAGGGCCCTTAGAGGTCATGGAGACCAATTTTCATTTTAAAGCTGAAGCCACAGACCTAGACAGATGAAGTAACTTGACAAAGGTCACACAGCTAGTTAATGTGATGACTAAAACCATTAGTGGGACAGTGGGGACTAGAATTAAGTTCACTTGGAAGATAAATAAATTTCACAAGGTGTCATGAACAACATATGGCTTTATGTTCCTTTCAAATTAACTACAGAGTATATGAATGTTGTTTAAAGATATTTAAAGATAAAGTAATGATATAACATCTATTCTTAAATCAACACTCAGATGAACTGCAGGAGAAGAAATGCTTGAGGTTTAACAGATGAGAGGCAAGTTTTGTGGGGAGAGAGGAAAGTATGGCTCCATTTAGTAGCTAACTTTATTATTCACTAATTATCCTTTTAGCTTGGTGTGCACAGTAATTTTATTTTAATACCTCACTGAATTGAAGGTATAATTCTACATCCCCTCCCCTCAACCCACTGAAGTTATATCAGAGTTAGTATGTACTTCTGAGGACCTTGAAATCAAAACGTAGAAAGTTCTGTTTTACAGGATGAACACTTCTACATTTCCATTTAAGTGAAATTACTCAATGTTCTGTTTTACTTCTTCAGATTACTTCTGTCAGTAAACAATAAGTTTTATGTTTTTAGAAATCAGCTTTCAAAAATTCCCTAACCACAATACAATCACTCTCATCTATATCCTTCAGCTTTCTTAAACAGTACAACATGAAAGCCAAAAGAAGAGAATGATGTAGTCAGCATTTTTACTGGCCACAAAAATACCACATGTCTACCTACGTGTTCCAGGGCTCTATAATATCAGGGTTTATGAAAACACACACACACACAACCTCTCCATCTGGACTCAAAGTGGGAAGTGACTCATATCTTAACAGGAAAATGTGAAAAACAGATGGATATTATTCAGCTGTTTTCAAAGAAAAAAGGCTTTCATGCTGCAGAACTTAAATGTTTGTGAGACCTTTTCAAAATCTTCAGACCAATCTGCAGTGTGCTTTGTATTAGAGCTCGATAAAAATGGCATAGTTTAATCTAGTCAGCTGCCTCTTTTGTCTTTTTGTTGCTGAAACAGGTTTGTACTAAATTATTGGGAAGGGCTTTGTATTAGGTACTGTTTAGTTCTTCCCAGGCATTATCATCAAGCGTTGAAATGGCCATATGTTACTATGTAGGCAAAGTTGCCTTTCTCTGTCAGTGACAGAATTTTTAAGCTCTATGATACAGTTGCAAGAAAATGTATAGACACCATTCTGAAGTCTACCTTAACAGAAACAAAACTTTCAGGTTAACAGTAATTTTCCCAGATGAAGAGAATACCTATATTCTATCTACTTCTCAGTATGGTGACCAGAGGTCCAAGATTACACTGGTCAGCTCCAAACTTCACCTTCACGCTCTTTTTGTTAGGAACTGTGAGTTTGAGATTGGATGTTAACATATCATCAAAGAACACTGATGTCAGAGAGGACAGGGTAGCATCAAGAAGAAACATCAAGAAAAGAGATTAGAATTACAGATAGGTGAATCAGTTAACAGAATTTGGCAGTGAGAAAATAATACATTTGCAGGTAGTAGGGCCTGAATTTCTGGGAGGATAGAAAATTAGTAGCATCAAGCAAAAAAGCCCTTTCTTCTTTTCCATTTTCTAGTTATTCTTTTCCCGTACAAAAAGTGTAACAGAAATTTCCAAGTATTTCTCCCTAAGACATGCTATATATTTCAGAGAGTCTAAAAGTCAGTGCTGGCTTCAATAAAATCTATTATCTGCTATTAATCCATGCTGCTTCCTCTTTTTTTTTTATGACTGAATCAATACACAATAAAGTAAGCACAGTGGTATTCCTGAGAGTAGAAGGAAAGGCGGCTGGAAGCGAAGAGGAGAGGAGATTCTTAGTAAAAGGAAACCAGAGCAGAGACCATTTCTAATGCTAAGTGCTGATATCAACAAGGTATGACTTTGGGAAAATTAAAACCTGTTGTTCTAATCTATCTTGCAAAGTTAGAAAGGTGTAATAAGAAAACATTCAGAGAAGTATCTTTTCAAAGTATTAAATGGCATGCAAATTTGGGGTACTATTATTATTTTTAGTGCCACCTCACTGGAACAGAAGTGAATAACAAGCCCTACTACACTTCACATATATATTTTTTACACTTCACATTTATATACTGCTTTTGTGTTTATGTGGAATAAGGGAAAACATTATTATCCTCATGTTACAAATCAATAAACTGAGGCTCAGGCTTAAGCCAAAGTCTTTTGACTCTTAAGCCTTGTGTTTCTTCCCCTAGACCAAAATTAATGGGGTAAGGTGGTGGTGGAAGGGACCCAGCTATTATGGTCACAATCATGCACAAAACATTGGATTCAACTTATCTGTAACCCAATCACTTTATCTTTTGATTTTGAAGTGATTTCTCTTAACACTTTTCACTCAAAAATGTATTTAAGGGGAAGGGGTTGGGCATGCTTCTTTACTATTGTTTGGGTTGTTAAAGATATAACAAGAGTTAGCAACTCACAGGGGGTCGGTGTGGCTCTCTACTAAAATACCACAACCTAAAATTAGTTTTAGTAGGTAGACAACAGCAATAGCCATGATCTACTGTACTTGGCTGGTCCTAGAAATTTCTTGCATGACACTAAGCTGGACCTGTGAAAACATCACTTCTGACTTAAAAGCCCAACTATTTCTGGGGTGCCAGGCATTCTCACCTATGCAATTCTGCTTCAAAAAGACAAATGGAATGACCTCTCCTCAAAAAGATAAATGGAATGATCTCTCCTCAGACAGACAGCCACCTCTCATAACAAAGA
This sequence comes from Phascolarctos cinereus, assembly GCF_003287225.1. Classification (NCBI taxonomy): domain Eukaryota; kingdom Metazoa; phylum Chordata; class Mammalia; order Diprotodontia; family Phascolarctidae; genus Phascolarctos; species Phascolarctos cinereus. The sequence goes on along the minus strand of NW_027555625.1, from coordinate 54,438,941 downwards.
ATTTTGTTCTTTGTTATGGGGAGGGTTTGGGGGAGCAAAAAGAAAGAAAAGAGGAATTCTTTAAATGTCAGTAACACTGATCAATATATATATTTTTAAAATTACATTATATGCAATATTTCACACCTCTGGATCCCCATGTCTGCAAAGGAGTGGGAATTAGTACAATGGCATGAAGTGTCTTTTGATATCTCTTCTTTGAGACCAAGACTTTTTTTATATTTCTGCATCCATTTTCAATTATTTTGCAGTGGCTGTTCTTTCCATTTACATTGTAGTCATTGCTTATATGGTTTCACAGCTCTGCTGATTCTGTATCAGATCATGTAAGATTTCACGTGATTCTCTATACTGTATGCTCATCGTTTCTTATATATATTTCATTACATTCATATGCCACAATTTATTTAGCCATTCCTCAATCAATAGGCATCTACATTGTTTCCAGTTCTTTGCTCCCACAAAAAGTGCTTCTAAAAAATACTTTGGGGTATACAAAGCTGCTTTCTTTCCTTACATATGTCTTGCAGTGGTGTCTCTGGGCCAAAGGAGAGAAACATAAAATGGATATTTCTAAGTGAAAAAAGTATATAACAAATGCCCTCCTTTAGGACCCCCTGTTAGCCACAGTTGACTTCCTGTGGCCGAAAGTTTACCCACCACTGTTCTCTGTTACAAGCTTTTAAAAACAAAAGATATATTGAGCCTGTGTATAATTTGAAGAAAATAAAATACTGATTTTGCTTTGTTTTGTTTTACTTTTTAGGAAGAAAGTTGATTTTTTTAAAGCATTGCCCAATAAATACCAGGTTTCATAGTAAATAATAAACTGTACAGCTAAATTGATTTTGATCTAATCATAGGAGTGTTTTGTCATAAGTTGTTCTTAATGAGATTTTTTTTCTTTGAGAGAGAGAGAGAGAGAGAGAGAGAGAGAGAGAGAGAGAGAGACTATCATTCTTCCTTAAAGGTTGACCTGGACGAGTACTTTAAATTCGAAAAATAAAACATAAGCACGAATCCGTTTGCAAAATTACTATGAGTACAAAGGAAAGCCACAAAAAGTAAACTTTTAAGTAGAAAGTTATAAAGGTTTTTAAGAAGACTCAAGATTCTTCTCTGAAATACCATTTGAAATAGACTTCAAGGAGTTTAGCAGTGGGTTTAAGATGAATAAACTGTGTAGCATTCCAAATACTGCATTGTAGCCTACAAAATTAGACTTTCTTATTTAAGTATATTACAAGATTAGAATCCATATTCAATCAAATGAAAGTATAAAACTCATTCCAAAACCAATATAAATAATTTTTAGGTTGACATTTTGAATTATCAGCTGCACTGCTCCTGTCCAATACTGTAATTAAGAAATTACTGTAAATGGAATCATCTAGTATTACTTTTTTTAAAAGGGAAAAATGTCTCTTATCCTGTATCTCTCCTCCCTTTCCTAGCTAAATTCCTTGAGAAAACCTACAATCTGTGCTTTCACTTCCTCTCTACTCAGGTACTTTTGACCTCAACATTCAACTGAAACTTCTCTCTCCAAGGTAACCAGTGATATTTTAATTGCCAAATCAAATGTCTTTTCTTCCCTTAGTTTGAGTCTCTCATATCTCTCTGCAACATTTGACACTGTCAATAATCTTTTCCTTTTATATATTCTCTCTCTGGGTTTTCATGACACTGTGTGCTTTCCTGGTTCATGCTAATGATTCCCATTCAGTCTTAATCTCTGCTAAGATACAGTCACACATCCCCACCTTCCTCTTGGACATCTGGACCTGGATGTTCTTGTAGGCATCTCAAACTAAGCATGCCCCAAACAGAGCTCATCATCTTTTTCCTCTAAGCCTTCCTCCCTTCTAAACTTTCCTACTGCACTATGGTACATTTCAGGGCACCATCATCCTCCCTTTCACCTAGGTTCACAATCTCTGCGTCATTCTTGACCCTGCATATCCAATCTATTGCCAAATCTCGTCTTCTACCTTCATAACCCACTCCTGGATCACTGCCTTGTGGCAGAGGGGCTTGCTTAGCTCAAAAAAACTAAGAGCGATCACCACGATGGACAGGTCATATTGGAGAGTTATGACAAAGGTGATCCACTGGTGAAGGGAAATGGCAAACCACTTCAGTATCTGTGCCAAGAAAAACCCCATGGACAGTATTAAAATGATAACAGATATGACACTGGAAGATGAGCCCCTCAGGTCAAAAGGTGTCTAACATGTTGCTGGAGAAGAGCAGAGGACAACTACAAGTGGGTCCAAGAAGAATTAAGTGGCTGGGCCAAAGCTGAAAGTAAGTTCAGCTGTGGATCTATATGGTGACAAGGAGATAGTCCAATACTATAAAGATCAATATTGCATAGAAACCTGGAATGTAAGATCCACGAACCAAGGTAAACTGGAAGTGGTCAAACAGGAAATGTAAAGTTTAAACATCAACATCTTGGGTGTTAATGAACTTATTAAATGGATGGGAATGGGTGAATTTAATTTGGGCAATCATTACATACACTACTGTGGGCAAGAATCCCTTAGAAGAAATGGAGTAGCCCTTGTAGTCAATAAAAGGGTGAGAAAAACAGTACTGGGGTATAATCTCAAAAATGACAGAATGAGATCTGTTCAAATTCAAGGCAAACAATTGAACATCACAGTAATACAAGTCTATGCTCTGAAGGCCAAAGTTGGTCAGTTCTATGAAGACTTATGACATCATCTACAAATAATACCAAAAATAGTTACATTCATCATAAGGGATGGGAATGCTAAAGTAGAAAATCAAAAGACAATTGGAATAACAAGCAAATCTGGCCTTAAAGTACAAAATGAAGCAGGGCAGAGACTACAGATAACTCACTGGTCATAACAAACACTCTTTTCCAACAACCTCAAAGTACACATGGACATCACCAAACTGATTATATACTTTGCAGTCAAAGGTGGAGAAGCTTTATATACAGTCAATTAAAACAAGACCTGGAGCTGACTGTGGGTCAGATCATGAACTCTGTAATGCAAAATTTAGACTTAAATTGAAGAAAGTATGGAAAACCATCAGGCCATATAGGTATGACCTAAATAACATCCTTTATGAACATAAAGTGGAGGTGATGGATAGACTATGGGATTCGATCTGCTAGCGTATCTGAAGCCCTATGGACAGAGGTTTATAATACTGTACAGGCGGCTGTGGTTGTGGTTGTTGTTTGTCCTTTATTCTCAAGGAAGACCACAGCATTAGGATGGTGATGCCATGACTTGCAAGTGAATTGGATTTTAGGGCTGTGCAAAGTTGCCGGCCTTACTTTCTCCTCAAGAGCCATACGGGTCCAGTGGCCAGATATAAATCAGGAAAACTGGAGATGGCCTCAATTGTACAGGAGGTAGCAACAAAAAACATCCCAAAGAAAAAGCAAGAAAGCAAAATGGCTGTCTAATGAGGCTTTACAAATAGCTGAGGAAGGAAAGAAAGGGATAGCAGAAAGGAAAAGATATACTCAACTGAATGCAGAATTCCAGAGAACAGCAAGGACAAAAAAAACTTTCTTAAATGAGCAATGCAAAGAAATAGAAGAAAACGGAATGGGAAAGACAAAAGATCTCTTCAAGAAAATCAGAGCTATCAAGGGAAACTTTCATGCAAAAATGGGCATGATAAAAGAAAAAAAGGTAGGGACTTAAGAGAAGTAAAAGACATTAAGCGCTGCCCTCTACAACTCAGAAAATTTGGGAAACTCAACAGTAGTCACTGGATTGGAAAAGATCAGTTTGCATTCCAATCCTAAAGAAGGGCAATGCCAAAGAATATTCAAATTACTGAACAATCGCACTCATTTCACACACCAACAAGGTTATGCTTAAGATTCTACAAGCTATGGGGCAGCTAGGTGGTGCGGTGAATAGAGCTCTGGCCTTGGAGTGAGGAGGACCTGAGTTCAAATCTGGCATCAGACACTTGACACTTGACACTCACTAGCTGTGTGACCCCGGGCAAGTCACTTAACTCCGAAGCCTCACCAAAACAACCAACCAACCAAACAAACAAACAAACAAACAAAAAAAACACTCTACAAGCTAGGCTTCAGCAGTATGTGAACCATGAATAACTAGAAGTGCAAGCTGGTTTCTGAAGAGGCAGAGGAACTAGAGACCAAACTGCCAACATTTGCTGGATTATGGAGAAAGCAAGGAAGTTCTAGAAAAACACCTACTTCTGCTTCATTGACTACACTAAAGCCTTTCACTGTGGTGGATCACAACAAAATGTGACAAGTCCTCAAAGAGACAAGAGTACCAGATCATCTTACTTGTCTCCTTAAGGAACCTCTATGCGGGTCAAAAAGCAAACAGAACCAAACATGGGACAACTGACTGGTTTAAGATAGGAAAAGGAGTATGACAGGGCTGCATATTGTCAACCTTATTTAACTTATACACAGAGTACACCATGCAAAATGCCAGGCTGGATGAATCAAGAAATATTAGGTAGAAAGTGAAGAAGAATTAAGTAGCCTCTTGATGAAGGTGAAAGAGGAGATTGCAAAAGTTGGCTTGAAGCTTAACATTAAAAAAAACCCTAAGATAATGGCATCTGGTCCCATCACTTCCTGGCACAGAGGGAGAAGAACAGAAGCAGTGTCAGATTTTATATTCTTGGGTTCAAAGATCACTGTAGATGGTGACTGTGGCCATGAAATTAAAAGATGCTTGCTTCTTGGAAGGAAAGCCACGGCAAATCTGGATGCAATGGTAAAAAAACAGAAGACATCACCTCACTGACAAAGGTCCATATAGTCAAAGTTATGGCTTTTCCAGTAGCAACGTATGGCTATGGGATATGAACTATAAAGACAGCTGAACACTGCAGAAACGATGCTTTTGTATTACAGTGCTGGTACGCTTAACAAAGGGAAGGGAATAAACACTTATTGAGTGCCTACTTTTTGCCAGGCACTGTGCTGAGCCCTTTACAAAAATCATCTCATTTGATCCTCACAACATCTCTGTGAGGTAAGTCCTACTGTTATCCCCATTTCAGAGTTAATAAATTGAGGCAGGCAAAGGTTAAGTGACTTGCCCAGGTTTATACAGCTAAGTGTCTCAGAGTCAGATTTCAACGTGGCTCTTCCTGACTCCAGCACTCTATCCACTGCATCATTTATGAGCCTCTACAAAAAACAACAATATGAATAGGATGAAAAAGCACTCAGTAAGCACTTACTATACCCCAGGTACTGTGTGTTAAAGTGCTAGGGATACAAAATACAAAAGAAAGACAAGAAAAGGCAAAGTTCACCTGCAGGTATCTCATAAATGTCACACTCAAGCAAATTCTCTTTTCTGATTTCCGCTATAATCATGAATGAGTAATGTTCCATATCCTTTAAATGTATAAGCAATCTGCCAAATTCTGATTAACCATCTAGCTCACATTAGGAAAAGGGATGGAAAAAGTTACATAATACTTTCCAAACAACAAAAGTAAACATAATATATAGATAGCTTCCATCCTAGGTCCCAAATTTAATCTTTTTTTTTCTTTTGCTGTTACAACTACTACAATCTTATCTATTTTTAAAAATAATACATCAAACCATGCAATTCGACTAAACAGTTTTAATGTTTCTTTGTGTCCAGTTTTCAACATTGTGGGAAGCATATATGTTAACTCTGTCAGTGTGATTACAAATAAGCAGCTTTGGGGGTCAGCATGGCTTGGCTTAAAGACTATCAGGTGATAAAATACTCAAGCACTGAGATCAGAGAGCAGACTGTAAATACCAATGCTATGTATTCCTTATAGCTTTGAAAGAATGATTGTAATATTAGAGAATGGAAATAAAAGACAACAAGAAGACAATATGACCAGCCTTGAATTCATTTCAACAATGTATAAATGCTGGGAATAAACAGATATAAAACAGACCCTGATTTAAGGGAAAGAGACTGAGATACACATAATAAAATATTAGAGAGTGATAAATGCAATAAGAAAATAGAGACACTAGGGGATCAGGAAAGGATTCATTCAGAATATTAGGAGTTACGATCTATTTTTCAAACAGATTTGAAAGTGATTTTCCTTAAATGCAGGTCTGGCCATGTCACTGCCCTGCCCAACAAATTTCAGCAGCTTCTTGCTGCCTCTAGCATACAATATAAAGCTCCTTTGTTTGGCTTTTAAAGACCTTTGCAACTTGGCTCATCCTATCTTTCCAGCTTCATTGTATATTCTTCCCTTCCTGGACATGAAAATCCAGGCAAACTGGCCTTCTCTTCTTTAGTCCCATATTTCTCACTCCATCTCCTCCATCTTTGTATCTTTTCCCTAACCTTTCCCTTTGTTTGTAATGTACTCCCTTCTTCACCTCTACCTCAAAGAATCCTACCTTGTCTTTATTCCATACGTATCACCTCCTAGAAAAGGATGCAAGGTCCTTGAGAGCAGGGATTGTTTTATTCGGTTGTTGTTGTCTCCCTAATGTCTGCCATTTAATATAGGCTTGCTGATTGATGGATCAGACCATATTTGGAATATTATTATCAGGTGTGCTAGGTGATGCAGTGGATAGAGTACAGGGCCTGGAGTCGAGAAGACTCATCTTTGTGAGTTCAAATCCAGCTTTGAACACTTACTAGCTGTGTGACTCTGGAAAAGTCATTTAACCCTGTTTGCCTCAGCTTCTTCATCTGTCAAATGAGCTGAAGAAGGAAATGGCAAAACCACTCTAGTATCTTTGCCAAGAAAACCGCAAAGGGTTTGGGGGCAGCTAGGTGATACAGTGGATAGAGCACTGGGCTTGGAAATCAGGAGACTCATCTTTATAAGTTCAAATCTGGCCTCAGATACTTACTAGCTGTGTGACACTGGGCAAGTCCTTCACTCTGTTTACCTCAGGCTGGAGAAGGAAATGGCAAACTACTCCAGTATCTCTGCCAAGAAAACTCCAAATGACATCACAAAGAGTTGGACATGACTGAAAAATGCCTGAACAAATCAGGTTTGGGCAATAACATTTTAGAAAGACTGTTAAGCTAGACAGTGCCCAGCATGACCAGAACAACTCATAAGACTATAGGAGACTTAGGAGTTAGGTGGTAAACATAGCAACTACCTTCAAGTACTGAAGAGATTACTATGTGGAAACAGGACTGGGATGGTTCAGTTTACTCCCAGAAGGTTTAACTAGAAGCAATATGTGGCAATTTTAGCTCCATGTACAGAAAAACTTCCTGACCATCAACGTTACCCATAAGTGTAAAGGGCTGCTGGGCTGCCCCAGGAGGAGTGGGATGGCTCTCATTAGAGGCTGTCATGCAAAGACTGGACAACAATGTGTGTGGTATGTTATGGAGGAGCTTCTTGATCAAATATAGTTTTTAACTCTTTGTTTATTTATTTATTTATTTATTTTTGATGGGGCAATGGTGGTTAAGTGACTTGCCCAAGGGCACACAGCTAGTAAGTGTCAAGTGTCTGAGGCCAAATTTGAACTCAGGTCCTCCTGACTCCAAGGCCAGAGCTTTATCCACTGTGCCACCTGGCTGCCCCTTAACTCTTTAACAGTAAAAATTCCTGAGCTTTGATGAGGGCATATCAGTACTGGGTTAATTTCCCTCCCTAACTAAAAACTGCAGAAAAATAAGAAGCATGTGAATTCACAACAACCAGTTTGGAGACCTATTTATCTACTGATTAGGTATGGTTTTGAGACAAGCGGGATAGTGCCTGGACCTTTGAATTAACTGATATAGGAACTTCTGAATAAAAAAAAAAACCCTCTATGCCAAGTACCCTTCTCTGCAGCTCACAGTCGTAAGAGAGTGGCCTTGAGCACTGAGAGGTTAAATTTCTCCCCTGGATCAAACAGTTAGAATGTGTCAAGAGGTATGCTATGGACCCAAATTTTTCTGATTCCAAGACCAATTCTTTATCTGCTATGCCATAATAAATCTCACTTTGAGAGAAAATTTAATCAAAATGACAACGACCAATTTTCAGCATCTATTAAAGAATATTTATCATTCAACAAATTAAAGATTAAAATATCTATGCTTTATGCAAATTAAACTAAAGGATTATTTGCTGATAATATCCAAAAGACCTGGTCATTTCAATTGAATAAATATTCAATAAGTATCTACTATGAACTCTATGCTAGGTGCTAAGGACCATATAAGATGAAACGATATAACACACTACCCTTCCTTTAAAGAGCCTACAATTCTGGGGGGGGGGGGGAATTAGAGAAACCTCAAAAATACTTAAGAATGAAAATGTATTCTTTTTTTTTTTAATTTTTCACATGTGTTTTTAAAACTTTGGGTTACAAATTTTCTCCCTTCCCATCCACCCTCATTGAAAAGGCAAGAATCTCGATACAGGTTATAGATGTGTAGTCAAATAAAACATTTCCATAGTAGTCATGTTGTGAAAAACTAAGTATATTTCCCTTCATCCTATCCTACCCTCCATTTATTCTATTCTCTCTTTTGACCCTGTCCCTTCTCAGAAGTGTTTGCTTTTGATTATTCCCTCCCCCAATTTGCCCTCCCCTTTATCAACCCCCTGCTCTCTTGTCCTCTTCCCCCCTTATTTTCCTGTAGGGTCCATACCCCATTGTGTATGTTATTCTCTCCTTAAGCCAAATCCTATGAGAAGAAGATTCACTCATTCCCTCTCACCTTCCCCTATTTCCCCTCCACTGTAAAAGCCTTTCCTTGTCTGTTTCATGTGAGATAATTTATCCCATTCTATTTCTTCCTTTCTCCTTCTCCCAGTATAATCCTCTCTCACCCCTTATTTTTATTTTCCAGATATCACCCCTTCATCTTCAACTCACCCTGTGCCCTCTATCTATCTATCTATTCATACACATAATTTTTTTTCCCTTCCACTAGCCTAATACTGACAAAGGACTCATGAGTTACAAATATCATCTTAACCTGCAGGAATGTAAACAGTTCAACCTTAATAAGTCTCTTACAATTTCTCTTTCTTGTTTACCTCTTCCATGTTTCACTTGAGTCTTGTATTTGAAAGTCAAATTTTATATTCAGCTCTGGTCTTTTCCTCAGGAATGCTTGAAAGCCCCCTATTTCACCGAATGACCATTTTTTACCCTGAAGGATTATACTCAGTTTTGCTGGGTAGGTGATTCTTGGTTGCAATCCTATCTCCTTTGCCCTCTGGAATATTATACTCCATATCCTCCAGTCCTTTAATGTAGAAGCTGCTAAATCTTGTGTTATCCTGACTGTGTTTCCGCAATACTTGAATTGTTTCTTTCTGGACGCCTGCAATATTTTCTCTTTGACCTGGGAATTCTGGAATTTGGCTACAATATTCCTAGGAGTTTTTCTTTGGGGATCTCCTTCAGGAGGTGATCGGTGGATTCTTTCAACTTCTATTTTGCCCTCTGGTTCTAAAATATCAGGGCAGTTTTCCTTGCTAATTTCTAGGCTCTTCTTTTGATCATGGCTTTCTGACAGTCCAATAATTTTTAACTTCTCTCTCCTTGATCTATTTTCCAGGTTAGTTGTTTTTCCAATGAGATATTTCACATTTTCTTCTATTTTTTCATTCTTTTGGATTAGTGTTACAGTGCCTTGATTTCTCAAATTGCCATTAGCTTCCACTTCCACTTTTAGGGCATTCTTCTCCTCAATGACTTTTTGGACCTCTTTTGCCATTTGGGTTAGGCTATTTTTTAAGGTGTTATTTTCTTCAGTATTTTGTTTGTTTTTGGTCTCCTTTAGCATCACTCTCAGTTTTTCCTCTACTTCTCTTACTTGCTTCTCAAAATCCCTTTTGAGCTCTTCCATGGCCTGAGACCAATTCATATTTTTCTTGGAGGCTCTGGATGCAGGAGCTTTGGCTTTGTTGTCTTCTTCTGGTTGTGTTTTGATCTTCTTTGTCACCAAAGTAAGACAACACAGTCTGACTCTTTGCAAGGTTTGCTCATGATCCCAGTCAATTACTTGCGTTATAAACTCTTTGTTAAGGTAGGGGTTCATTTCCAATCTGGAGAATGTACTGTCCCAAGCTTCAGGGGTTTTGTGCAGCTGTTTCAGAGCTAATTCTAGGGACCTGTAAATTTTCAGTTCTTCCAAGGTGCTATGATCAAGGGCAAGGTGTTTACTCCTTTCCGGCCTGTGCCTGGTCTATGAGTGACCACAAGCACTCTTTTCTATCATGGAACTGTGAGAAGATTTTCTCTCCACAGCCACTACAAGCTCCACCATGCCAGCGCTCCTCCTCGCCCCAGGACAGCCACCCAGAATCGGGACCCAGATCCAAGCAGGGGCAAAACAAAGAGAATCCTGCACCAGCAGAGATTCCTACAATCCCCCTCAGTCTGTGGGCCAGAAGCTCAGGAGGCAGCCGCTACCCCAGGGCTGAGTTTGGGGAATCAGGCTGGGACCCTGTGCCTCTCCCTCACCGCTGAAACAGACCCTTTCCACCGACCTTCTAAGTTGTCTTTGGCGTTCATGGGTTGAGAAGTCTGGAAACCGCCACATCTGCCTGCAATTCAGTCCTCTGAGGCCTGCTTCAGGTTCACTGTGGTCTGCGTGCCCACGCTAAACTGCGCTCCTCTTGCTGCCCGGTACGATATACCTTTCTGATCAACCATCCAAGGCTGTCTTGGACTGTAAATTTGTTTCACTCTGTCTTTTTGTGGGTTCTGCTGCTTTAGAATTTGATTGGAACCATTTTTTATAGGTATTTGGATGGGGTTTGGGGGAGAGCTCAAGCAAGTCACTGCTTTTACTCCACCATCTTGGCTCCACCTTGCAAAAATGTATTCTTTTGTCATGTTGGATGATTAACTTAAAAATTTTAAAAGAACCAAAAAATGAATAAAATGGAATGATATATTCATCTTAATTGTAGAGATGACTCTATTCAACTACTAAAATTATTAGGCACAAGACAGCTGTTCTTGACTACATTAAAACAAAAAGGAATAAGAATGGAAAAATGTTTATAGCTAATACAGCAAATATAAACTTGGCATCTGTTAAAAATTTACAAAGGTAAGTCATAGTTCACAATGGATAAAGGGTCCAAGGTAAGGAAAAGGATATCTCAAAGAAGAAAACACAAATGATTAAGTGATCACTTGGAAAAAATGTTTACCCTCACTAATAATCAAAGAGATGCAAATTAAAACAACTCTGAGTTACCCTCAGTTCATAAGATGGACAAAAATGATTAAGAAAAATGAAATCAGTGGAGTTGTAGAAAAAGAAATATACTTATTTTGGAGATCAACCTGGTAGTATGAAGGAAAAGCTACAAAAATAATCAGAGCCCTTTACCCATGATATTATTAGAAATATACAGTGAATTATTATCAAATCAATAAAAAAAAGATGTTTGAAGATTTTCACAGCAGAATTATTTATAATGGCATGAAACTGAAAATAATAATGGCTAGCATTTATATAGCACTTCAAATTTTGCAACATGCTTTACAAATATCTCATGTGATTCTTAAAACAATCCTGTGAAGGTAGGTGCTATTATCTCTATTTTACAGTTAAGGAAACAAAGGCAGACAGAGTCAACCTATGTCTGCAACTTGCCCAGGATGATCACACAGGTGGTGTCCGAGACCAGAACTGAACTCTGGTCTTCTTGACTACAAGGTCTATCCCTATGCACTGTCCCTATCTGATAATTTAACAGTTGTTGCTGGTTTTAGTGGTTGTTCAGGCCTGTCTGACTCTTCATGAACCTGTGGACCATAGCACACCAATACTGTCCATGGGGTTTTCTTGGCAAAGATACTGGAATAATTTGCCATTTTCCTCTCCGGTGAATTAAGGCAAACAGAGGTTAAGAGGCACAAAGCTAGTAAGTATCTGAGGCCAGAGCTGAACTCAGCAGGGAGGTCAGACAACTGGTCAGAAGGAGATTACATGGGACCCTTTGCTGGCACTGGGAGCAGGGCTCTGTTGCACTGCCCATTAACAGTCTGGAGTTGCAGCCTCAGGGTGAGGAGGAACACTAGCAAGAACAGGGACTGTGCACACAATCCCAGAAAAGCAAAGAGTGCCTGTGGTCACTCACCAGACCTGAGCACAAGTCAGGACAGCAGCGACCATGCTTCTCTTTACATCATACCACCCTGGAAGAACTTAAAACTTACTGAAAGTATCAGCATGAAAAACCTGAAGCTTGGGACAGTAACCCCTCCAACCCAGAAGCAGAGCTCAACTTTAAAATGCAAAGTTAAAATCAAACATAGGCCAGAGAAATGGGCAAACATAAAAAACGAACCTGACCACAGAAAGTCACTACAGTGACAGGGAAGAGCAAAACACAAACTCAGAAAAAGACAACAACGTCAAAACAGCTACATCCAAATCCTCAAACAAAAATGTGAATTGGTCTCGCTCCCCCCACCCAAAAAAAAGAGTTTTTAGAAGTGCTCAAAAAGGATTTTAAAAACCAAGTAAGCAGGTAGAGGAAAAATTGGCAAAAGAAATGAGAGTAATGAAAGAAAATCATGAAAAAAAAGTCAATAGCTTGATAAAAGAGGCACAAAAAAAAGTACTAAAGGAAGTAACACCTTATAAAACAAAATAGGCCAAATGGTAAAAGAGGCCAAAAATCCACCAAAGAGAAGAACTACTTAAAAAGCAGAATTGGCCAAATGGAAAAGGAGGTACAAAAGCTCACTGAAGAAAATAATTCCTTAATAATCAGAATTGAGTGAGTGGATGCTAAATGATGCCATGAACATTAAGAAACAATAAACAAAATCAAAAGAATGAAAGCATAAGACAATTTTATCTCACTGGAAAAACAACTCACCTGGAAAATAGTTCTAGGAAAGATAATTTAAGGATTATTATACTATCTGAAAGCCCTATCAAAAAAGAAGCCTAGACATCATCTTCCAAGAAATTATCAAGGAAAACTGCCCTGATATTATAGAATTAGAGGCCAAAACATAAACTGAAAGAGTCCACCAATCACCTCTGAAAGAGGTCCCAAAATGAAAACTCTCAGGAATATTATAGCCAAATTCCAGAGTTCCCACATCAAGGAGAAAATATTTCAAGCAGCTTGAAAGAAACAATTCAAGTATCATGGACCTGCTGTCAGGCTAACACAAGATTTAGCAGCTTTTACATTAAAGGATTAGAGGGCTTGGAACATGATATTCCAGGGGAAAGGAAGCTAGGATTACAACCAAGAATCACCTTCCCAACAAAACTGAGTTTAATCCTTCAAGGGGAAAAATGGATATTTAATGAAATACAGGACTTTTAAGCATTCCTGATGAAAAGACCAGAGCTGAACAGGAAATCTGACTTTCAAATATAAGACTCAAGAGAAGCATACAAAGGTAAACAGGAAAAGAGAAATCATAAGGGATTCAATAAGATGAACTGTTTACAATCCTATATGGGAAGATGATACCTGATCACCTAAGAACTTTATCATTAAGAAGGCAGTCAGAAGAAGTATACATAGACAGAGGGCATGGATGTGAGTTGATTATGATGAGGTGGTGCCCAAACAAATAAAATTGGGGGTGAGAAAGAGGGATGCACTGGGAGAAGGGGGAAGTAAGAGGTAGAATGGATTAAATTAAAACAGAAGTAGATAGCAGAAGGGATTACATGATTTAGACATAAAGGGGTGATACAATAAGCAAATTAGGGGAGCATGGAGCTGGCAGATCTATGAATAAGGGAAAAACTTATGACCAAACAAGAGAAAGTGAACATTATAGGATGTAAAATGGATAGTATTGATTACATTAAATTAAAAAGGCTTTGTACAAACAAAACCAATGCAGTCAAGATTAGAAGAAAAACTAGGGGAAAAAATTTACAGAAGTTTCTGTGATAAAGGCTTCATCTCTCATAAATATAGAGAATGGAGTCAAATTTATAAGAATATCAGTCATTCCCTAACTGACAAATGATTGAAGGATATGAACAAGCAGCTTTCAGAAGAAGTAACCAAAGCTATCTACAGTCATTATGAAGAAATGCTCTAAATCACTTTTGATTAGAGAAATGCAAATCAAAACAACTCTAAGGTATTACTTCACAACTATCAGACAGGCTAACATGACAGAGAAGGAAAATGACAAATGTTGGAGGGGATGTGGGAAAATTGGGACACTAATGCACTATTGATGGGACTTGTGAACTGATCCAACTATTGGCAATTTGGAACTACGCCCAAAGAGCTATAAAATTTGATCATACCCTTTGACCCAGAAATACCACTACTAGGTCTGCATTCCAGAGAGATTAAAATAAAACAGAAACACGACAAAAAAGGAAAAAGACCTATATGTACAAAAATATTTATAGCGGCTCTTTTTGTGGTGGCAAAGTATTGGACATTAAGGGGATAACCATCAATTGGGTAACGGCTAAACAAACTGTGATATATGATTGTGATGAAATACTACTGTACTCTTAAAAAACAATGAGCAGGAAACACTTTGAGGAAAACCTGGAAAGGATTATATGAACTGATGCAAAATGAAGTGAGCAGAACAAGGAGAGCATTGTGCACAGTAACAGCATACTGCAATGATGATCAACTATGAATGACTTAGCTTTTCTCAGCAATACAATGATCTAACACAAGTCTGAAGAATTTATGATTTAAAAAAAGCTATCCATCTCCAGAGGAAAACTGATGGAGTTTGAATGCAAATGGAAGCACACTTTTTTACTTTTTCTTTTTTTCTTCCACAATATAACTAATATGGAAACATATTTTGCATGAACGCACATGTATAACCTATATCAAATTGCGTGCCTTCTCAATGTGGGGGTGGGGTGAGGTGTGCAGAGTGGGGAAGGGGAGGGAAGGAAATTTGGAAGGCAAAATTTCAAAAAATGAATGTAAAAAATTGTTTTTACATGTAGTTAGAAAAAATATTAAAATAAAGAAAAATTTTACTGGGTCAATAGTTCATGCCCTCTTTTTTGTGGCGGGGAATGGGGTGGTGCGAGAGGCAATTAGGGTTAAGTGACTTGCCCAGAGTCACACAGCTAGTAAGTGTTATGTGTCTGAGGCCGAATTTGAATTTAGGACCTCCTGACTCCAGGGCTGGTGCTCTATCCATTGTGCCACCTAGCTGCCCCTAGTTTATGCCCTCTTAATTCATATACTACATTAACTTGCAGAGAATCTTCCTAGTTATTAGTCAGGTATATGCCTATAATACTAACATAGGTATATTGTTTATAAAAAAAAAAAACCGGAGCCATTCCCCCAGCTGAATTAGTGATCTACGATAGCTCTTAAAAAAGAAAGACTAACTCCAGAAAGGCTAAACAGAAGGTAAAACTAATTTTCAATTTATAATCTCTTAAACTATTACACATTATGCTAATCACAAACCATTCCTGTTATAGTAAGTCCTATAAGACCCTCTACTACTAGGCCAATTTATTAACTCAGTTTGAATATACAAAGTTGTATCTTGCAACATTAAAACTTCTTTAAAAAAAGAGGATTTAGATTTCAATAATTAAAAATGACTTCTTGCAATGAGTGGGGATTTTACTTTATTTTCTTTGTGTGTGAAAAGCATGGATCTTTTTTTGAAGAGCCAACTACTACCATCACCACTGCAGAAACTGGGGAGAGAAGTAGTACTCACAGAATATTTCTCTGTTTTTCAGTTATATTTCACCTGTTCAAATGCAGATGCTTTCACTCTAGGGCTCCTAATGAGCTGTTCAGCAGATTAAAGCTGGAGACTAACTCCAGCAACCTCATCTGGGTTATGATACTCAGGGTTCTCAATATAGTTATTAGCATACACCAGAGCTCTTCACACTCTGAAGTTGTGGAATGCTTCTAAGCTCTTTTTCTGCCTAAGCACCACCAATCCCTGGTACAATATGGAGGAAAGGTCTTAAAATAAATGAAAATATAGAAATGTTTCTTCCTTTGAAGAAATCCCTCTACCTTGGTTAAGACGGTTATAGGATCACAGGAACATGAACTTAGAACTTAGAAGTCACTGAGTCCAACCCTCTCATTTTATGAGGAAACTGAGGCACAGAGAAGTTAAATGATTTGCTCAGGATCAGACAGCTAGTTAATGTATGAGGCAGGACTTGAACTTAGTGATATACAAACTTATAGAGCTGTCCTGCTCTCCCACGAATATACTAGTAAAAATCTAGAAAGGCCATAAGCAGAATAATGATCAAGGAATCCCACAAGAAACAATAACCTTGCCTCATCCAGTCCAAAACTGCACAAAACTTGTTGCAATCTGTGAAATTAAAAATTTAAGAATATTACAAAGTCTGACAAAATAAAAAAGTACCAAATATAAGTTAAAAAAATTCTAATCCCTTCCTCCACCCTCCCAAAAAACAAATCAAACAAATCATTTTGAGAGTTAGAAACAGGCTTGTTTATATGGTTAAACTGAGGTATCATGGTGAAGTAGAAAGAATAACAAACTTGGGATAGGAATTAGATTCCTGGATCTGTCTTTAACTTGTTATAACCATGAGCAAGTCACTTCCCTACTAAGGATCAGCATCTCCACATGAAAATATGATCTCTCCAAGGTCCTGTTTAGCTCTAAAAGTTACATGACTGTATTTTTACATTTCATATTATAATAAGGTAATTTAATACAAAGTACCATAAAGGCAGAAAATTATCAAGGCTAGAAGTGAAGGGCTAAGAATCTCTCTACTCTGTGCTATGTGGTGATATAAAAATCTTTTTGCCTTCCTAAAACGATCTCTCAAAGTTTATATAAATGTGTGTGTGTGTGTGTGTGTGTGTGTGTGAGAGAGAGAGAGTGTGTGTGTGTGCGTGTGTGTGTATGTGTATGTAAAGAGAGAGACAGAGAGCTACAGAGATAGAGAACAAAGTCAAACTGCAGTAAAACTTCAAATAACTTGAAAAGAGACAAGAGAAGATGTGTGATACTTGTTGTCTATTATCTGGTTCTATTTTGTTAAATAAAAGGCTTTAGTAATATTTGTTATGTGTTGACAGTTAAATTTAATACAAAATATTTTTAAATTTTTATTTATAAATGTGAAATTAACCAACACTGTGGATGAAATCTTTAAATGTACATATAGTGTGCTATTATGTTTTGCTGTAGGTGGACTTTATAATTTTAAAATCAAGACATGACCGATTTTCACACTTCTAATTTAGATGGGCAACAAAAAAAACTCTGACACTACTGTCATTTCATCCAGAAGTTAAAAGAATGTAAATCAACTGCCACAAGGAATGCATGAATAAAGCATTCATCAAGCACTTACTATGTGCAAAGTACTGTGCTAACTCCTGGGGATACAAATAGAAAGTAAGAGAGTCCCTGCCTCAAGGAGCTCAAATTCTAATGAGGAAAGCAATCAGCTTCAACTCAGATGAGAGGGTGATGCCTCTTCTTTGATATCATTCTTCATTGACAAAATCAAGTCAGTTTCTGATGTTGAACTATCTGATAGCATCAAGAGCTTTGATGGCAACAATTAATTGTCTTTTCTGTGTCTTCAGGAGCTGTGGCTGCAGCACCTGCAGAAGCAGTTGCCAGGCTCCCTCCTTAGAGGGGATCCTTGCCAGGATGAGGGCTGAGGGCTCTGGACTGGAAGCCAAACTATTCCCAAGACTCTTGGGCTTAGGGTCCTCGGCTGTCTCCATCAGAGCCTGAGGGAAGATGGTAGTCAAGCTAGTGGTGGTGGTCTGACTTGTCTGGCCCATGCTGAGTCCTGTCTCTCCCTCAGGAGGCTGTGCTTACTGCTTCAGCAATGCTGGCTTGTGTGCTGCCTCTGTGTGGTGATGGCTAACAAGGTGGTAGGAATGGCTAGCCCCTTCTCCATGGGAGCTATTTCACTGGAGGACTAAAGGACCCAGAAAGCACTTTAGTCAGCAAACATTTGGCTTACTTTTCAGATGGAGAGAGGTGGCTGCCAAAAGTATCACTGGGTTAGAATATAAACTTCTCTATAAAAGGATGATGATGGATGATGATTATAGCAATAACATTAATAAGGCACAGTAGAAGGTAAAACCAATTTAAGGAAAGCTTGGCAAAGATACTCAACTAGGCAAAGTCATCCCAAGAACCCAAGTCATTCTCAAGGATGAAAATGGAAAGATGACAAACAAGAAAAATGGGAAGATTTCAAATTCCATTTCCACAAAACTGTTTTCTCCAACAAAGACAGTAGAACCAACACACGTGGAAACTAACATCACAATCCCTGAGACAGCTATAGAGCAGGAGTTCTTAGCCTGTTTTGTACCACAGACACCTTCAAAAGACTGCTGAAGCTGATAGGCCAGTTCTCAGAATAATGCTTTTAAATAATTAAAGGAAAAAGAATAAATTTCAGTTAGATGTTAGTAAAAATAAAGATGTAATTTCTTCTCATATAAGTTCATGGACTCCAGCTTACAAACCTCTGTCACAGAGAAAAAGAAATAGCACTAAATGGAATAAAAGTAAGAGAAGCAGCTAGCCTGGACCAAATGTGCAGAGGCAATCCTTGCTGGAAATTATATAATTATGAGGCTATTGAGGGACTAATTTACAAGATAACTGAATGAAGGGAAGATACCAAAGGTATGGGGAAAAAACTCAGATCTTATTAATACTGAAAAGAAGTGAAAGAATATCAATAACTACCAACCTGTATGCCTACTCTTTTATCTATATAAAATCTTTATGAAAGTCATCTATACAAAAATGGAGGGCATTAACGAGAAACATGCAGCTGCTTTCAAGTGATATTCCACAATAAACTATGACTTTCATCATCTCACAATTGAAAGACATAGAAAATATGAGATCCAATCATGTTTAGTGTCTGTTGATTAAGGAAAAACATTTAATTAGGGACAACAAAAGCTGCCTTTTGCCACAGCTTATCTCCCGTCTCATACATCAGGTTGATCTGGAATTTCTTGGAAAGCCTGGTAACAAAAACAATCTTTTGCAATGACATCTTGGCAATAAATACTGGCTGAAGTATAAAACCAAGGTATCTGCTTGTATACTGGAGAAGGAGGAGGATCCAGTGCAAAAGCCAGGTTATGGAGTGATATCCTGTGGATGATGAAGCTCTTCACTTCAGATGCTCCTACTTGACACTGCGCTGACGGCATTAAGCCCTAAAACCCAGCAGAGATTCCTAGCAGAGTCAGCAGCCACTCAAAGGAGTTTGGTCTGTCCATCCACAAAGGAAAGACCACAATGGATGAAGAACTCCCACTGCCCAAATATCAAAATATATTTTGTATAGACGTACCCTATAAAAGCTTGTCCAACAGTATGTATATCTGGGACAAAGAGACAAGAAAATGGGTTAAGTTCAACCTTGAAACCAAAGGAGAGAAGATGCTTTGTTGCTCTCAGGAAATTATAAAGCTGTTTTACTGAATGCAAGTTTCCCATGAAAACAAATGTCCACCTTTTTGATACTCACATTTTACCAATATTGCTATATGACAGTGAAACATATAATACCACTGCCTGCTGCCTCTGGAGAACTAAAGAGAAGTGTCACACAAAGGGCAACAGACAGGTACATGACAGGTGTGAGCAGGCTCTAACACATAACCAATGAGGAACTTTGGAGAACTTAAATTCTGTTTATTAGTCAAAGAAGTGGTTTAAGGTAGAAAAAAAAAAAAAGATCCACCATCACACCAAGATAGTGAAAGTACAACTTTTCCTAGCACTCAGTTTACTTGCGCAGAGGATAATGTTGGTAACTCTTAAAGAGATCGTGAAGTTTAAAGCCTCAGCCTCATTCAAGGTTTCCATTTGTTTCCCAAAAGGAAAGTGAATTTTATTGACATCAAAGTGACATTAAGTGTTGGAGAAAAGATACAAAATCAGGTTTTCCAATTACAAATCCAGTGCTCTTCCCACATCTTGAACACTTTACTTTTACTGAAAGTAAATTTCCTAATCAAAACATATCCACATTCAAATATATATATAAAAAAAAAGCAACAACCCCATTCCAAAATAAAAAATAAATTTTGGTTGGTTCATCCACATCTCTGGCCCTCCCCATTAGTGCATTTAATCATGAGATAATCATATGTCATTTTGGTACTATGTGATCTATTTTAATAGAGTTCACTGTAACCAACCATTTTGGAGGAGAAAATAGCTAAATCTGGAGAGAGATCAAACTTGAAGAGCAGTTCACTGCTTATTTCCCACCACCCTAAACTTCTCTGGATTTCATCACACCCCTGAACTGAGAACCCTCCTCCTTGCCTCTTCAGCTTCTTTTTGTGTGTTTTCTTCCTCTCTTAGATTGTGAACCCTTGAAGACCAGGATTGTCTCTTGCCTTTCTTTGCATCTCCAGTGCTTATCACAGTGCAAAACATGTAGCAGATGCTTAATAAATGTTTATTGACTGACTGTTAAAAACTGAAAAACAAATATATGTAAATCAGAGTAGCCATGATTTGATTAAGCTCTCCACTCTTCTCCCATCATCTATGTGAGCTACAGGCTTTTTTGAGGGCATAATGGACTAAACTCTACTAAAACTAGGGACAAATACAAGTCAAGAGGTTGACTAAGAAAATCTAAATGGTGGTATTGTAAGAAAAGGTATGTCATGTCCTGATAAAGAAGCAACAGCCAAGTATTGGAAGGATATCTATAGTTAGGACATGAGTTCTAGTGGCAGAATACAACAGGGAAAGGAAAAAAATAAAAAAGGAAAATCTTAAATTCACTCAAGTTAGATTAGTTTTTCTTTAAAGGTTATTGAAACTGTCTTTAAGATTTAATTGGTTCAGGGGACTAAAGTTCAGGCTGTTAATGTGCATGAGTACAAATACTGCATGTGTTTCCTGCACAGACAAGATGCTTGATGATCAGACTGCCATGAGCAACAGAATACATCAGCTGAATTAATACCGTCTCCTCACTGAATAGCCGTATTTAATATCCTTACTCTGCTACTATTAAGTAAATTTCCCTTTTGTTAACTAGTAAATGTCCCATAAATATCATATTGTTCTAATTTTGACCCTAACTACCAGAATTGAGTCAGGTCTTTTCCTACAACTCCCAGGAGAGATATCCAGAATGAGACAACTACCCCAAGACAGTTTTGAGAAGTGAAAAGAATGGTAACAACTTCTGAAGTGAGATGAGTTACTCAAACTGGGATATGGATAAGGACCATGCACCAGAAGACAACGTGGGGTTACATATTTAGGAAGAGGTATGGTGGAAATCTAGAAGCAGCTAGATAGCTCAGCAGATAGAGTGTTGGGCCTGAAATCAGGAAAACCTGAGTTCAAATTCAGCCTCTGACACTTACTAGTTGTGTGACTTTGGGCAGGTCATTTAATGCTTGCCTTAGTCCACTGGAGAAGGAAATGGCAAACTCCTCCAATATCATTACTAAGAAAACCTATAGACAGCATGGTCCACGAGGTCACAAAGAATATGACAAAACTGAAGAGCATCATGGTGGAGATCACCAAGCAAACAGATTTCTTAGGGTGAGAGATTCATTATCCTCTAAGGTTGTATTGAGTAGGAAAAGAAGTGTTTCTAACAATAATAATAATAATGATAATGATAGGAATAGGAATAATATCAGCTAGCAACCATATAGTACTATAAGACTTTAAAAGTACTTTACAAATATTATCCAACCCATGATGTAGGTCCTATTATTATCCTCATTTTATAGATAAAGAAAATGAGGCAGCCAAAAATTAAATGATTTAACTTGGGTCACAAAGCTAGGAAATGTTTCAGGCAGAGTCTAAATTCAGGTCTTCATGACCATAAGTTCAACGGTGTACCTACTGAGTCACCTAGATGCCTAGCTTCTAGAGTTATATTTATTTTTAGCTATATAAATCTCTGTAGAGGTGAGAGGAGTTGGTTCTCTATGGGTATCTGAGAGGGTAGGACTCTACCAAGTTTATCTCCTTTAAGAAATGTTAATGAATTAGGAAATCCCCTAGAGAGCATTCCCATAGTTTTTACTGTACCTCTAACAATGTCAGATAATTTGTTATTCTCTAACTTAAACTTATTCTCTAACTTAAAACCTATTCCTGTATAACAAAGGTTTCTCACTCTGGTAATTCTACATTTTCCACAAAGCCATTCACTAAATGAGTTCTGCTTTTAATTTTGCTACTGATTTCCATGACTTTTAAAAAGCTAATTAAATCCTGACTATCAACCAGGCCACTATACGTAATACAGAGTTAAAAGAGGTACCAAAGAGGTACCAAGAGTACCAAAGTACTAGTTTTGGAAACATGAAGTTATTTGATAAAAAATTATTATATCTTTTCAAATCAAGTAAACTTTCACCTACGGGCAGCTAGGTGGTACACTGAATAAGTACATGGCCTAGAGTCAGGAAGACTCATCTTGGTGAGTTCAAATCTGGCCACAGACACTTAATAGCTGTGTGGCCCTGGGCAAGTCACTTAACCCCTTTTGCCTCAGCTTCTTCATCATTAAAATAAGCTAGAGAAGGAAATAGCAAGCCACTGCAGTATCTTTGCCAAGAAAACCCAAATGGCATCATGAAGAGTTGGACATAATTGAAACAACTGAAGAACAAAAAACTTTCACCTTCTAAGTCTACACTTAAACAAACCTAATTTTGGACTTACCTTTAGAGTGTTTTCCTGAAGGCCTCTTGGGTAAAGACTCCTCAATGGAATGTGCTGATGTATGTAGTGCATTTTCCAAACTGTTACCAACACTATTTATAGGGGTCTCTGCTCTTGGGGTGACCTAAGGGAATAAAAACAAGTATATAATAACTCTGCTTTTTCAATTTTTTTTTCCATTAAAAAGTTAATTTAAATTTTTCTTCTTGCATAACTGTACCCACAGAATACAACTAGCTGATAGTAGCAAATCTTGGGTTAGTATATAGTTTTGTAACTTTTAGTAAACTGATTTCTTAACTTGAAATCATAGCCTAATGAGTAAGAATTAGTATTTTTAAAAACTATTTCTGTATATTACAGATTTTAGGATTCCTTCAGTTTTATGCTTAACAATCAACAAGCATTTTTTTAAGCATTTACTATGTGCATAAACTGTATTAGGTGCTAGAGATAACAATGACAAAAATCCAACTGTCCCTCTTCTCAAGGAGCTTACATTCTTTCAAAAGAAACAATTCATACACATATAAGCAAATACAAAGTATACTCAAAGTAAAAGGCAGCAAGCAAGGTGGCAGGGGTGGGGAATCTGTGGCCCCAAGACCACATGTGGCCCTCTAGCTCCTCATGTACAGCCCTCTGAACCCAAACTTCACCAAACAAATCCAGCAGGTTCCCCATCCCTGGAGTGAATTGAGCGATGGATTTGGAATCAGAGGGTCTAGGTTTAAAATTCTAATTCTACCAGGTTATTATCTGTGAGAACATGGGCAAGTCAAGCAACATCTCTGGCCTCAGTTTCCTCATCTACCCAATAAAGGGGCTGGACTCGAAGATATACAGCGCAATGTCTCTTCTGGCTCTACAATCCTATGACTCACTCCATAGAGAACTGATTTTGTGAGCCATGGTGGAAGTCACCTGGCAGAAAAGGATTTGCTTTTGGAGGCCAAGGCTACAGCAAAGATAAACTGTTAGTGAAAGAGATAGGAATGAATTACCCACATCTCTACTACAGCAGGGATCTGTGAACTTTTAAAAACATTTTCGTAACTGTATTTCAATACAATTGATTTCCTTTTTAAATTCCATGTGACTTATTTTATGCATCTAAAACATTATTCTGAAAAGGGGTCCATAAGTTTCCCCAGACAGCCAAATGGGTAAAGAAGACCCCCTATGCTAGCAAGCACAAATAACTTCTGGGATGTTAAGAAGCACTTTAAAAGGCCACTGACAACAGGTAAGTAACTTGGGTCAGGATGAGGCAAACCAGAAGCAATACGGAAGTTGGAAATTTGTATTCTTCCTCCTCCTCCTTCAAAAAGCCCCACCGTTTTAATCCATGTAAGGGTCTGAATGACTTTTATGGGAATTATCCATCATTTTATATTACCTAAGTTATATTAAACATAGACAAAATTAGTCATAACCATATGTGAAGATAGGAAAAGAAATAAGTTTATTCTCTGCCTTTCACCACTCAAAACTGATGTATTCCACTTCAGATAATCTTTATTTCAAAATGCAATGTCTTTAAAGTCTTCAACCTACTTCCTCTCTTCCCTCCTCTAATCCCATTAAATTTAACAAATTATCAATTCTGTTTTGTAGGCAAAAAATGAAAAACTCTAGAGACAATTTCTCTACCACATATAATAAAAGTAGAAGTTATGCTACTGATACAGCACATCAAGGAAAAGGTCACAGAATTTTAAAGGGAAGTTAGAAAAATGTTTTAACCTTTTGAATGTGTTCAAGTTTCCTTCAAACTGCCACAAAAGGGGCTTTCTATCTATTACCTTTTTTCCTGCTAATTAAAT
Source organism: Phascolarctos cinereus (assembly GCF_003287225.1). Lineage (NCBI taxonomy): Eukaryota > Metazoa > Chordata > Mammalia > Diprotodontia > Phascolarctidae > Phascolarctos > Phascolarctos cinereus. The sequence goes on along the minus strand of NW_027555625.1, from coordinate 54,414,443 downwards.
GTGCTTTTCTTTGTGTACTAGCATTCAAGATGGAAAAAGTAGTGTTTCACCCATTTTATTTTTCTGTTGTTTAATTCTTAGGCTTGCAGTAATTTCCTGGCATTTATTTTCCCCATTGGTTTCAGCTCCAATATAGATCAGCCTGAGAATCTGGTTATCACTTACAACATTCTTCCTACGAGAAAAATGTGTTCCAAAACAATTTACAAACTTTAAAAATACAACTAATTTTGAGCAAAGTCAGAAATGCACATGCCTACCAAATCACTCCTTTCTCCCAATCTTGTTACTACTTTAAATGTCCAGAATTACATCTGGACATTTAGTTAAGAGTTTTGGAAGAAAGGAAAAAATGATAATACAGATCCAAGGAAATGTTAATATGTTAATGTTAATATGTGTATATATAGATTTAAATTACCTCAATTGATTTTTAACCTTTTTCAGAATAGTCTCGTAAGCACAGGACTTCCTCCCCACCCTTCATTTTAGGGAAACAGAATCCTAGTATCCATAGACATCACAACATCATGGAAGGAGACATCTAGTCTAAACCTTTCCTGTGACAGACAATGAACTCTTTCTGAGAGAGAAGCACAGGATCATAGAGAGCTGGCAGAGACCTTTAGGGGCCACCCATTCCAATGCCCTCATTTTGCAGATGAGGGACTGAGACCCAGAGAGGTACTAGTGACTTGCCCAACATCCCACAGATAACAAGCATCAGATCTGATTATGACACACTGGGTTCCCTGACTTCTTTCCACTGCACCATGTTATTTCAATGTCTCCCAGGCAGTAAGAGATTCCTGGGCTCCAAATCCAGTGCTCTGTCCACTATCCACTATCAACATGTGGAATTTATTTTGAAAAGTGCTTAAATGTAAAAACTTGTATCATATTACTTTCTGTAGTACATATGCTGTTCTTTGCACATGAAAAGTCCGCCAAACTATTCATAGAATCTTTGCTGTTTGCCGATCAGATCTAAAAGAATTGTGCTGAACTGTCCATCCCATCCCCACTGTTTGCTAACAACAAGCATGCCTGATACTCTGCCGGGATATATGCAATTTGTGGCTATTTCTCTAGGTAAAAACGTATGACTAGGGCCTTACTAGCAGCATGTTCTAACCAAATCAGTTAACCATAAAATAAAATTATAAAACAATCCAGACATGTGGTTCTTGTTTAGCTGACCTATAAAATTAAAAGTATTACAACTTTTATTCACTTAGAATGGTACTTATACTGCCTACCTTCTGAGGAAAGTGCTTTGCAAACATTAGAATGATTATACAAATATGAGTTGTTAAAAATTGCTCAAATTGCTTTGTACTACAACAAAGTGTCAGACTGAGGCCTTTACATCAGGCATGACTGCTTTAGGGGAATAATAGGAGATCTTTAGCACATAAGCAATGTCCCAAGGTTCTGTCTTCTATCAGCCTATACTTTATGAATTACACAGTTCATGCCTTCAACTACCACTTCTATGAAGGAGAATCCAAAATCCTGTTTCTAGCTTTACCAAAGCTCTAGTTCCCATTATTTCCAACTGTCTATGAGATGTCTCTACCTGAATGACCAATCATCTAAAAAAATCAACCTTATCTTCCCTTTTCCTAACTTTCTTATTTCTGATAATGGTACTTTTTAGTCACCTAGGCTCCAAACCTTGGTACCTTTGACTCCTCCCTATTCCATGGACCCATAAATCCTGTCAGGTGGCCTCACTGATTCTTCATTCACAATGCATCTTTTATTTGCCTTCCCTTCCTTTTTACCCCATTCTCAATAACACCATTCTAGGCCTGGACCTTATTACATCACACCAAGACAGCTTTCTGAGTTTTCAGTCTCTCTTTCTCTGGTACTCCCCTCCCCCCTATATCTTTTACATAATAATGAAATTCCTCTTCCCACATTTCTGATTTTATCATTCATTCAACAAATATTCAAGTCATTCACCCCCTGCTCAAAAATCTTCAGTGGATCCTTATTACCCATATTACAAAAGTTTTAACTCTTTATCAACTGATAAATTAACAAGTATTTATGAAGTACTTATTGGCACTAGAGATACAAAGATTCAAGTAAAACAGTATGAGCCCGAGAAAAGTTTACAATCTGGCCAGGGGAGACAACACATACTTATCTAGGTAAGTACAAAAATAGATAAAAAATAACTTAGGGATGGAGCAGTATCCACTGGGGTGGAAGGCAGAACGAATGTGAAAAGCTTTTACTTAGAAGGTACCCAATCAGATAAGCCTTGAAGGAAACTAGGGATTTAGTGAGAAGTAAGGAAGAAGGACATTTCAGTAACAGGAGACAGCCAGTCCAAAAGCTCTGAAACATGAGGCGGAATATTGTGTGTACCAAAAAAGAAGGCCAATCTGGCTTGGTAGGGAGATAACATGTAAAAAGAATGGAAGGCCAAGTTGTGGAATTAGTACTCTGGAAAGAAGCCTCATTAGGCTGTCAATCAGTAGCCTCACAATCTGGTTGTAGTTTACTTTTTGGCCTTACTTTCCAGTATTTACCTACCTAAACCCTCACTCTAGTTAAAACAGCCTTGCACATTACACTGCCCACTGTAAATGTCCTTTTGACCTCCTCTCACAGTCATACCTACTGGTTTTTATAACTCTGTCCAAACCCCACCTTTCTCATGAAGTCTTTCCTGATCCATACTGCTGGAAGTATCTTTTTTCCTCTAAATTCCTCACAGAAGGCATCACGCGTGACATTTTAATCCAGTTGTTTGTTCATTTTTTCCCAACTAGATTCTCAACACAATACATTTATATATAAGAGGCCTTGAGATGATAAAATAGATATTACATGTAACCAGAAGAACTGGTTACACCAACACTTCCCCCCTCCCTTTCCTACTCAAACCTTAAAGTTCCTATTACTATAATCTCTCCTCTTCCTCTGCATCCCCTCTCCCCACTCCCTTAAGATAGTTTACCACATGATCAGATTTAGAGCAGGAAGTGATTTTACAGATAAAATCCACTGCCTTCATTCTACAGAAGAAAACAGGACCAGAGAGGTTAAACAAACTAAGGCTACCCAAGACAGTTAGTAGCAGAACTTTTGTTGGACCGTGTACCTAATACAGTGACAGCTCTTTCCACTTTTTCATTCTCCAATGG